>NC_064920.1:409208810-409580477 GCF_023897955.1 Schistocerca gregaria
TTGTAAAATTTTGAGAGTGAACATGTTAAAGCTGTTCTCAGTTGAGCAACTCATCTGAAATCCAAACTGTGATTTACTGAGTATATTGTTATTGCCCAAGTGGGATACCATTCTAGAATACACGATCTTCTAAAAAATTTTGGAAAATAATGTCAGTAGTGAACTGGGTCAGTAGCTGTTGACGTCTTTCCTAACGCCTTTCTTGTAGAGGGGTATCATAGTGGCATATTTCAATCTTTCTGCAAAAATGCCCTGAATATTTCAGAAAGTTCTGTGCTTGTTATATGAGAACAAATCTTTAGTATTTTGTTGGAAACCTTCATCGAATACAGATGAACTTGTATTTTTAAGAGAAAACATAATTTTCTTAATTTCAGAAGGAGAAATGAGTGGGACGCCCATACGATTGAATTTCGTTTAAACTACTTGTTTACTACATTCTTTTGATTATTAGCTTGAATTGTTTGTTCTTATATTTTTTACTAAATGTAGTAACCGATCATTAATCAAATCTGCTACCTGTGAATAATAATTAATAGCCCTTCCATTTAAATTAATTGTAATTTTATGCAGTTCTGTGGCTTTTCCTGTTTCTTGTTTTACTACATTTCATATAGTTTAAGTCTTGTGTTGGAATTATTCTGACTAATATGCATATTTCTTGATTGTTTAAGGACTTTTCTTTGAGTAGCTTTTGCAGTGGGTAACTACTGCAGGATCTTTATTTGTTGTTGCCAATAGATGTAACTGCCTTTTCGTTTCACTGCATGCTTTAATCCCTCTAGTGGTCTATGTGTTTTTGAATGGCTGTTTAATGTCTTTTCTGATTAGGTTATTTGGAAAGCTCATTTTCAAACAATAATTTAAACGTGTCATGGAATAGATTAAAATTTATGTCAGCAAATGATTCATTATAAATTTCATCTCAGTTCATCTCTTGTAAACCGTTCTTAAAAATATTCCTCCTGGGCTCATTAATTATTCTAATGATTTCCACTGAGGAGTTTCTATAGTGTAAGCAATCGTCTCTACCCCAACTAACTGAGCATCACGATCAGAGAAAGAATTTGTTACTGGGTATACAATTATTTTCTTGTTTTGAGCTTGACCAAGTGACATTATTAGTTGGGCTCATACCATTATTATCCACCCATAGAGGGAAGTTGAGTCTTGAGATCAAATTGTAGGATCCAAATAAGGTTTCCAGATAATTTTTTGTATCAGAACCCTTTAGAAAATTTCCATTGAAATAGCCACATATTATTAACTTATTGCTGTTTTCAACAGATGGCGTAATAGGGAATTGGTATTCCTCACAAACAGTTCAAAATTTCACTGTGTGGATTTTTTCTGGAGTTACAATTAAAAGCTAACTGTTTTTCAAAATGACATCATAAGCACACACTTCTGAGTGCTGATAACTACAAAATCTAGATGTTTTTGAATGTATCGTCTCTGTTAATGTATGTAACAACTCCTGCTTTCCCAATGGCAAAATCAAATCAAAATTTTTAATGTTTTTGAGTTTTTGATCTCTTTTAATGTAGGTAACAGCTTCTGCTTTTCCCATTGGCAAAATTATATCAGAATTTTTAATGTTTTTGAATTTTTGATCTTACTTAATGGATGTAAGAATTCATGCTTTTCCCATTGGCAATGTGATATCAAAATTCCATGGAGTTGTTCCTGAGATTAGTCCAAACATACAGAAATACAGTGGGGAACTTTAATTTATATATGGCTAGAAGAAGATAGAAGGAAGGAAGATTGTGTTTAACATCCTATCGACATTTAGGTTATCAGAGACTGAGGACATGCTCAGACTGTGCAAAGGATGGGGAAGGAAACCAGTTGTCCTCTCTCAAAGCAACCATCCTGGAATTTGCCTTAAGCAATTTAGGGAAATCATGGAAAGCCTAAATCTGTGTGGTCAGACACGGGTTTGAACGATCATCTTTTTAAACGTGAGTTCAGTACGATTACCACTGCGCCACCTCACTCAGTGAAGAAGACAGACAAATTGAAGAACATAGGTACAAGACAGAAAATGCTCTGTTACATGCACTTCACACTGCAGAGTGCGATTTAGGTGCATAAATGTAAAATATTTGTAAAGTAGTTTCCCACCTCATGCCAACATAAAAAAATACAAATAGGTCACTGTAATCAACATGCACTCGTTACAGCCATTTACAGTGAACTGGTGCATTTAATGTAGATCATTCATACATAATGAAGGAAAGTTGCCAGCTTCATGAGCAAATTTTTGAAGCTAAACTGAAAGTTAGACTTTCCAACTCGAATCTCGAAATTTTAGGAACAGTCTTTGCATTTAACTAAAGTACAGTACAAAATGTTGTTGATTTTGAATCCTTCAATGAAAGACTTTCTGTATCAGCAATTAAATGTAAGAATAACTGTTATTCAATACTGATTGCCATGTACAAACAAATAAAGACAACAGGAAAAACGAGAGAAAGTAGAAAGCTTTTGGGAAGATATGGAAAATAGGATGTCGATAGTGCAAAAGAACAACATAATAATCATGGTGGGTAAGGAAAAATCAGTCCAAAAAGTTATTTGACGCTATCCATCTCATAAGACAATTAATGCAAATGGCTCAAAATCACTAAATATATGCAAATCATTTGATCTTCAAATCATGACAATGCATTTCAAAAAAACTGTTTAGATAGCAAAAAATATGGATATCAGCAAATCATATCTTGGGAGATCTTCAAATTTACGATGTGACTGTCTCCAAATATAAATTTCAAAAAGTCGAGAATGTTGTAGAGTCAAGAGAGGAAAATAGGTTGGTTCATGTCACTACCCAAGTAAGATCCACATCATACTTATTCCAAAACATAAAATAATGAAACAAACCAGCAGCGGGCAAGTCAGGAAAGAAGGTCAATGTCCACTCTTCTTGCCTGCCAGGGGGTTTCGTCTGAGATGTGGGGGAGGCTTAGCCATCAATGATTGCGCACATTGGGTTTACCCAGCGGCAAGTTGTAGTTCGTGTAGGCATTAATGACGTCTGCCACTTGGGTTCAGAGGCGGTTTCTGCAGATGGCTGCCCAGTTTGGTGAATCGATCATATTCTCTAGTTTGAAGCAGACTGTAAGGTCCAAATCAGAGGCTCAGATAATTATGCAACGGGACTGGATGCAAGTTTCTCGATGTTTGCTATCGGCTGGAGAAGAGTACGGTTCCTGTTAACAAACCAAGAGTGCACCACACGCGGAAAGTGGCTGCTAGGGTAGGGAAGTACATGTGGCATACACATATGGGATATTTAGGATACGCCCCCCCCCCCCAAGCCCAATACAATGCTTTCTGAGTCCAGACAAAGTAACATTTATCATAGCAGATTGGAGAAATAAAATGTTAATGTAATATTAGTTAACTGCAGGAGCATGTATAGGATGGAACTAGTCTCACTTATGAGCAGTAACAGTGCCCACATAGTACTAAGGACAGAAAACTAGCTGGAACCAGATGTCAATAGCACTGACATTTTAAATTCCAATTGGAATGTACATCGCAAAGACTGGTTGAACACCATTTGTGGAGGTGTGTTTATAGCAATAAAATATACTATAATATCTACTGAGATTGTACAGCTTCTGAATTCGAAATTATTTGGATGAAGGTAAGTGTCGCAGCTGGATCAATCATGTCATCAAATGCCCCTCAGCAGCAGTAGTGGCAGAATGGTTGAGTGGAAACTTGCGGAATGTTTTACGTAAATTTCCTTGTCATGTCATCAATTTAGGCGAAGATTTTTACCTACCAGCTATAGACTGGGAGACCCAAGTGATTAGAACAGGGAGTAGAACAGAAAATCATATGAATTTTTTAAAGTGCTTTATCTGAAAATTACCCTGAGCAATAGATAAAGTAGCTCTGCTTGTGACAAATAGACCAGAACTTCTCGACTCAGCATAGAACAGGAATCAGTGATCTTGAGCCTGTTACAGCATCACTGAATATGGCTGTAACAAGGTAATTAAACCAAGATAATGAAGATCTTTCTACTTAGTAAGAGCGACAAGGAACAGATTTCAGATTGCTTGAGCGGCAGCACAAAAATTTCATCTCCCTCACTAACAACGTTGAGTATCAATGCAGAAAGTTCAAGAGAATTGCACAATACACTTCAAACAGATGTGTGCTGAGATTGGTTGTGAGGGATGAAAAAGACCCTTCATGGTTCAACAGTCAAGTTAGAAAACTACTATAATAGTAAAGAGAGCTTCGCTGCAAATTTAGCGTTGCCACAGCCTCGGAAAAAAACAAAAACTAAATAAAGCCAAAACCAGCGTGAGGAAAGCCATGCATGAAGCGTTCAACGAATTCGAATTTCACAGAAAATCCTAAAAAATTTTGTTCTCATGTCAAATCAGTAAATGGGTCGAACCCATATAGCCAGACAGTCTATGACCATAATGGCACTGACATGGAGGGTGTCACAGAAAAGATCGAAATACTAAAAGACGTTTTCCAAAACCACTTCAAAGAAGAAGAGCGGACTTTAGTGCTCACTTTATATCGTCGCTCAAAAGAGAAAATGGCAGATATCGAAATAAATGACCATAGCATAGAAAAGCAGCTGCAATCGCTCAACAGACAGAAATCCTCTGGACCTGACGGAATACCAGTACGACTCTACACTGAGTATTCAAAGGATCTTGCACCTCTTCTAGCAGTTATGCACCATAGATCTTTGGAGGAGTGAAATGTTCCTGGCGATTGGAAAAAGCGCAGGTCGTTCTCGTTTTCACGAATTGTCGTCAAACAGATGCACTAAACTATACTACTACATCTCTGACATCGGCCATTTGTAGAATTTTGGAACATGTTTAATGCGTATGTATTTTGACGTTTATTAGAGGCCGAAAATCTCCTCTGTAGGGATCAACATGGCTTCCAAAAACACTGATTGTATGGAAGCAAGCTTGCTCTTTTCGTCTTCAAGCAGTAGATACAGGTACTCAAAGGGATGTTGTGTTCCTTCACTTCTGGAAGGCTTTCAATAGAGAACTGCACTGTCGCCTAATGAACGAAATACAAGCATACGGGATATTAGTCCAACTGTGTGATTGGATTGAAGTGTTTCTAGCAGAAACATCATGTCATTCCGAATGGAGAGAAGTCTTCGGACACAAAACTAGCTTCAGCTGTGCCCAAGGGTAGCGTCAGGATCATTACTTTTCACAGTACATATAAATATTCTACAGATAATATCAGTAGTTCCTTGAGGATTTGTGCGGATGTTGCTGTTGTATACAGAGAAGTCATGATGCTAGAAAATCGTAGTGGATTGCAGGAGAGTTCACACTTGGTGCAGTTAGTGGCACCGACCCTCAATATAAACGAAAGCAACGTATTGAGAATACACAGACAGAAGTGGGATGATCGCTTAAAAATTCCCTTGAGTAAAGCAGATGCAAACATGGTTCCATTGAAAAAAAGCTCAGAAAATGTATCCACCTACAAAAGAAGCTTACAAAATACTAGTTCGACCTGTACTTAAATTCTGCTCATCAGTATGGGACCTGTACCAGATTTGACTTTTATAGGAAACAGGAGAGATGCAAAGAAGAGGAGCATGTTTCAAGAGGAGCATGTTTCATTACAGGTTCACTTAGTATGCATTAAAACGTCACAAGATGATCAATGAACTACAGTGGCAGACACTGCAAGAGATGTGTTCTGCATGATGACATGGTTTATCGTTAAACTTCCAATATCACACATTCCTAGAAGAGTAAACTAATATGTTGCTGCCTCCTGCATATAGATCTCACAAAAAAAAAAACCATAAAGATAAAATTAGAGACACTCGAGTCAATATCGAGGCTTATCAGCAATTATTGTTCCCGCAAACTATTCACAACTGGAACAGGAATGGAGGCGGGGCAGTGACAGTGGTACATAAAGTGTCCTGCACCCCACGCCAAAAGTGGAATTAATAACAAAGTTTTGAAGGAAAAAGAATGTGATTTTCAAACGATGCTGAAGGAATTGACTTTTGATGCCTACCACCTTACAGAAACAGTTTGATATACCAAGAGAACAGTCAAAGAAGTACTTAGATAAAAAGAGAAAAGCTTGGAACAAGTGGTACAGCAGGAAAACAACCGCTAATTAGAAAACCTATCAATTTGAGTAGAAGTCAGCCGATAAAACCATTAGGCCAGAAAAGAGGGGTTTTGAGAAGCATTAATTTAAAAGTACAGAAGAACACACTAAGAAATAAATGCAAGAGACTACTACAAAATATGTAAGAATTTTATGCCTGGCTACATTCCTCACTCTCGTTGCTTTATGGCAGAAAATGGAAAACTTGCATCTAACACTGAAGGAAACTATAAGTTACTGACAGCATCTTTCGAGAAGCTACTGAAGTGTGAAGAACCAACCAAACAACTGGAATTGCATGACAATATTCCAAATGAAAATCAAAACCACCAAGTATCAGTATAATTAAAAGTTACATCAGGCAATGAAAACAGAACAAATCCCCAGGTGAAGATGGCTAGCAGTAAAAATTCTAACAGTTGGAGAAGCACTAGGTTTCACAGTTATAAAAGAAAGACTGGAGAAAGTGTGAGACACTGAAACCATTTCAGAAAACTGGAAGCTTGCGTTAATTCTAACTTCACAGAATAGGGGGAAAACAGATATTAATAAATTCAGAGGAATTTAATTACTATCCCTAAACGGGAAACTCCCCATCGCAGCCCCCTCAGATTTAGATGGCCTGTCGTACAGCCCATCAAACACCAAACACTATCAAGAATGGAAATAGGAAGAAGGTGTACTGAACTATGAAAAAAAGCAAAATAGAAACAGTGAAGAGTTCAAGAACAAGAAGTGCAATAAATAGCAGCCCAACACAGCAACAGCGTAATGAGTAAGTGGTCATGGTGTTGGACTGCTAAGCGGGCGAGCTACATTCAAAACACCCTTGTGCTGTTTATTTTATTTTATTTTATTTTTTTACAACATTATGAACTGCTTAGTCGGTCACTGAAATGTAGTCTGTAGTCTTGACAGTTGTAACAATATACACTGGATACAGAATTTGAGTTATGTACTAAGAATACATTACCACTGCAAGTACATATGATGAATAGTGAGAGCAGGCGAGATACAACATTGACGTTTCACAGAAATGAAAGCAACAAATAAACAGCTGAATTCCAAATCGAAGCAGAACTTCAAAAAAGTTAGAAACGTATGGTTTGACAGAGCATAGAGAAACTATGTGATTATGAAACTGTTGCATTCATTTGTTGCAGCTTGTGTGACAAATTATTATGTCTTCATCATTTCCTAGGGAGTGATCACATTCACATTCATACGAACACCTACACTCCTGGAAATGGAAAAAAGAAAACATTGACACCGGTGTGTCAGACCCACCATACTTGCTCCGGACACTGCGAGAGAGCTGTACAAGCAATGATCACATGCACGGCACAGCGGACACACCAGGAACCGCGGTGTTGGCCGTCGAATGGCGCTAGCTGCGCAGCATTTGTGCACCGCCGCCGTCAGTGTCAGCCAGTTTGTCGTGGCATACGGAGCTCCATCGCAGTCTTTAACACTGGTAGCATGCCGCGACAGCGTGGACGTGAACCGTATGTGCAGTTGACGGACTTTGAGCGAGGGCGTATAGTGGGCATGCGGGAGGCCGGGTGGACGTACCGCCGAATTGCTCAACACGTGGGGCGTGAGGTCTCCACAGTACATCGATGTTGTCGCCAGTGGTCGGCGGCAGGTGCACGTGCTCGTCGACCTGTGACCGGACCGCAGCGACGCACGGATGCACGCCAAGACCGTAGGATCCTATGCAGTGCCGTAGGGGACCGCACCGCCACTTCCCAGCAAATTAGGGACACTGTTGCTCCTGGAGTATCGGCGAGGACCATTCGCAACCGTCTCCATGAAGCTGGGCTACGGTCCCGCACACCGTTAGGCCGTCTTCCGCTCACGCCCCAACATCGTGCAGACCGCCTCCAGTGGTGTCGCGCAGGCGTGAATGGAGGGACGAATGGAGACGTGTCGTCTTCAGCGATGAGAGTCGCTTCTGCCTTGGTGCCAATGATGGTCGTATGCGTGTTTGGCGCCGTGCAGGTGAACGCCACAATCAGGACTGCATACGACCGAGGCACACAGGGCCAACACTCGGCATCTTGGTGTGGGGAGCAATCTCCTACACTGGCCGTACACCTCTGGTGATCGTCGAGGGGACACTGAATAGTGCACGGTACATCCAAACCGTCATCGAACCCATCGTTCTACCATTCCTAGACCGGCAAGGGAACTTGCTGTTCCAACAGGACAATGCACGTCCGCATGAATCCCATGCCACCCAACGTGCTCTAGAAGGTGTAAGTCAACTACCCTGGCCAGCAAGATCTCCGGATCTGTCCCCCATTGAGCATGTTTGGGACTGGATGAAGCGTCGTCTCTGACCCCAGGAATGTGTCAATAAAGTTTCCCCTTCCTGGGACAATGAATTCATGGTGTTCTTATTTCAATTTCCAGGAGTGTATATAGGAAGAGGAGGCATATCTCGCTCACTTACCAGTAATATAAATTAGATGCATCCATAAGAGATTCCTATCACATGACACATGTACTGTCACTAATGCTGTGTATGACACACCATACATGTTTTCCGGTGGAAGATGTGGTTGACTTGCCTTGGCATCAAATGTTTGTGTTTCCCATTTGAAAGCCACTTCCTTTCAGCTGCTAATAGAATAGTTGCTTACTATCAACTGTCGTTATATGTCCCTTCCTTATACCTCGATATTACAAACGGATGTTACATCATGACACAGAACAAATTTGAATAAAGCGAATGGGACAAAAAAAATTGACATGAAGGAGGTTTGAACAAGTCTCGCCAACTTATCAGTTCAACACAGTAGGTACATAACCTTGACGCCATTTGTCTGCCCTGCTGCTCTGTATTGCATTTCTTGTTCTTGGAGCATTCACTGTTTCTATTTTGCATTTCTTCACAGTGCAGTACACATACTTTCTCTTTTGATGCTTGATTTGTGTTCATTTTTTGACGGGCTGTCCACTAGGCCCTCTTTCCAATAAATCCGAGAGAGATTCAAATGACTTTGAGCACTATCAGACTTAACATCTGAGGTCATCAGTCCCCTAGAACATAGAACTACTTAAACCTAACTAACCCAAGGACATCACACACATCCATTCCTGAGGCAGGATTCGAACCTGCGACCATAGCGGTCGCGCGTTTCCAGACTGAAGTGCCTAGAACCGCTCGGCCACAACAGCCGTATCTGAGAGAGGCTGTGAGGGGAGGTTCCCTTTTTAGAATACAAAATATTATCGAAATGTCTTCTTGAAATATTACATCCATAATTAAAGCAACTGGAGAGTATCAAGCTGGATTTAGGAGCAACAGATCCTGCCCAGAGGAAATTCTAAATCTTGAACAACTAATTATGTATATAAAAATAACAAATAAAAAGATGTTGATAATGTTTGTTAATTTTAAAAAGGCATATCATTCAGTAGACAGAGAGTCTCTCCTCAAACCTGTAAGGGAATTTACAGTAGATGGGAAAACTCTGTAAATACTCTTCCAAATGCAGTGTTTAAAGTTAAATTTCTTGGTAGAACTTCTATTACTATCCACACAGTACCAGGAGTCAAGCAAGGAGACTGTTTGTCACATTTATTATTCAACACTGTATTGAAAAAAACAACAAGAAGTCAATAACTACAGTAAATAAAGTTTTGCAGTTCGACAAAAGGAATGAATGTTTTTGGCCTCTGTATGCAATATTGTAATAATTGACGAAACCTCAGAAAATGAAAAGAAAATAGTAGAACTTCTAAAGGAAACAGCTGAGATGGCAAATCTAGAAATATATTTTGAAAAGACGGAATACATGTACAATTAGTGTAACACTGCAATAATTTTAAAAGATAATTATGGCAACATCGAGAGAACAGACAACATTAAATACCAGGATGACTATATAATCATAAAACATGAAGAAGCAGCAGTTTAAAGTGGGGCTGAAAAAATGAAAAGAGCATGCATGTTCATGAGAAAACTGTAGAATAGAAAAAGTTTTTCTAAAATATCTTAAATTAAGGTTCTATAATAATTGTAAAACCAGAAGTCCACTATGAATCGCTATTGTTTCTTTAATATGGATGTCAAAAAGTATTAGAAAATCTGAAAAAGATAAAAAGACGAATCGTGCAAAATATGTTTGACAGAAAATACAGAAATATACTCTTCCTATCCTAAAAACAGATCACAGAAATATGTGTTACACTCTATGAACATCTAGAGAGAATGAAGGAACACCAATCAACCAAGAAGCTCCACACATTCTTCCAAAACAGGAAAACTGATGGCAAAAGTAGGTGGAGAGCAAAGACAAACGGAGACTTTGAAGAAATGTAGACTTATCAGGACGCCTTACCCAACAGAGACAAATTAGACTGGAAGTCAAGAAATTCAAAGGTCTTCAGGAAGCTACAACAAATTGAAAAAAGTGGTGTCAAATTGCCAAATGAGAGGAAAAGAGCTCATTCTGAAAAAGGAAAAGTTTTGGAGGTAATTGTAGGAAAAGAGGACTAAATTATTTATCTTGGTGTCATCATTAGTTGGCTTGCAATGATATATAAGATGTTATTAAATATATAAGAATCTAGAGGATATGCTGGAACAAAGTTGACAGATGATTAATGTGTCTCCTCTCCCTGTAAAAGCCCATAAGCTAGGCGGCAACTGGGTGCTGACACTCACAACATCCCCTGAAAAAAAGTGATCTGTATGTGCACATAGCGAGTGATACGCAGTTCATATTTCTTCCTGTTGTCGAAACAGAATTCATGTGCTTATTGGGGAGTTACTGTAATATCAACCAGCATAGAGGTAGAAATTACCACATAATGCTTCATTAATCAATATGTAAAGTAACAATTACAAAAAATCTTGGTGTGCCATGTGAATTATAACATTATTCTGGAAATTATAAAATACGTAAAAATTTCCACAAAATTTTTACAGTCAACTTGTGGTTTGATTTATTGAACGTTTCACCCTATCAAAAATTTATGGAAAGACCGAACTGAAAGTCCAAAATTTCTAAGATTGATAGTCAGAATGTGTTATGTGTCAATCGTGCTGGAAATGAACTATTATTGCACAAGCTCTTGATGATGTGAGGTAAGTAGAGATCTATAAGTTGCGAAACTAAGGAAGTAAATTAACCTTCAGAACCCATGCTTGTACTATTTAATCAACATTGCCGGTAATACCTAATGGTCTGTAGATCGACTCGGATGTAAGTGCATTCCGTATTTGTTTTCGTGTTCGAAGCATTGTCTGAAAAAAGTATTGATTTATTCCATCTTGGCACTTGTGTCATCAGCAAGATTCATACGGCTGACAAAGATTAGCTAGAAGTTAGAAATATAAGAATTAACCACAGCACCACCATCACTTCGGAACTTAGTGAGCAGAAACGCTATTGCTTGCTACTCGGATAAAGTTCCCATGTCAGTATTATACGCAGGAGGCGTGAACTGCCAATAAGCTGTTGTCTTGCTGCAAATCCTAATTGCTTCTGAAAAACGCATATACTTTTGACTCTCAGCTTTTTGACGTAATTATAGGCTCTTGCAATAATTTTCCATTAATGAACTATTATTTTGGGTCTTATCTGGATCTCTCTTTAGCAATTTAATAATTCATCTATTATGAACGACCTCCTTGTTTGTACATGCAAACGACCGCTATTTTACTTGTAAGCTTTCATTAAGCCAGAAAAAACGTCGCAGATGGTACTACTGCGGCAAGGAGTTTCCCCTATAAACTTTGGACAGTTTTGACATGTGGGTTAACTTCTGTGATTCGGAAGCAGCGTGAGTTGGACGGCTTGTGGTTGATGTGACAACTTGTGCAATCGTATGTACCTAGAGTTGACAAACATTTAATTGATAGCAACTGTCCTATAGAATCGAGGTAGGACTAAGGAGTGCCCATAACGTTATTTCTCTTCTTTATAAGTGTAAGTTATCGCTATGGTTGTTAGGCAGTACAATGAAGAGCTTAAGTATTTGGAGAAGATTTCGCCAAGTTGTTGGAAAATTAAGAAAGGTTTCCAACCAAACATGAATGTGAGTTAACATATAATAAATGTATGTTGTTTGCTGGTATTGTAGGTCAGTTGTTCGACTATTGCTAATATTACTACGTTGAATTGCTCATTTTAATAGGTTGAAGGCGTGTTCTATGTTAATAATCACCTGGAAAAATTGATGTTCGATGAGCTTCGCAATGCATGTCGGCCTGGCATGGTTGGAGGCTTTCTACCTGGTGTAAAACAAATAGCGAATGTGGCTGCCTTGCCGGGTATTGTAGGAAGATCAGTTGGTCTTCCGGATGTGCATTCCGGCTATGGTTTTGCGATAGGTGAGTAGTCCCGTTACGTTTACTGCTGTGTGTAGGGGCACGCGATAAGTATTACTATCGTCAAAATCCAATATTTCAGGTAACATGGCAGCTTTTGATATGGGTGATCCAAAATCGGTAGTGTCTCCAGGAGGAGTGGGTTTCGATATAAACTGTGGTGTGAGGCTCTTGAGGACGAATCTTCATGAAAGGGATGTTCAGCCTGTTAAAGTAAGTTAAATTTGTTTTTTTATGAAGATATTGTACGCACCTGCGTACATAATTCGCTTGCATCTTACTAAACTTCAGCAATTGGATATCATAGCAATTAAGGTACACACAACACTTTTGAAGTGGCAAAGTTCACCATCCATATTGAAATGCAGTTTGTATTTAGACGTCTTCATAATTTTCATGGTTCATTCTGTATAGTGCAGGGTGATTACTGGTATTGCAAAGCAGTTATTCGTTGATCCGATATAGCCGAAGATGTAAACTCCTGGCATATTTGTCAGGATTCCCAAAAATAAATCTTGTAGAGAGATAGCCCCAAGGTATTACTAATGTAGCTATTGGTGCTGATTTTACATGTAGTAGGCAAGAGTTTATTGCAGACCTTTTTCTTTCATAAATCTATTCATACATGTATTTTATTTATTCATCTTTAGATAAATATCTTTGTATGGAGATGCGCACGTGCACAGAGGAGAAACTCATGTTATCAACCCATATACACTATTTGACACCGAAGTACCCTATGAAAGACAAGATTAAAGTAGGCTAACAAAAAATGTGATTGACAATATAGCACTGAGTTACGCATTATAGTACACCTTTTTCTGTTGGCATGGACCTCAATGTTCATTATTTTTGTTCCATTTATGAAGAAATTTTTACTGCTAAAATACTGGGTTGCTTTTTCCTGTATGAAGAGGAAGTATTTTCTCCAGTTCATTATCAATGCTACCAGTAGCCATAGGAGATCTTTTATTCTTGTTATAGATGATACATGCACCATCTGGTGTACTCTTTATCATTTATGTAAAGAATCAGTAGCAATGGACCCAGTGCTGTCCATGGAAATCTACTACATAGTTCTGGATAATGCTACCAATGGAAAATAAGTAAATGGGATAGAGATAGGAAAGGCATTACATGAAGTCTACGTTCCTTTAAAACTGTTGGTATAGCAAAACTACATTAATTTTAAAATGTCTTGGTAGCATCTTAATACCAGCACTAGTGTTGTACATCAAAGAGTTTTCAGAATGAAGGGAAAGTTCTATGTCAGCAACACAACAGCTGGAGCAGTCCACATTCACATGTGGTATATTTATACTTGTTTTATTAAGACTCTTTTACTATTCTGCTTTAAAACATATCAACCAGCCAGTGTAAAAATGAAAATTACATGCAAAACACTTGTTATTTACAGGAGTATTTAGAATGTACATGAGTATTGGAAATACTGAGAGAGATTACTGTCACATGTTGGAGGTGGGAAAAACTTCGGAACTTTTTGGTAGTGACAACAACATATCCAACATATAATATCAATTTTAATGAGCAAGTTGAAAGAAATAAGTTGGTCTGATTTTTCATGTGTGGCATGCTGTGGTTGCATAGAGGACATTATGTGAATTCATTCTTCTCAGGATTTGTCAGGGAAAGTAAACACATCAACTCATTTGTTAAAGCTGCATTGTTGCAGGATTAAAGTTGACCAAAATGGTTAAATGTCAATAAATTTAGTCTCATTTTGTTGCTAGTTCAGGAATTATCTTCAAAATTTCGTAATGGGTGTAAGGTATCTGATACCATTACTTTTCCCATCGGAAGAAATTGGGAACCTTTGGCTTATGCATAACATAAACTTTCACAGTATTGTGGTAAATTTGTGTGTGCTCTGTAGTGAACACCTTTGCAATTTAGTCCCTACTGGTTGATGGCTAGGTTTAAAGAATGGACCGTACTAGCCTCAACTCTAAAAGTAGGCTGACTTTATCTGAAGAAGAGGCATATTTTCATTATGTAAAATGATGAAATTATAGGTTTAGGTGCACCCTCTAACCAAGGCTTTTCTTGTTCATTTTTTTTAATTGTTCATAAATATAGATGTTCTTAATTAGATGAGATTTTTGCAGCAAGACCGGTGGGCTTGTCTGTTGAAGAGCATTGTTCAGAACATACATACAAATCTTCATTGAACTGTAATTTGCATTAGCAGGTGAACGACTTAAATTTTGTTTTTCTTTGTATTATGCTGAAATCCATAACATTATGCAAAATGATGTACAAATGGATGATCTGTCTTTTTTCTTTTTTTCGCTTCTCTTATTACCTACTGTCCACTGTACATGTTTTATGCCATACTCCATACATGTTGTGGTCCTCAGTCCTGAGACTGGTTTGATGCTACTCTATCCTGTGCAAGCTTCATCATCTCCCAGTACCTACTGCAACCTACATCCTTCTGAATCTGCTTAGTGTATTCATCTCTTGGTCTCCCTCTAAGATTTTTATCCTCCACGCTGCCCTCCCATACTAAATTGGTGATCCCTCGATGTCTCAGAACATGTTTACCAACAGATCCCTTCTAGTCAAGTTGTGCCACAAACTCCTCTTCTCCCCAATCCTATTCAGACCACCTCATTAGTTACGTGATCTACCCATCTAATTTTCAGCATTCTTCTGTAGCACTACATCGAAAGCTTCTATTTTCTTCTTATCCAAACTATTTATTGTCCATGTTTCACTTCCATACATGGCTACACTCCATACAAATACTATCAGAAACGACTTCCTGACACTTAAATCTATACTTGATATTAACAAATTTCTCTTCTTGAGAAACGCTTTCCTTGCTATTGCCAGTCTACATTTTATATCCTCTCTACTTCGACCATCAGTTATTTTGCTCCCAAATAGTAAAACTCCTTCACTACTTTGTCTCATTTCATAATCTAATTCCCGCAGCATCACCAGACTTAATTCGACTACATTCCATGATCTTCGTTTTGCTTTGTTGGTGTTTGTGTTATATCCTCCTCTTCAAGACACTGTCCATTCCGTTCAGCTGCTCTTCAAAGTCATTTGCTATCTCTGACATAATTACAATGTTATCCGCAAACCTCAATTTTTTTATTTCTTCTCCATGGATTTTAATACCTACTCCAAATTTTTCTTTCGTTTCCTTTACTTCTTGCTCAATATACAGATTCAATAACATCGGGGACAGGTTACAACCCTGTCTCACTCCCTTCCCAACTGCTGATTCCCTTCCATGCCCCTCAACTCTTATAACAGCTATCTTGTTTCTGTACAAATTCTAAATAGCCTTTCGCTCCCTGTATTTTACCCGTGCCACCTGCAGAATTTGAAAGAGAGTATTCCAATCAACATTGTCAAAACCTTTCTCTAACTCTACAAATGCTAGAAACGTAGGTTTGCCTTTCCTTAATCTATTTTCTAAGATAAGTCGTAGGGTCAGTATTGCCTCACGTGTTCCAATATTTGTACGGAATCCAAACTGATCTTCCCTGAGGTTGGCGTCTATTAGTTTTTCCATTTGTCTGTGAAGAATTCGCCTTAGTATTTTGCAGCTGTGGCTTATTAGACTGATTGTTCGGTAATTTTCACATCTGTCAACACCTGCTTTATTTAGAATTGGAATTAATATCCTCTTCTTGAAGTCTGAGGGTATTTCGCCTGTCTCATACATCTTGCTCACCAGATGGTAGAGTTTTGTAAGGAGTGGCTCTCCCAAGGCTGTCAGTAGTTCTAATGGAATGTTGTCTACTCCCGGGGCCATGTTTTGACTCAGGTCTTTGAGTTTTGTCAAACTCTTCACCCAATATCATATCTCCCATTTAATCTTGATTTACATCCCCTTCCATTTCCATTATATTGTCCTCAAGCGCATCATCCTCGTATAGACCCTCTATATACTTCTTCCACCTTTCTGCTTTCCCTTCTTTGCTTAGAACTGAGTTTCGATCTGAGCTCTTGATATTCATACACGTGGTTCTCTTTTCTCCAAAGGTCTCTTTAATTTTCCTGTAGGCAGTATCTATCTTACCCCTAGTGAGATAAGCCTCTACATCCTTACATTTGTCCTCTAGCCATCCCTGCTTAGCCATTTTGCATTTCCTGTCGATCTCATTTTTGAGACGTCTTTATTCCTTTTTACCTGCTTCATTTACTGCATTTTTATATTTTCTCCTTTCATCAATTAAATTCAATATTTCTTCTGTTACCCTAAGATTTCTACTAGCCCTCTTCTTTTTACTTATTTGATCCTCTGCTGCCTTCACTACTTCATCTCTCAAAGCTACTCATTCTTCTTTTACTGTATTTCTTTCCCCTGTTCCTGTCAATTGTTCCCTTATGCTCTCCCTGAAACTCTGTACAACCTCTGGTTTCCCCCCTGTGGGTTCAGGGGTAAGAATAGGCCCACGGTATTCCTGCCTGTCGTAAGAGGCGACTAAAAGGAGTCTCAAACGTTTCGGCCTTACGTGATGGTCCCCTACCGGGTTTGACCTCCATCTTCTAAATTCTTCCGAAGAGCGAGCTGATTGGGGAAGGGCGCCTTACAAGGTGCAATGTGTCCATCGCTCATTACCATCTCTAGCTTGGTTGGTCGTCGTCGCATAGCTGTCCCGCCCACTCACCATCTCTAGGGCGTGGCTTTGTTCTTGGGTGCGGTTTTTGCAGTCTGCTCTGCAGTGTCGCTTTATGCGCCAATGACGATCATGGGCTACATTTCACCTGAAATCCAGCACGGTAGCCAGTCCGTTGTGGTGGGGCCGCCATGTACCCTGTCGGTTGTAGCCCCCTGACAACACAGGGATCGCTCTACTGATGCCTGCGCCGTTCACTCCCCGCGTATGCCAAGGAGTAGATGCCTGTCTCCTTGGGGCATTGGGACTCCCGGCAATGGCCATCCCGCCAGGTGGTCGTTGCTGAGGCTGGGTGGCGCCCGTGGGGAGGGCCCTTGGTCGGAGTAGGTGGCATCAGGGCGGATGACCCGCGATGAAGCGTGGTACATCATCTCTTGCTGGCGGCCAGCAGTCTCTAAGCGTTCTCGGCCTCAATACAACGCTCAGGCATATGATCCACAATCGTTACCCTCCCTGGCCACACCATGGGAGGAACGAAAGGCTACGGTTGGCAGCGAACCTTATTCACCTCGCTATTTAGTCTGTACACGAGTCGATGGGGAATCGTTTATGGCGACCAAGCCTCAGTTTTTTGTCGAGCACTTGGAGGACAAGTTTGGGGAGGTGGAGGGCTTGTCCAAAATGCGCTCTGGGGCAGTATTGATCAAAACGGCATCCTCTGCACAGTCACGGCGGTTAATCGCTTGTAACAAGTTGGGGGATGTTTCCGTCACGATCACACCCCATAAGAGTCTCAACATGGTCCAGGGCATTATATTCCATAGGGACCTACTCTTGCAGTCAGACGACGAGCTACGCGCCAATTTAGAACGGCGGGGTGTTCACTTCGTCCGGCGCGTCCATCGGGGTCCGAGGGATAATCAGGTAGCCACCGGTGCCTTCATCTTGGCCTTCGAGGGTGACGTCCTACCCGAAAAGGTCAAGGTGATGGTCTACCGATGTGATGTGAAGCCCTATATCCCTCCCCCGATGAGGTGTTTCAAATGCTGGAAGTTCGGCCACATGTCATCTCGGTGTACTTCCAGCATGACATGCAGAGATTGTGGACGCCCTTCACATCCTAATACTGCATGTGCGCCGCCTCCCATCTGTGTGAACTGCGGCGAACACCATTCCCCTTGCTCGCCAGACTGCAAGGTTCTCCTGAAAGAACGAAGGATCATGGAATATAAGGCCCTGGACCGCATGACCTATACTGAGGCTAAGCGGAAATACGAGAGGCTACATCCTGTGGCTCTGACCAGCTCCTATGCCACCGCTGCCAAAACAGTAGTTTTGTCATCTGCTGCACCGATTCCACTGAACACTCTGAGCCGGAATACTACACCTGCCCCCTTGATGGTGGGGGGCACTTCCCCATCTGTTGCTCCTGCACCACCTACCTCAGGAGCAACGACCCCCCAACCATCGGGGACACAAGTCCCCAACTCTAAGCCGGAGAAGCGTCCGACTTCTTCGGCGACTCTCTCTCTCGCAAGGGATCCCTCGGGTCCCTCCCTTCCCAGGTTTCCACCTCTGGGAAGGGTGACGTCAGCCAATGGCTGAAAAGCAGGCCAGCGGCTGGTCGCAGGGCTTCCCGCTCCTCCTCCGTCCCGGAGACTGACTCGGTGGAGCCCTCCCAGCCAGTAAAGCCCAAGGAGCAGAGAGAGAAGACGAAGAAGAAGAAGAAGAAGAAGAAGAAGAAGGCCTCTAAGGCCAAGGAACGCGCGGTGGCATCCACCCCACCGCTCCATACAGGCTCTGCGTCTGGGGATGAGGTGGAGATCCTGGCGTCCGCTGAGGACCTGGATCTCGCCATACCCTCAGACGCCAAGGACGCCGATTGTACTGGTCCTCGATCGGTGACAGCAGGTGACCCAGTGACGTGATCTGCCTCCTCGGTCCCTTCACGCCTATTTCGCCCATGGACAAAGTGATTCTCCAGTGGAACTGCAGCGGTTTTTTCCACCACCTTGCTGAGCTCCGCCAACTCGTCAGCAGTCACCCTTTCTTCTGCATTGCCCTCCAGGAAACGTGGTTTCCGGCAATGCGGACCCCTGCCCTACGAGGGTATCGGGGTTATTATAAGAACCGGGCAGCTTATGAAAGTGTGTCTGGTGGAGTCTGCGTCTACGTCCTTAACTCTATCTACAGCGAGTGTGTGCCTCTTCATACACCCTTAGAGGCTGTCGCTGTAAGGATGTGGACGCCTCAGCCTATTACTGTCTGCAGTTTGTACCTTCCGCCGGATGGTGATGTCTCTCGTCATGTGTTGGCTGCATTGATAAGACAACTGCCGCCTCCCTTTGTGTTGCTGGGCGACTTTAACGCCCATAACCCCTTGTGGGGTAGCGCCGCGATTACTGGCCGGGGCAGAGATGTCGAGACTCTTCTGTCACAGCTTGACCTCTGCCTTTTAAACACGGGAGAGGCGACCCACTTTAGTGCGTCCATGGCTCGTTTTCGGCCATTGACCTTTCTATTTGCAGCCCCGGACTTTCACCATCCATCCACTGGAGGGTCCATGACGACTTATGTGGTAGTGACCATTTCCCCATCTTTCTGTCACTGCCACAGCGTCACTCTTCTGAACGCCCCTCCAGATGGGCTCTGAATAAGGCTGATTGGGACTTATTTACATCTGTCGCAGTGATCGCACCTCCTTCCACTGCTCCGATTGATGCGGTGGTTCAGTCGGTCACCACCAGCATCGTTTCTGCGGCGGCATCTGCGATTCCCTGTACATCCGGGTCACCTCGGCGGAGGACTGTGCCGTGGTGGTCGCCCGAGATCGCAGAGGCGATTTGAGATCGCCGTCGGGCTCTTCAGCGCCATAAGCGGCACCCGTCGTTGGAGACCCTCATTGCTTTTAAACAGTTCCGCGCCCGAGCCCGACGCCTTATACGCCAACGGAAGCAGGAGTGCTGGGAACGTTATGTTTCCACCATTGGCGTCCGTACCTCTGCATCGCAGGTTTGGGCCAAGATTCGGCGACTCCAAGGCTATCGGCCACCTGTCTCTGTCCCTGGGCTTTCGCTGAATGGAGCAGTGTGCACCGACTCCGACACGATTGCGGACCGGTTAGCAGAGCATTTTGCTCAGTGTTCCGCGTCAACGAACTACCCGTTGGCCTTCCGCTCCCGGAAAGAGCGGTTGGAAAGTCGGAGGCTTTCCTTTCACACGCGCCACGCGGAGTCGTACAATGCTCCTTTCAGCGAATGGGAATTCCAGAGCGCACTTTCTGCTTGCCCTGATACGGCTCCTGGACCAGACTGCATTCACAGCCAGATGCTGAAACACCTCTCAGTGCCTTGCCAGCGACGCCTCCTAGGTCTTTTCAATCGCGTCTGGGTCGAGGGTGTTTTCCCGTCTCAATGGCGGGAAAGCATAGTCCTCCCCGTATTGAAACCTGGCAAGAACCCGCTGGAGGTGGACAGCTATCGCCCCATAAGCCTCTCCAACGTCCCTTGCAAGTTGCTGGAACGTATGGTGAGCCGGAGGTTGAGTTGGCTCCTCGACTCTCGGGGCCTTCTGGCTCCGTCTCAGGGTGGGTTCCGTAAAGGCCGCTCTGCCGTCGATAATCTGGTCTCCCTGGAGTCTGCCATCCGTACAGCCTTTGCGCGCCGCCAACATCTGGTTGCCGTCTTCTTCGACATGCGGAAGGCATACGATACGACTTGGCGCCATCACATCCTGGCCACACTTCATGGGTGGGGCCTTAGGGGCCCGCTCCCGATTTTTATTCAGAATTTTCTTTCGTATTGTTCCTTCCGCGTGCAAGTAGCTGTGTCGCATAGTTCCTCCCGGGTCCAGGAGAACGGGGTCCCACAGGGGTCTGTCCTCAGTGTGTCCCTGTTTTTAATTGCCATCAATGGGCTCGTTGAGGCGGTGGGGTCGTCCGTCGCGGCTTCTTTATATGCGGACGACTTCTGCCTATATTACAGCTCCAGTGGCATCGCCGCTGCTGAACGGCAGCTGCAAGGTGCCATCCGCAAGGCGCAGTCATGGGCTGTAGCGCACGGCTTCCAGTTTTCGGCCGCGAAGACCTGCGTTATGCATTTCTGCCGGCGTCGCACGGTTCACCCTGAGCCGCGCCTTTACCTTGACGGTGAACCTCTTGCTGTGGTCGCGACGCATCGGTTCTTGGGACTGGTATTTGATGCCCGGTTGACTTGGCTGCCCCATATTAGGCAGCTGAAGCAAACATGCTGGCGGCACTTAAACGCTCTCCGTTGCTTAAGCCACACCAGGTGGGGTGCCGACCGGTCCACCCTCCTCCACCTATATCAAGCGCTGATCCAGTCCCGCCTTGATTATGGGTGTGTGGCGTACGGTTCTGCCTCGCCTTCAGCATTGCGATTGCTGGATCCCATGCACCACTGCGGGATCCGCCTCGCCACGGGAGCGTTCCGGACAAGCCCCGTCGACAGCATACTTGTGGAGGCTGGTGTCCCTCCATTGCGGTTCCGGCGTGACCGCCTTCTGGCCGCCTATGCCGCGCACGTTTATAGCATGCCAGGGCATCCAAACTACCGTCTCCTGTTCCCGCGCTCGATCGTCCATGTTCCAGACAGGCGGCCCCGGTCAGGGTGTCCCATTGCGGTTCGCCTCCGGGACCTTCTCCGTGGCCTTGACTTTTTTCCTCTGCCGCCTGTTTTCCGGGCCAATCTCCGTCTGCCCCCGTGGAGTGTGCCCCGACCGTGCCTTCGGCTCGACTTGGCACAGGGTCCGAAGGTCTCAGTGCCTCCGGAGGCCCTCTGCCGCCGCTTTCTTTCCATCCTGGCCGAGTTTCCGAACGCGGCGGTGGCCTACACCGACGGTTCGGTGGTCTCTGGTCACACTGGTTACGCTCTCACTCTACGGGATTATTGTGAGCAAAGGTCATT
This sequence comes from Schistocerca gregaria, assembly GCF_023897955.1. Classification (NCBI taxonomy): domain Eukaryota; kingdom Metazoa; phylum Arthropoda; class Insecta; order Orthoptera; family Acrididae; genus Schistocerca; species Schistocerca gregaria. Next base: position 409,230,827 of record NC_064920.1, read on the forward strand.
GGCAGCTGGCTCCAGTGTATACACTGCCGAGTTGGTTGCCATCTATCGTGCCCTAGAGTTTCTCCGCTCCTGCTCAGGTGAGTCCTTTGTCATCTGTAGTGACTCCCTGAGCGGTTTACGAGCTCTTGACCAGTGTTTCCCTCGTTCCCGTCTGGTGATGGCCATCCAGGAGTCCCTCCATACTCTCGTCCGTTGCGGCCGCTCTGTCACCTTTGTTTGGTCCCCGGGTCACGTCGGCATCCCGGGTAACGAGCGGGTTGACGAACTGGCGAAACAGGCGGTCAGTTCCCCGGCCATGGAGATCGGTCTTTTAGAGAGTGACGTCCGATCCGTATTGCGGCAGAAGGTCCTTGCTGCTTGGCGTGATGAGTGGCGCACCCTGCCCTCTCCCAACAAACTTCGGGCAGTCAAGGAGACAACCAGTGTGTGGCGCTCCTCCATGCGGGGGTCTCGCAAGGACGCTGTCGTCCTCTGCCGGCTCCGCATAGGACATACCCGGCTCACGCACGCGTATCTCTTGTGCCGTGACGACCCGCCTCTCTGTCGCTGCGGATTGGCCCTGACCGTGGTACACGTCTTACTAGACTGCCCACTTTTAACTGCCCTCAGGCAGACGTTCGCGCTGCCTGATACACTCCCTGCTCTTTTAACCGATGACTCTACTATGGCTGACTTAGTTCTCCGTTTTATTCGAGCAGGGGGTTTTTATCATTCAATATGAGAGTCCCTTTTTATTTTTTTTAGTGTCGACTGTGGCTTTTGGCCTGGGGTTTTAGTTTGTGGTGTTTTAATGTGTCCCTTGGTTGTTGGCCTTTCCAGTTTTATTTTCATGGTCGGCCAATGACCGTCGCACTCTGTGTGTCTTTTAATCTCTTTTCTCTGGTCTTCGTCTATGTCTTTCTTGTACTGTGTCGTCCCTTGTCGTCTCCGTTATGTGTTTATTGCTTGTTGGACTTTTCTTCGTGTATTATTATGGTCGTGGAACAAGGGACCGATGACCTAAGTAGTCTGGTCCCTTTAACCCCCACAAACCAACCAACCAACCTCTGGTTTAGTCAGTTTGTCCAGGTCCCATCTCCTTAATTTCCCTTTTTTGCAGTTTCTTCAGTTTTAATCTACAGTTCATAACCAATAGATTGTGTGATTCTTGAGTTTCTCCCAGCGTATTTGATAATCAAAATATCCACGGGTGTACTGCCGGTCTATAGTGTCCAACGGGCACAATATTTCGGCGATCAAACATGTTGCCATCATCAGGTGAATTGACGGACTGAGCTCCTGTGAACGTGCCGGCACAGAGATCCGTACGCTATGGCTGCTCAGGGGAACTGGGTTCGGTCGCGGCGGCAGCCGATTTAAATACCCTCCGCCGTCCGCGCCACGGTCTCGCGGTGGAACAGATTGCGACGGCGTCTGAGATGACGTCGGTGTGATGGCTCTGTCCGCCGTGGTCGTCACAACTATGCGTTTGCTCGATTTACTCTTGAGTAACCCAATCGCTGGTTCCCAAGCCTTGCTAAGATTATAGCCACAGTCACGGTTTATGAGGTCGTAATTGGTGCGAATTTCGATGGCCTCTCTAACAACGCTGTCCCAGTATCTCGACGTCTGTACCAGAATCCTAGTGCGATCATACTCCATAGCGTGATTTTCCGACAAACAATGTTCAGCGACCGCCGACTTGCTCGGATACATCAGTCGAGTTTGCCTCTGGTGTTCACGGCATCGATCCTCGACAGTACGCATCGTCTGACCAATATACGACTTGCCACATTGACACGGAATCTGGTACACGCCAGCCTTCCTCAAACCGAGGTCATCTTTGGCGCTCCCCACCAGTGCACGAGTTTTATTCGGAGGACAAAACACAGTTCTGACATGGTGTTTCTTCAGAATGCGGGCGATTTTCCCCGAGAGTGCGCCTGTGTATGGAATAAATGCAGTGCCTACCTCCTCCCTCGTGAATTCATCCATATCAACAGGTTGTGCTGCAGAGGTTGGGCGAAGAGCACGTTGGATCTGCCACTCTGAGTACCCATTTTTTCGAAACACAGTTCTCAGGTGTTCCAATTCCTGGGGTAGACTCTCTGTGTCAGATAGTGCGGGCCCTATGTACTAGAGTTTTAAGTACCCCATTCCTCTGTGAAGGGTGGTGGCAGCTGTCTGCGTGCAAATACAGATCAGTGTGTGTTGTCTTTCGATACACCCCATGACCTAGGCTGCCGTCAGCCCTTCTCCTGACAAAGACGTCAAGGAAAGGTAATTTACCCTCCTGAAAAGGAGCTCAGTCCGTCAGTTCACCTGATGATGGCGACATGTTTGATCGCGAAAATATTGTGCCCGTTGGACACTATAGACCGGCAGTACACCCGTGGATATTTTGATTAATAGATTGTGGTCAGTCTACATCTGCCTCTGGAAATGTCTTACAATTTAAAACCTGGTTACTAAATCTGTCTTACCATTATATAATCTATCTGAAACCTGTCAGTATCTCCAGGCTTCTTCCATGTATACAGCCTTCATGATTCTTGAACCAAGTGTTAGCTACAATAAAGTTGTGTTCTGTGCAAAATTCTACCAGGTGGCTTCTTCTTTCATTTCTTAGCCCCAATCCATATTCACCTACTACATTTCCTTCTCTCCACTTTCCTACTACCGAATTCCAGTCACCCATTACTATTAAATTTTTGTCTCCCTTCAGTATCTGAATAATTTCTTTGATGTCATCATACATTTCTTCAATTTCTTTGTCATCTGCAGAGCTAGTTGGCATATAAACTTGTACTACTGTAGTATGTGTTGGCTTCGTGTCTATCTTGGCGACAATAATGCGTTCACTATGCTGTTTGTAGTAGCTTCATTTATTATTAAACCTATTCCTGCATTACCCCTATTTGATTTTGTATTTATAATCCTGCATTCGCCTGACAAGAAGTCTTGTTCCTCCTGCCACCGAACTTCACTAATTCCCACTATATCTAAGTTTAACCTATCCATTTCCATTTTTAAATTTTCTAACCTATCTGCCCGATTAAGGGATCTGACATTACACGCTCCGATCCGTAGAATGCCAGTTTTCTTTCTCGTGATAACGATGCCCTCTTGAGTAGTCCCTGCCCGGAGAATCGATTGGGGGACTAGTTTACCTCCGGACTATTTTACCCAAGAGGTCGCTATCATTATTTAACCATACAGTAAAGCTGCATGCCCTCAGGAAAAATTATGGCCATAGTTTCCCCTTGCTTTCAGCCATTCGCAGGACCAGCACAGCAAGGCCGTTTTGGTTAGTGGTAAAAGGCCAGATCAGTCAATCATCCAGGCTGTTGCCCCTACAACTACTGAAAAGGCTGCTGCCCCTCTTGAGGAACCACTCGTTTGTCCGGCCTCTCAACAGATACCCCTTCGTTGTCGTTGCACCTACGGTACGGCTATCTTATCGCTGGGGCACGCAAGCCTCTCCGCCAGCGGCAAGGTCCATGGTTCCCGGGGGAGGGGGACTCCATACTTATCTTGCTATATAATCCAGTTATTACTTGTGTGAAAGGGTGAAACTTAACCTTGCCAGAAAAAGTTGGATATGCTAAACAAGACATTAGTTTTTATCTGCTTATGTGGTTGTTCATATTGTTTTAAGTCATATGTTCAACAATGAAATGATAGTGTGGTACATGATTGGAAGAATTAGTGTATTTACATCAAATGTACATCAATGCCAGACAAAAAAAAAAAAAATCCTAAGGTCCTGGGTACAGTCCTCAATGAACCATAACTTTTTCTGTTAAGTTTTCACCCCTGGCTATAATTTCTTAATATTAAAAATTGTACGAAGGTTTAGAACCTGTGTTAAATGTAGGTTCCCATATAAATTGATGGATGAGTACTTTGGAAGATCATAGGAAAGCAATGGCTTATCACTTCCAATGGGGCTGTGCCTACAAAAGCACTTCAGTATTCACACTAATCTTTGGATTGAGGATAACTTTCTCCCATAAAAATTGTCTCAAAGCTTAAAAAAGGATGGCTTATACTGTTTTAATTACAGGAGCAGTTAGCTCAGAGCATGTTCGATCATATTCCTGTTGGTGTTGGTTCAAAGGGAATAATCCCTATGAATGCAAGAGATATGGAAGAGGCACTGGAAATGGGAATGGATTGGTCACTTCGTGAAGGTATTTGGTGGCATTTGTCTATTTTAGTTAATACTTTAATAAATAATGTTATGCAAAAGAGAAATGCTTCAGATTAGATGAAATAACAATTTTGTGTGCATAGTTTTCTTCCTATGATGTTTTCACTGTGGAAATGGAAAATTTCCATCTCCTTTTTACTGTTGAATTCTGTTTATATTTGCACTCTCTAAAAACTGCAGTCATAATGTGTCAAGTTATTTTTACTACAAAATGTTCTATTTTATTAATATTTCAAGCTATTAACATTTGTCTTTATATAGAAATTATATTCAATACATGCAAATCCAGAATGAAATGGAGGGCACTGAAATAGTGACTGTACTGTAGTTTTTATTTTCTTTGTGCTGTCATGAACATTTCTAGTTATAAAAATTTTAGAACTATGAATTTGTGAGAAAATCTTCTCTTGTTGATATGAAGCAGCAGTAAAATTTGTGGATGAGTTTGAACTTTGTGATATGAATATAGGCTAGGACACTGGGAATAAAACTTAAATGCTTGTATTTCAGAGAAATACTGCAAGAACAAAGAGAAATACTATATGGCAGATATTTAAAGATTTATCAGAAAATTTTGGAGAATGGCTAACAGTATGTGTTAATTTATTTATGCATGGTCTTTGAAGGATATTTTAACATATTTAATAAAGGTCATATGGATTCTTTGATTCAGGTTATGTATGGGCTGAAGATAAAGAACACTGTGAGGAGTACGGCCGCATGTTGAATGCTGATCCAAGTAAAGTCAGCATGAGAGCAAAGAAGAGAGGACTGCCTCAGCTAGGTACCTTGGGAGCAGGGAATCACTATGCTGAGATACAGGTAGTTGATGAGATCTACGATAAGTGGGCTGCCAGTAAAATGGGAATAGAAATGAAAGGACAGATATGTGTCATGATCCATTCAGGAAGCAGAGGCTTTGGGCATCAGGTTGCTACAGGTGAGATATTCATTAATGTGAGTTTTTGTGATATTATTTTATGCAAACCTTGTAAACTACCTTTAACCTTTGGTTCAACTGTTAACCTGTGTACGAGATATATGATGCAATTTTAGAAACATGCTTTCTTGTATTGCTGGTTAGAGTTGGTATGATACCAGTACAAAGCCAATTTTCTAAAATGGATCACACTACTTAATTGGAATGACCAAGCAACTGCATAATTTGCATGTTCTTTTTCCTTGACAATAAGCAAATAAGTTAGGTTTGTAACACAATCTGCATCTCCATAAATTCCCATGCACAATGTGTGGTGGAGAGTAGTTCGATATGAGAGGTGGGGGTAGCAGAACTGTCATCTGCCTTCAAATACCAGTTGTTCATATTCATCCAACAATGTTTCGAGAAAACTTAGTGGTCTTTCTTCTAGTGTCTGCCATTTATGTTCACACAGTATCTGTTACACTAAAACATGAACTAAACATATGTACATCATGGGGAGTAGGCATAAGTCATCCCTAACAGACAGCAGTGCTGTTGACAACTTTCAGCTGTGTAGTGCAAAAGGCTGCAGGCAAAAACAGTAGTTGCCTATGTAAGTGCAACGATACTGGGACGTTGCCACATATATTTGCAAAACCACATTGTGCATGAGGAGCTGCTGTGCCCAGCCCATCTTATGCTGACTGGACAACATATTCTAAGATTTCTGTAGCAGATAGATTGCTATTTCGTAGAACCCTTCAACTGAGCTAGGTGGCGCAGTGGTTAGCACACCGGGCTTGCATTCAGGAGAGTGGCAGTTCAAAACCACATCTGGTCATCCTGATTCAGGTTTTCTGTGATTTCCCTAAATTACTTCATCCAAATGCTGGGATGGTTCCTTTGAAAGGACATGGTCAGTTTCCTCCCCCCTCCTTTCCTCATCCAATGGGACCGATGACCTCACTGTTTGGTTCCCTTTCCCAAATCAATCAGTCAAACCAGAACCCTACACACATCAAAAAGTTATGAATCACCTCGGTTCTGAGAATTCCAGAACCTGTACAGACAATTGGAATAGAGAACATCATCATTTTCATCCTTTTTATCACTCAAGAAAACGACACATTACATGTTGCACCACCATACAGAAAGACTTTCATAGGTGGTGGTACAGATTACTGTACACACCTGTACCTCTAATACCCAGTAGCACATCCTCTTGCATTGATGCATGCCTGTATTTGTCATGGTGTACTATTCACAAGTTCATCAAAGCAGTGTTGGTCCAGATTGTACCACTCCTCAACGGCGATTTGGCATAGGTCCTTCAGAATGGTTGGTGGGTCATGTCATCCATAAACAGCAGTTTTCAATCTATCCTAGGCTTGTTCGATATTGTTAATGTCTGGAGAACATGCTGGCCACTCTAGTCTCGAAAGGTCGTTAACCTGAAGTAAGTCATTCACAAGATGTGCATGATGGGGTGCGAATTGTTGTCTGTTAAGATGAATGCCTTGCCAGTATGTTGCCGATACGGTTGCACTATCAGTAGGAGGATGGAATTCATGTATGATACAGCTGTTACGGCACCTTCCATGGCCATCAGTGGCATACGTCGGCCCCCCATAATGCCACCCCTAAACAGCAGGGAACTTCCACCTTGCTGCACTCGCTCGACAGTGTGCCTAAGGTGTTCAGCCCGACCAGGTTGCCTCCAAACACATCTCTGATGATTGTCTGGGTGAAGGCATATGTGACACATTCATGAAGACAATGTGATGCCAGTCCCGAGCAGTCCATTTGGCATGTTGTTCAGCCCATCTGTGCCATGCTGCATGATGTGGTTGCAAAGATGGACCTCACCATTGATGTCGGGAGTGAAGTTTCCTGTGATAGAAATGCAGTATTGAGTATTTAGGGATGGTTGAACTACATACCACACGAGCTGTGTACTTCCTTCCTGGTGGGATGACTGGAACTGATCCGCTGTTGGACCCCCTCTGACTAATAGGTGCTGCTCATGCACAGTTTACTTCTTTGGGCGGATTTAGTGACATCTTTGAACACCAAAGGGACTGTCTGTGATAAAATATCCACAGTCAACATCTATCGTCCAGAGTTCTGGGAACCGGGGTGATGCAAACTGTTTGATATAAGTATTGCATCTGAATACCACCCTTCATTGCTGAAAATGGTCACAACAAATCTTGTAATGTTATTAGGGGACAACATGGCTCATTGTTCAGTACCTTTCAGAAATCTGCCCGATAACATGAGTCTACTGTTTACATGATACTGTGTGTGAAAACAGTGAGTTGTTTTTCACGAAAGTGGCTTTTTTCATGAATCTGCACTGATACTTAGATACAAGCTACTTTCCCTCTAGGAACAACGTAATGGTGAAGCTTAAAATATGTTCTAGGATCCTATCACTGATGTTACCAATATTGGCATATAATTTTGCATGTAGATTTATTTTATTTACTTGTCCTTCGAACATTATTTCCAAAAGTATAACTTGTCATACTAAATTACAGAAATAATATTTACGTTTATAAAGCATCTACAAACTAAGATTAGGTTAGGGTAGGGCAGAAGTTGGCCATGGCCGTATCAGTGTAACCATCAGAGTATTCAAATTCGCAGTATGGAAAAACCAGTCAGTATGTCTGAATGAGTACTTGTCGTCCCAAATGCAAGTCCAGTGGATTAACACTTCCTTAGACATCAAAGCTGGTATGATTTTGAAAGAAAACTGTGTACCTAGTCTGTAAGGAGCTTACATCATGCACAAGAAATACAGTCAGTGATGTACTTAGAACATGAAACTTTGTTAAACTTCTGAAAAAATATGCACAATAATTGCCAGTACCAGAACCATCACTACCCGTCTTGCAACATATTCCTTTCTCTAAAGCAGTATATTGTTCTGCCTGTGAGAGAGAGAAAATGGGAAGCCAACAGTAGAAATATTTCTGTGCAAGGACACACAGCATAGATCGTAGATGTTAAAAGATCATTTACACTGTAGAAATACTTGATAACAAGAAATGGTTGTAACTTTGTTGTAAGAGATGTTTCCTTCTCAAACCTCTTTATGTATATTGAGTGTTCATTATAAAGAATGACATGAAAGTGCTGTTCTCACCTGCTGTATATGGTGGAGCCTGCAACTATACATGGTTACTGTCAGATCGTTCCATGCCAGGTGGCCTACAGATTACTGTATGACTCATGGATTTTATTGCAGTTTTTTTGTGAACATCCACACATGTCCCGAAGAATTAACATTGGTGACATTTTACTTTCGTCAGTTTAATACTTAGAGAGATGCAGTCATTTGTTTGACCCCATAGTGCCCAAAATGTCAGGGCACCTGTGAGTTTTCGGCAAATTCTAGAGCTGATATCTCCGGCAGTATAATCTTGAGAAAGAACAAAACTAGGTTATCTTGTTAAAACTTTTTATGCTTGCTTAAGGAAAACAGTAAAAAAAATGCTTTAGCTCTGCATAATTTAAAGCAAAGTAGACTGGAAAAATAGATGCTTGAAAAATGTGAAATTAAACTTTTTATATCTCTGAAAGTAATTACAGGATTAACATGAAACTTATCACGCATAAACTTACTAATACAAGATCTTAAAATATAAAATTTTAGACTCCTGCTGCTATCCAGTGACTTACAAATTGAGGCCTAAGTTAACAATTTTTCTAAAATGCTAAAAATCGCTTTTTTGGCCCACTTTTACAAAAACATCTTTAAAATGTTTGTTAGAAAGACAATGCTCTAATCCACCTAAAAACCTATATTTTGTTTTGCAATGCAAGCATATAAGGCTTAAAAAAAGAATGACAGGGTAGAGGTGTGTCGAAAATGGGCCCATTTTCTGGCAGTACTTAAATTTGACATCTTTTCTTATCTTCTGCAGTTTAGTAGTTTCTGGGAAAGACACTATGAGAAGGCTTTCACAATTTAACTGTATTATGATGGAGATTATGGTAGTCAAATTAACATCTGCTGCACAATTTGTATTAAGTCTTCAGGCTTTATGTGTACTTTGTCACATTTTGTAATTTTTGAAGAACTTCAGAGGTCTTACTGAATTTTTTTCTGATGGATTCAAATTATAGAGAACTATTAGTATGTCTTTTTGCTGTGTAATGCTATTGATGCACCAGTTTAATTCTGGTTTAAGGTAAAATGTACTGAGGAAAACTGCTGCTGGTCAGATGTCACTGATGGGATTGTTTGAGAAGAAATTTGATAAGACAGAAACCAAAAAATTAACTTTCCAAATGTGATCACTTCAGATTATTAGAGCTGCAAAAATTGAGAACTATTTTTTATTGGATCTATTATTCAGATTCATTATTGATAAAATAACTTTGTAGGGATGAATGTTGTACAGCTGGCTAAAAAACATACTGCTTATTTGCAGTTTTTTTGGCGCAAGCTTATTTCTTAGTTATCGGTACTTTGGATATTAGCTTCCACAGAAACTACTAAAAAACTGTAGAGCATAATAAAAGATGTCAGATTTGAGTACAACTAGAAAATGAGACCATTTGCAGTGCACCTTAGACTTGGCATTCTTTTGTAGGGCCTTGTATGCCCGCTTTGCTGACTGCTCAGCAAAGGAGGCAAATGTTAACACTAGAATTGGATTTTTTGAACCCCTTAAAACCAGTGTCAGGACAAAAATTCCTGTCTCTAGTTGATGCTTCTACAGCTGTTCTGTTTTCTTTTTTCTATGGGCTGATTTTTTAATAAAATTCACACTCTATTGTTTAACTTTTAATTCTAAACATTAAGCAGAGTTGTGCTAGACTGTTACAGTCCATTCTATGTCTACATACACTCCTGGAAATGGAAAAAAGAACACATTGACACCGGTGTGTCAGACCCACCATACTTGCTCCGGACACTGCGAGAGGGCTGTACAAGCAATGATCACACGCACGGCACAGCGGACACACCAGGAACCGCGGTGTTGGCCGTCGAATGGCGCTAACTGCGCAGCATTTGTGCACCGCCGCCGTCAGTGTCAGCCAGTTTGCTGTGGCATACGGAGCTCCATCGCAGTCTTTAACACTGGTAGCATGCCGCGACAGCGTGGAAGGTGTACGTGCCCGTCGACCTGGGACCGGACTGCAGCGACGCACGGATGCACGCCAAGACCGTAGGATCCTACGCAGTGCCGTAGGGGACCGCACCGCCACTTCCCAGCAAATTAGGGACACTGTTGCTCCTGGGGTATCGGCAAGGGCCATTCGCAACCGTCTCCATGAAGCTGGGCTACGGTCCCGCACGCCGTTAGGTCGTCTTCCGCTCACGCCCGAACATCGTGCAGCCCGCCTCCAGTGGTGTCGCGACAGGCGTGAATGGAGGGACGAATGGAGACGTGTCGTCTTCAGCGATGAGAGTCGCTTCTGCCTTGGTGCCAATGATGGTCGTATGCGTGTTTGGCGCCGTGCAGGTGAGCGCCACAATCAGGACTGCATACGACCGAGGCACACAGGGCCAACACCCGGCATCATGGTGTGGGGAGCGATCTCCTACACTGGCCGTACACCTCTGGTGATCGTCGAGGGGACACTGAATAGTGCATGGTACATCCAAACCGTCATCGAACCCATCGTTCTACCATTCCTAGACCGGCAAGGGAACTTGCTGTTCCAACAGGACAATGCACGTCCGCATGTATCCCGTGCCACCCAACGTGCTCTAGAAGGTGTAAGTCAACTACCCTGGCCAGCAAGATCTCCAGATCTGTCCCCCATTGAGCATGTTTGGGACTGGATGAAGCGTCGTCTCATGCTGTGTGCACGTCCAGCACAAATGCTGGTCCAGCTGAGGTGCCAGGTGGAAATGGCATGGCAAGCCGTTCCACAGGACTACATCCAGCATCTCGACGATCGTCTCCATGGGAGAATAGCAGCCTGCATTACTGCGAAAGGTGGATATACACTGTACTAGTGCTGACATTGTGCATGCTCTGTTGCCTGTGTCTATGTGCCTGTGGTTCTGTCAGTGTGATCATGTGATATATCTGACCCCAGGAATGTGTCAATAAAGTTTCCCCTTCCTGGGACAATGAATTCACGGTGTTCTTATTTCAATTTCCAGGAGTGTATAAAACCCTTCATGTGTGTTTGTAATGGACAGGCCATGCTTCATGACTGCCCACTGCCATGGCCTCATCCTGTTAGTAAGGGAGTTCGGTTGCAGTATGTGGCAGTGGCTGTTTGTTCTGTGACTTAAGAACTTGACCATACATGTGAAAATGGGTTTATTGTTTCATTCATCCAGCTTAATGCAAGGTATGTGCGGTTTTGCCTTTCAGGCTTCAGTAAGAGTGTAATATCAGATCAGTTTTAATCTTTCAGTACATTTTCATTTATCACACTTCACCACCAATCTGCAGAGACACGAAAAAAATAGATATCAGAGATAAAAATACTTGTAACTAACAAATGAGTAATTGAAGGGTATGCTACAGTGATTTTGCATAAACATTTTGCTTATTCTTCATGAGTATAATTCTTCAATATTTAACCTGTTTCAATAACTTTGCTAATGCCTAATAAAAAAGTAACTTCCATCCCTTTCCAGCTTCATTTGAGTAGTATTATGTTAAGACAATATTACTGAACTAGCATTGGCCCCATGGTGTTACTTGTAGTTAAATGTGTCTGCATAATGTAATGCTAATACAGATGCCAATATAGATGTAATGCTAATACAGATGGAATAGGGTGAGGACTGTGTAAGCAAGTATGTTCACTAATATGGCAAAGTTCAAAAGTCAGAGATAATATAGCTTTTTCGAAGAGAACAAGGTGTTCCAGATCACACATTATACTGAGAGCTGTCAACTACTTCCACCTACCACAATATGGGTGAAGCACTTTGAGTACTCATATCACTATCACATTACATCGTGAATGAAAAGACAAAAATATGTTCACATATGCAGTGAAGTTCGTAAGTTGTCGTTATTTAGCTTTACTTAAGAGTTTTTATTGCTCTGTCGCAAGTCAAGCTATACACTGGTCAATAAATGACATGATTTTCGTATTTCTAATGCCGACTCTTGCATCACAGGCATGTGAGAATTCTTCCAAAATAGTTGGAGTTATGGTTGCACAGGGCACAGTGGCTAATGAGCAGTGACAAGTTTTCGTCCAAAGAGCTGGGCTTGTTCATTAGTTTGTTCAGAAGAGGACGCCAACAAGTGTTTGTCATTGTGGCCAGTTTGCAATGACAATCTGTAAGCCCTGTAATGTTTCTCAAATGATTTAACAGAAACTATTTTGTAAAAAAATTTCATTCCCACTTGATTTGTAGTTTTCATCATCAGGTTCATTATGATGTACCCATAATTTTGTTAATGGTCGTAGTTATTGTGATATTTACGTGGAAGTAATATGCTGTGCGAAATTTGAAAAAGTTTGCAATGGAAAAATACGGGTTGCTATGATTTTGCACCTGGTGCATATTACTTAATATGTTGCCGTGTATGAAATTTAGTGAACATATTAAATATTTCTTTAGACTTTGTTGGCGATCTTTCACCAGTCTTGTGAAAATTGATCTGACGTAGGTCTTATTTGCAATAGCATTGCACCAGTGATGAAGCCAAAGTGAAATACCCACAACATTCCTCATATTTTGTATATGGTTTGAGATATCAAAATGAGATTTTGCCAAATGATAGTACACAAAGAGGAGAGTATTTCGTCATATGGTTATTATGCAAAACTTCATTATCTTCCATGGTATTCCACTAACTACTGACTTTTCTGATCAAGGAATGTAATTTTTAAGGACCATCGATAGCTGATAAAATGAAATGCTATCGGTTTTGGAACAACATAAGTGAAGTCATGACATTTATTTTGTACCAAGGATGTGCTTTCTCATAAGATGCTGACCTTACTTTTCCTCAGTTTCTCAAACCACTGTTTCATATTTCTCTCGCAGTTGTCTGCACGACATGTTAGTGAAGTGAGACTGAGTAAACTGAGGTTTGGCCAAAAAAGCAAATTTTGATGTGGCAACAAGATAAATATGTAGGTTTTACTCAAAATTCCGCACTTGTCACTCTTCTGTGATAGTTACGTATGGTTAACAAACCAAGGGAAAATAAATCACAGAATTTTCGGCAGAATTCCTTCTAGGTGCGAACCAAAGATGATGTGACAGATATTTTTGGTCACCATGCAAATGTGGGTGTGGAGGGGCCCTGCCTAATATCTATCAAAAATGAGCATAGGCTTCAGTTCAGAATGGCACTTCCCCCTCCACTACTTGGCATTTCCCTTACAGTGCTCTGAGCAAACCCCCATCACTGTCACTCTCCCCACGCTTCCCCAGCCAACAGCGTATCTAGTGAACATAGAATTTTGCATGCACTGTACTGATGCACTTGCATCAGGTGTAAGGGGCATTCTATAAGTAATGCAACATTTTTCCTTTATGAAAGCAGGTTGATTTTATTGAGGATTTCAATGCATATTATTCCCCACTCTTTCGTCTACAGAAGCCCCCCGTTTTTTATTACATAATCTCTGTTCAGTGTGGCAGCCTTATATCACCTTACAGGGAGTGCCTGTGTGCTTGCATGGTGCCACTGTACTGGTAGACAATGGAGCTGATGTCTTCGTGCATCAATAATCTCCCAATCTTTCGTGTTCTTTCATCGGCCCAAACAGATGGAAGGCATAAATTGAGATGTGCTGTAGGGTGGTTGAAGAACAACAGTCCATTGAATTTTTGTGAGCTTTGCTCAGGTGTACAGGCCTTGCATTGCCCTAGAGAAGTCTGTTTGCGTTCTTGTGGTAATGAACGTGCTGAAGCCATTTCTTCAATTTCATGAGGGTAGCACAGAACACTTCGGAGTTCATTGTTGTGCTGTCAGGGTGGACATCAAACAGAATAACCCTTCAGAGTCCCAGAAGCCTGTCACCGTAACTTCACCTGCTGAAGGTGCAGCTTTGAACTTTCTCAGGGGAGAGGTGGTGTTGTGCTGCTCCGCAGATTGCTGTTTAGTTTCCAGTTCAAAACGATGAACCCATGTTTCATTGCCTATGATGACATTCAACAAAAATTATCATGATCTGCCTCGTAACACATAAGCAATTTCACATAGATTGTCCTGTGTTACTCTTTATGGTCTTCTATTAGATGGCGAGGGACCTGTGGGTACACACCTTTACTTCCTTAACCGGTAGACGAGTAACTGCACTACTAACAGATGTCCAATTGAGCATTGAGGTGTTTGTGATCTGTTGATCACCTCAAGTGTGTGTGTCCACATGTTCCACCATAGCAGGAATCACAGCTGTATAAGGCCAGCCAGCATGTGGGAGATTGGATAGGTTTAGACCTTATTCCAATGAGGAGACATCTCACCCAGTGACTCACCATGACATTACACAGGCGGCTATGAATAGCTGTGATGCTCTAGTTTTCCAACAGAAGACTTGATGACAGCTTTCTGCTTGTAATGCACCTATGTCAGAGATGCCGTTTTGAAGGTTACATAAATGCTGCTACCTGTTGGAACTTCGTGAAACTTGTTGGAGTTGAAGCAGGAATATTTATCCCACAACAAACTCCACATTTTTGTCAAACACAATTGGCTGAGAAAAAAGTGATTCAGTACTTATTGTACACCCCTCATATATTGACGTGGAAATTTCCACACATTTTTGAAGCATCGGGTTCTCTTTGCCCTCTAATTACTAGCAGCACCAACCTTATTGTTCCACTATTAGTTGCAACATAATAGAACAGTTAACCTCTCTTTATGAAATGTTCTGCCATGGTATTTTTCTCCTCTGATCTTGAGTTGTTCAGGCAGAAAGTGAAATAAATAAGCCCGTTTAATCTGCATTAAAAAAAAAAAATTTCCGTGATTGATAGAGTATTTTTCCATGACTGAACAAGTCAATGTTCACAATTGCTGCACCACCTTGAACACATTTACATTGTCTGTTTTTCAACCTACCAATCTAACCATCGAATACCTTGAAATCCACACATTCCATATTTTGTGTCAAATGTATTGCTTTTGCATGAACCATGGTACTGTCAGTTGAAATGTTCAAAACATGAGCTTGTTTCATCCACTAAGTAGCATCTTTTCCAGTTCTGGAAACTGACCATCACATTCTCGTTTTCATGTGACATTTGCTGTTTCCACACATGTAGCTTCAGTTATTTTTCATTCGCTCACCTCTGTATTTAATATTGGAGGAATATTCATGTTTTGTGCAGTATTAACAAGCTTCATCTATGAATTTTTGTGCACTCCCTGAATAGTGTTCCACTTTCTTCATTTGTAAGCTATCCCACTGTCTTTATCAATGACAAATGGATAAACTGTTTAAAACTCACACAAAATCAGACTAAAAAAATGAAATTACAAGTGGAGTCAGTCAAATGTTAAAATGAACAAAGAAGTGTTTGAATTAAGTTATTTAGTTTGCTTGACTGCTATTGAAGTTGTTGGAGCTACTACCAATCTATAGGCATTACTTCCGCCATCATTTCTACCATAGCAAACGATCCATGTGACTCGCAAAGTTGCCAGTTTCCAGCACTGAATAGCAGTGTCTTCCTGCATATTTCTGCACCATGTGCCCGTGAATGTCCTCCTCCCACCACTCTCGCAACTCTCAGCAGCAAAAGTTGCAGCAACCAAACAGTACAAATACCACCAAATTTGAATGCTCTAAGCAGGGAGGGAGAGTGCATAAACAAGTTGGTTTAAAGTGTGTTTAATGCAGTTGTGACTGGCAGATACAAAAATGGATAAACTGTGGAAAAATTGAGTAATTAGGGACATAATAACGAGATTCCAATGTAGGTGTCAGCATATACAAATACTCTCATAGCTTTCTATATGTTATTACAGTTGGTGATAATGTCCGTGTAATAGCATCATAATAGCTTTTCACAATATTTCACACATCTTTGTGGCAGATAATTTTTGCCAAGTTTTCCTAGTATTTCTGCCAAAAATGGATTCTGTTTACGTTGTGGCAGCTGTTACATTAATGCCAAGAATGTCTCTATTTCCATTGTACCATCTCCTCTTAGAAGTTCAAGCACTTGAGACATAGGATTATAGTGAGTAATCACAATAACAGTTATTATGTAAGGATATTCAGTGTGTACCATAACATGTGAAATCCATGTTTTTGCTATCTCTTTGTAGATGCATTGGTTGCCATGGAAAGAGCTATGAAACGTGATAACATTGAGACCAATGACAGACAGCTAGCATGTGCACATATTATGTCCCCAGAGGGTCAGGATTACCTCAAAGCTATGGCTGCAGCTGCAAATTTTGCATGGGTTAACAGGAGCTCAATGACATTTCTCAGTCGGCAGGTAATTTATTAAATTATTGTAGAGATGAAGTTGATGAAAAATTCTAATTAGAATATAAACATTGGTCTGAGGAAAGTGAAAATAATATAAATCAGAAGTTGAACCAAAACAGCCATCATGGAATCATTTGAAAAATAACTGATATTTTGACTGTGTATGTCTTAGTGGATTATTGTGGTAGTGATCCTGGTAACAAACAAAAAGCTAAACTTATCATACAATTTGTGTGTGGCACTTTTATTCCAGGCTTTTGCTAAACAATTCCGGATGACACCTGATGACCTAGATATGCATGTAATTTATGATGTTTCCCACAACATTGCTAAAGTTGAGGAACATTATATTGATGGTAAACAGAAGACACTGTTGGTACACAGGAAGGTAAGAATAATAGCTATTGACTGACAGTGTAACAATTTTAAGTGATTAAAATTGTAAATATGTGCTATGTAGTTAATTGTATGTTAATTTACTCCATAAGAATTCATTCTTCCTTTGTTTCAGTTGCATTTCTTTTGTAAATCATGATGCTTCATAAGTGCATTGAAGTTTTTACAGTGTGATTCAAAGAATGTTGGTTCAACAAGTTAAACAGTGCCAGACATATTTTGTGTTATTCATACTTTTGATTTGTTTTACTATCAGAATTGTAAGGTGCAGGCACTAATTTCAGAATTACTGAGGAAAATTTCATTTAAGTTTGAGGGTACTAAATAATTCTTGTGGGAAGGAGGATTCTCCAGTACAAGAGTTCTGGGGTATGAGAATTGCATTCTGAATGACAAGTTTAGACTTTATGTACAAAGGTTTGATTGATGCCTGTTTAAAGTTCTTTGATTTAAATGAGGAAAAAGCAGATTACTTACCAAAAAGTGATTCCTGGCAAGTAAAATTAGAGCTATTTTAGAGGTTGTGGCAAGTTTCAGTTCAGAACATTTAGCAACATGCAGTGTATTAAAAATGCAAGGCTCCATCCAGTGGGATTGTGTGTAGATTATTATTTAGTCTACTCTTACCTATAACCAGAATGATTAAACAAAGTGCCAATCACATTTAAGGATTTAAATGTTACCATTAGTACCTATATAGATTATTTTGATGAGTATGAGCATTCTTGAAAATGTACTAAATTTATCAAATATTCCTGAACATCTTTGTACTGAGAATTATGGACCTTGGAGCTTATCTATAGGTACATTTATTCCAGAACTTCAGTGATCCATTATTTGATTACTGACAATATAATGTAATTAGATAGATAAAAAACTACTCACAGAGTGGTGGTGGGTTTTATTTATGCAAGCCTTAGGGTCCAGTGGCTCTTTCTAGCACAAGGGTTGGAGGGGAAAGAAGAGGGGTGAAGGAAGAGGACTAGAGAGGTATTGGAAAAGAGGCAGAATGTGGAAAAGTACCCAAAACACTGGGTCAGAGAAGACTTACTGGGCAGGATGAGTCTTTTCTGCTCACCCCATCTGGTAAGTCTTCCGTAACCTGTGGTTCTGGGTGACTTACCTTTACAGGTTTCCTAAACCTCTCCAGTACTTGGGAATCGACATTCTAACTTCCCCTTCAACCTTTCTGCCAGGAGCCATTGGCTCTGAAAGCTTGCATATGTGAAACCTTTCTTTTCTATGTGTGTTCTCCTGCTAATAGTTGGTGAGTAGAGTTATGTTGAATTATATTGTTTGGTGACTGTACCTTTTTTTAATAATTTATCGAGTGTAAACTTTCTTCGCTATCACTTGCAGATAACAGCACAGTTTCCCCTCCTTTTCTCTTAAGTTGTGGTTTGTTTCGTTATATACCTCATAGTGATATGAACTCTGTGCGAAAGGCAGTTAATTCCATGTAGTTACTGTGGTATAAACTTTTTCAGTGATTAACATTGAGAGGATTATCAAGTAATACCATTTGTTGCATGTTGTATACTCCGCAACAAAAGTAGTTGGGACATATTAGCGATAGTCACTAGTTGATATGCATACTGTAATTAAAATGAATTATGGTGTATCATAATGTATATATTGCAACAGTGCTGGCATCAAAACGTAAGTTTCAAGTTGGCACAGAAAATGATTGGTGTGTACATTCATTTGTGACTGACATATTTAAAACTGTTAATCCTCAAGTGGGCGCGCTAATGTATAAAGTGCGCCAACCACAGATAACATTCGAGGTGGCCGAGTGGTTCTAGGCGCTACAGTCTGGAACCACACGACTGCTACGGTCGCAGGTTCGAATCCTGCCTCGGGCATGGATGTGTGTGATGTCCTTAGGTTAGTTAGGTTTAAATAGTTCTAAGTTCTAGGGGACTGATGGCCTCAGAAGTCAAGTCCCATAGTGCTCAGAGCCATTTGAACACACAGCATTGTCTTGTACTATTACATTGGTGTTTTACAGCTGCAACAGAGTATCTGTTCCTTCTTTATTGCTTCAGATAACACAGTTATAAACTGTGTTGTCATATGTCCAAGTGAGCATCAGTAATATAAAATAAACAGTAAGCTAAGTGAGAAAAATTTACAATCCATGAAAAAGTGCCCCAGATATGGAGTTAGCTGCACAATACCACAACAATGCAGTTGTCTAAGAGGTAGTTAGTAATGAAATAAGCTGTTGGCTGGGATGTGTTGCAACTGCACTGTTCAATGATTCAGGTGGATCATTAGTATGAGGTGACACTTGTACATGGCAACAAAGTGATATAATCAAATTTTATTTCATTATTATTTAATTAAACAGTGCTTTAACTAATCTAATGAAAGTTTATTTTACTATTGCTTAATTAATCAGAGATTAAACTGTGATTCCTACCACACATGTTCACCTTCATAACATAAAGACACATTCTACACACGTGTACTTAATATGCCATATGCCCACTTTTTATGGAAGATGGTGCAGCTGCTCAAGGGTTAAAGGCCACTGGCAAGGAACATGCAGTCAGAATTAAAACTGTAGTAGGTCGACATTACTTTTATCATATAACAGGTTTGGATAATTGCATAAGGACACTGTGTAGAAAGTAGTGGTATGGGTGCCGGAATGCCAACAGATACTTGAAATAGAAAACTTAGGGTACTGAAGGTTATTTGGGAGACTAGGAACATAAAAGGCACAAAGACTTTGTACTCCTTGGAATGAAATCAAACTGATTAGTATTAATGTTACTTACACTGATTGGACAAATTCTGCAGAAAACTTTTTAGAGATATGCAAAATATGAAATGACTTGTTCCTGTCAATAACATACACATTAAAAATCTGTGCTTCTATGAAGGAGATGCTTATTTCAAAAACTGGATTCATTTAATAGCAGTGTTTGCTGCTCTAATGACAATGAATGTCAATTAATAATTTGCAAGTAAATAAAGTTTCATTAGAAATGTCTCTGTATCCTAAGGAGAACCTGATTTTTCACTCTTCTCCCATCACATCCTGAAAGTCCTTTGTGGATGCAGCATTTCTTGATGTTCGTAAAGTGTTCATGTCAGTTCCAATCCAAGGGTGTCAAACAGAATTTGTGACGGGTTTAAGGATTTCTTGGTACAGAGGTCACTTACCTTGGATGTTGTGTACTAGAAACATTCGGATGTAGTGTGAGGTGTATCCCAGGAAAGTGAATTGGATCCTTTGCTGCCAGTATAGTGTATTTATTACCTGTCAGTTAATACTATTAGAAACTAGAAACCTTTTGCTATTATAAGTACTAACAGAAAAAATGGCACTAATACTCAAACTTTGACAGGTTAAAGTAATCATTGTTCAGGTGGCTCTATAAAGAAAAATGGGGATATAAAAAGTGCTCAGATCATTAGGATTTCACTTTCATGGTCCTTAAGTGGAATATAAAATTGAGAAAGCATAAGTTTTTCTGAAATTCTAGTTATCTAATTTATCACACAGTATCTGACAAGAACATTTTCTTTCAAAGATTTCTATTTATGTTCCCTTAATATCTCTAGTGTACTTCCATACAATCTGTACTGACATGTTAGATCCTAGCAGTGCACCTCTTGAACCAATCTGTGTATACTGCCATGTCTGCTTGGTAAGGACTCAAAGGACTGAAATATTGGGACACAACTTAAGAAATGGTTCACTTTACAACTTTGTGTAAAGTTTCCATTGCAGGTGCCCCACTATCACAGAATCTTAGCAACAAACAGTTGACTTCTGTACAGTCAACATAATTTGTTCTTACCCCCTTCTTTTTGCTTTGTGGTATTACCCCTAGTTAGTTACACAATGTGGTAGGGCATGAATTCTACTTTGAGCAAAATAGCACCGCGCAAAAAGTTTGTCGGCCCCAGGGGGCAACTCTTCGACCTACCCCATCTGGTCAGGTTGCACCACAAATTTCTTTTCCTCTCACTTCTGTTAAGTACCACCTCATTAGTTACATGATCTGCCCATCTAATCGTCGTCATTCTTCTGCAGCTTCACATTTCAAAAGCTACTAGGGCTCATCTAAATTGATAACTGTCCATGTTTCACTTCGATATGTGGCTACACTACATACAAATACTTCCAGAAAGGATTTCCTAACACTTAAATCAATATTCAGTGTTAACATATTTCTCTTCTACAGAAACACTTTCCTTGCAATTGCCAGTCTTCATTTCATCTCCTTTCCACTATGGCCATCATCAGTTATTTTGGTGCTCATGTATCAGTAAGTTTGGTGTTCATGTAGCAAAACTAGTCTGCTGCTTAGTCTCATTTCCTAATCTAATTCCTTCAGTGCCACCTGATTTAATTAATCTAAATTCCATTATCATTTTGCTTTTTGTGACAATCATCTTATATCCTCCTTTACAAGACACAGTCCATTCCGTTCAAGTGCTCTGCCAAATCCTGTGCCCTCTCTGAGAGAATTAAAATGGAATCGGAAAACCTCAATTTTTTTCTTCTCCCTGTATGTTAATTCCTACCCAAAGTTTTCTGAGGATTTTTACTGCTTGCTCAGTGTACAGAATGAATAAGATTGACCCCCCCCCCCCCCCCTTACACCCTTTGCGGGTCTGGGGGCTAGAATAGGCCCGAGTTATTGAGATCTTTAGCCCACTTTCTCGTCGTCGCATTGCAGTTCTGCCCATTCTCCATCTCTTGAGCGGGGATACCTTCCTGGGTGCATTTTTCCATTATGCACTATGAAGTGTGTGTTTCTGCATTGACAATGACCATGGATGTCTTTGCACCTGATATCCAGCATGGTAGCCAGTCCATTGTGGTAGGGCTGCCATGTACCCTGTTGGTTGTGACCCCCTGACCACACAGGGATCGCTCTGCCGATGCCTGCGCCATTGACTCCTGACATATGCTAAGGGGTAGACGCCCGTCCCCCTGGGGCATCAGGACTCTTGGCAATGGCCATCCTGCCAGGTGGCCATTACTGTGGCTGGGTGGCGCCTGTGGAGAGAGCCCCTGGTAGGAGTGGGTGGCATCAGGGCGGATGGCACGCATTGAAGCGTAGTCCATCATATCTTGCTGGTGGTGGTGAAACACCAGCTGTCTCAAAGCGAAAAAGAGCTAAATTCCACCCACAGAAATACGACCCCAAATGGTTGTGCTCCCTGGTCACACCATGGGAGGAATGTCAGGCTAAGGTTGCAGCAGATCTTATTTGTCATGATACCTTGTATGTTAGAGAGCTGATAGGGAATCTTTCATGATGATGAATCCTAAGTTTTTTGTTGAGCATTGAGAAGACAAGTTCAGGGAGGTGGAGGGCTTGTCCAAAATGAGATCTGGGTCAGTCTTGATCAGAACAGCGTCTGCCCAGTCCCGGGAGTTACTCAATTGTGACAAGCTGGGGGATGTTTCTGCAACCATCACGCCCCATAAGAGATTAAATATGGTCCAGGGTATCATTTCACAGAGACATTTTTGTATCCCGCATGGAAGGCAGCACATGGGTCTGCTCTTGAAAACTGAAGGGTAGGCCGAATGTAGGAAGCTAGGAGCAGCAGGTGAGGTAGAACACATGGTACTGCAATTAGGTAATGACTCTTTTACTTAACTTTTACAGATGAGCACATAGTTGCAAAGCCGTTCATCCATCAAAGCTAACAGCGTCTAGAAGTTACAAAGATAAAATCTATAGTGGCTCACCCACTATGAAATAGGGACAGTGTTGCTTGGTTGTCTCCTCGGAATCAACTGGGCTGAATATGGAGCGGCGCTCATACAGCTGCACAGCACCGGCTAAGGGGCGCTGTCCTCGGTTTTGGTGTTGTAATGCCAACCTAAGAACTTGCACCTATGCCGTGGCATCATAGCAACCGATACCACAACCTTCTTTTGCAGTACCACGACATTCCACATTGTTAGACCACATTGTTAGACCAAAAACCCTTCATTTACAGTGTGGTCATTACCTGATCTGAATACAATACCTGTCTCAATGTTTATTCCTGTTACTGCACTGACCATACAACCAATAGAAACACACACCACTTCACTGCCAATGACTTGCACCAATGATGGTGGGGGCATCTCCCTCCCTGTTGCTCGTACACCACCTACTTCAGGAGCAACCCCCCCCCCCCCCCTCCCCCTCCCCCCCTCCCCCATTGGGGATGTCCGTCGCCACTTCTAAGCCGGAGAAGTGCAAGTTGTCTTCGGCTTCTCTTGCTAGGAAGGGGTTCCTTGGGTCACTCCCTTCCCAGGTTTCTTCTAGGGGGAGTGACGACACTTGGTAGTGGCTGAAGAGCCCACCAGTGAAGTCCTTCCAGCCAGGGAAACCCAAGGAGCAGCGAGAGAAATCCAAAAAGAAAACCCCTAAGATCAAGGAAATTGCGGTGGCACCCACACCACCACTACCTACATGCTCTGTGGCTGAGAATGGGGGGAGATTTTGGTGTCCACTGAGGACCAAGATCTTGCCAGACTCTGACACAATGGATATAGACTGCCCAGGCAATACATTGGTGGCAGCAGGTGACTGAGGCGTAAACTGCCTCATTGAATGTTCCATGCTTTCCCCGTCTCATGATGTCATCCTCCAGTGGAATTGCGGTGGTTTTTCCACTGCCTGACTGAGCTGTGGCAACTGTTAAGCTTTACACATGCTTTCTGCATTGCTCTCCTGGAAACATGGTTACCAGCAATGCGGACCCCTGCCCAACAGGGCTATAAGGGATATTACAGGTACCGAAGCAATTATAATAGTGTCAGGTGGAGTTTGCATTGATGTCCTAAGCTCGGTTTGTAGTGAACATGTTCCCCTTCAAACCCCTCAAGCTGTGGCTGTCAGAATAAGGACGACGCAAGAAATAACTGTCCAGATGGTGCAGTACCCCTGAGTGTATTAACTGCACTGACGGATCAATTCCCTAAATTTTTCCTGCTTCTGGGAGATTTTAATGCCCATAATCCCTTGTGGGGTGGTACCATGCTTACTGGCCGAGGCAGAGATGTCGAAACTTTACTGTTGCAATTTGACCTGAGCCTCTTAAATACTGGGGCTGCCATACATTTCAGTGTGGCTCATGGTAGTTACTCGGCCATTGATTTATCAATTTGCAGCTCAGGACTTCTCCCATCTATCCACTGGAGAGCACATGACTACCTGTGTTGTAGTGACCCCTTTCCTATCTTCCTTTCACTGCCCTGGTGTCAGGCACGTGGACGCCTACCCAGATGGGCTTTAAACAATGCGGACTGGGGAACTTTTACCTCTGCTGTCACTGCTGAATCTCCCCCACATGGTAACATTGATGTGATGGTTGAGCAGGTGACTAGTACAATTGTTTCTGCAGCAGAAAATGCGATCCCTTGCTCGTTAGGGTGCCTGAGACGCAAGGCAGTCCCTTGGTGGTCGCTGGAAGTTGCTGAAGCAATTAAGGAGCGTCGGCGAGCTCTACAGCGGCATAAGCAGTACCCTTCCCTGGAGCACCTCATAGCCTTTAAACAGTTCTGTGCCTGTTTTTGCTACATTTTCATATAATGGAAGGAGTGTTGGGAGAGATACGTCACCGCCATTGGGTGCCACACGTCACCTTCCCAAGTCTGCGCAAAGATCAGATGTCTTTTTTGGTACCAGGTCCCAACAGCTGTCCCCAGTGTTACCATAAATGGCGAGTTACGTACCAACGCAAACGCGATTGCCGAACACTTGCATCAGAGAATTACCCCCAGCCTTTTGCACACTGACGGTGGCTGGAAGGGAACGTCCTCTCATTCACTACACACTGCAATGAATCCTATAATGCCCCATTTACAGAGTGGGAGCTCCTCAGAGCCCTTGCATATTGCCCAGACACGGTTCCTGGGCCTGATTGCATCCACAGCCAGATGATTCAACATCTCTTCATCTGAATACAAACGACATTTTCATCATCTTCAACCGGCTCTGGTGTGATGGCGTCTTTCCATCGCAATGGCGGAAGAGCACCATCATTCCGGTGCTCAGGCCCAGTAAAAACCCACTTAATGCGGATAGCTATCGGCCCATCAGCCTCACCAGTGTTCTTTGTAAGCTGCTGGAACATATGGTATGTCGGAGGTTGGATTAGGTCCTGGAGTCGTGTGGCTTGCTGGCTCCATGTCAGGGCGGCTTCCACCAGTGTCGCTCTACCACTGATAATCTTGTGTCCATAGTCTGCCATCCAAACAGCCTTTTCCAGACGGCAACACCTGATTGCCATCTTTTTTGACTTATGACACGACTTGGCAACATCATATCCTTGCCACATTGTATGAGTGGGGTCTCCGGGGACCACTCCAGATTTTTATCCAAAACTTCTCGTCGCTCTGTACTTCTGTGTCAAAGTTGGTGACTCCCATAGTTCCATTCATATGCAGGAGAACAGAGTCCTGCAGGGCTCTGTATTGAGTGTCTCTGTTTAGTGGCCATTAACAGTCTAGCACCAGCTGTCAGGTCCTCCATCTCACCTTCTCTGTATGCAGACAACTTTTGCAATACTTTTGTTGCTGAGTGGTGTCTCCAGGGAGCCATCCACAAGGCGCACTCATGGGCTCTAGCCCATGGCTTTCTGGTTCTCAGCCGCAAAGTCATGTGTCATGCACTTCTGTCGGCATTGTACTGTTCGTCCGGAACCCACACTTTACCTTAACAACGATCCACTCACTGTAGTGGAGACATATCAATTCCTAGGACTGGTTTTTGACGCGTGATTGACTTGGCTCCCTTATCTTTGTCAGCTTAAGCAGAAGTGCTGGCAGCACCTCAATGCCCTCCATTACCTGAGAAACACCAATTGGGGTGCAGATTGCTTTAGGCTGCTGCATCTCCACAGAGCCCTTGTCCAATCCGAATTGACTGTGGGAGTGTGATTTGTGGTTGGGCAGTGCCTTCAGCATTACATTTACTTGACCCTGTGCGCCACTGTGGGGGTTCGATTAGCGACAGGAGCTTTTAGGATGAATCCTGTGATGAGCGTACTGGTGGCGGCTGGTGTCCCTCACTGCAGATCAGACGTGTGCAACTGCTCGCCAGTTAGGCAGCACACACAGTTCCCCTGAGCATCCGAATTACTGTCTCCTTTTCCTGCCCACCGCAGTCCATCTCCTGCGTCAGCATCCCAGATTGGGGCTAACGATTACAATTTGCGTGCGGTCCCTTCTCTCCAAACTGTAGTCCTTCCCTTTACCACCTCTACTTGTGGTCCGTCCGTTCACGTACGCCTCCATGGTGTACGCCTCCATGGTGTACGCCTCGGCCGCAGCTTCGTGGACCTTTTGCATGGCCCTAAGGACTCTATTAACCCCACCACTCTCCGATGTCACTTCCTCTTGATTCTTGACGTGTTCCGGGGCTGTGAAGTGGTTTACAAATGGCTCTGAGCACTATGGGACTTAACATCTGAGGTCATCAGTGGAAGTGGTTTACACTGACAGCTCAATGGCTGATCGTCACATAGCCTTTGCATATGTTCATGGAGGAAATATTGAGCAGCGCTCCTTGCCAGTTCACTGCGGTGTTTTCACTGCAAAGCTGGCGGCCATATCTTGTGCTCTTGAGTACATCCGCTCATGCTCTTACAAGTTTTCTCTCGTGTGTACTGACTCAATGAGCAGCCTACAAGCTATCGACCAGTGATACCCTCGCCACCCTCTGGTAGTGTCAATTCAGGAGTCCATCTATGCCCTGTTATATTCATGCCTTTCTGTGATGTTTTTGGGGGCCCTAGGACACATCTGAATCCCTGGCAACGCACTTGCTGACAGCCTGGCCAAGCAAGCGATGCGGAAACCGCTTCTGGAGATAGGCATCTCCGAAGCTGACCTCGGTTCTGTCTTACACCGCAGGCTTTGGGAGACGGAATGGCATAACAGCACACACAACAAACTGTATGTCATTAAGGAGACTATGAATGAGTGGAAGTCTAGCATGCAGGCCTTCTGCCGCAGGGGATCAGTTGTCCTCTGCTGGCTCTGTATTGGCCATATGTGGCTAACGCATGGTTACCTACTCCGTTGCAAGGACCCACCTCTGTGTCACTGTGGCTCCCAAATGACAGTCGTACACCTCTTGCTGGACTGTTCACTTCTAGCCGCTCTGCGGCAGACTTTTAACTTTCCCAGCACCCTGCCTTCAGTGTTGGGCAACAATGCCTCCACAGCAGCTTTAGTTTTGTTTTATCCATGAGAGTGGGTTTTCTATGTAGGTTTTAGCGCATGTCCTTAGTCCCTCTGTGTCCTCCACCCTAGTGCTTTTAGGGTGGAGGTCTTAATGTGTTGCGGAGTGACTGCCTTTGCCTATTTATTCTCTTGGTTGGCCAGCCACTGTAATCTGCTTTCATGTTTTACTCTCTTCTGTTTCTAGCATCCTTCTGTTTTCTCATCCTTTTTTGTTCCTTTTAGTGTTCATTGTCTTCCCTTCATTCTTGTGGCTTTTCCTTTCTTTCCGTTTTGTATGTTTCGCCCATTTTATTCTCATACTTGTGGCATTGTTTTATTAGGAACAAGGGACTGATGACATAGTTTGGTCCCTTCTCCTGCCTTTAAACCAACCAACCAGTTGCAGCCCATTCTTCCTTCCTGGACTGGGTTTTCCTCTGTTTCCCCACTCCTTCCCCTGCCTCAGTGTTCTTTCTTATGTCAGCCTGGCTATGTATCATGTTTCCTATATTCTTTGCACATTTGTTCCCCTTGCCTTTTCTTTTCACCCTTCTGTTTTGATGTTCTTGCCCCTCTTTTGGGACTTGACCTCCACTGCTAAATTTTCTCTTCGTATTGTGAACCATTTGGCAAACTATTTCCCGAGCGTCTGTGACGTACACTCCTCTCCCGTCTTCCTCCCGTCTTCCTCCCGTCTTCCTCCCGTCTTCCTCCCGTCTTCCTCCCGTCTTCCTCCCGTCTTCCTCCCGTCTTCCTCCCGTCTTCCTCCCGTCTTCCTCCCGTCTTCCTCCCGTCTTCCTCCCGTCTTCCTCCCGTCTTCCTCCCGTCTTCCTCCCGTCTTCCTCCCGTCTTCCTCCCGTCTTCCTCCCGTCTTCCTCCCGTCTTCCTCCCGTCTTCCTCCCGTCTTCCTCCCGTCTTCCTCCCGTCTTCCTCCCGTCTTCCTCCCGTCTTCCTCCCGTCTTCCTCCCGTCTTCCTCCCGTCTTCCTCCCGTCTTCCTCCCGTCTTCCTCCCGTCTTCCTCCCGTCTTCCTCCCGTCTTCCTCCCGTCTTCCTCCCGTCTTCCTCCCGTCTTCCTCCCGTCTTCCTCCCGTCTTCCTCCCGTCTTCCTCCCGTCTTCCTCCCGTCTTCCTCCCGTCTTCCTCCCGTCTTCCTCCCGTCTTCCTCCCGTCTTCCTCCCGTCTTCCTCCCGTCTTCCTCCCGTCTTCCTCCCGTCTTCCTCCCGTCTTCCTCCCGTCTTCCTCCCGTCTTCCTCCCGTCTTCCTCCCGTCTTCCTCCCGTCTTCCTCCCGTCTTCCTCCCGTCTTCCTCCCGTCTTCCTCCCGTCTTCCTCCCGTCTTCCTCCCGTCTTCCTCCCGTCTTCCTCCCGTCTTCCTCCCGTCTTCCTCCCGTCTTCCTCCCGTCTTCCTCCCGTCTTCCTCCCGTCTTCCTCCCGTCTTCCTCCCGTCTTCCTCCCGTCTTCCTCCCGTCTTCCTCCCGTCTTCCTCCCGTCTTCCTCCCGTCTTCCTCCCGTCTTCCTCCCGTCTTCCTCCCGTCTTCCTCCCGTCTTCCTCCCGTCTTCCTCCCGTCTTCCTCCCGTCTTCCTCCCGTCTTCCTCCCGTCTTCCTCCCGTCTTCCTCCCGTCTTCCTCCCGTCTTCCTCCCGTCTTCCTCCCGTCTTCCTCCCGTCTTCCTCCCGTCTTCCTCCCGTCTTCCTCCCGTCTTCCTCCCGTCTTCCTCCCGTCTTCCTCCCGTCTTCCTCCCGTCTTCCTCCCGTCTTCCTCCCGTCTTCCTCCCGTCTTCCTCCCGTCTTCCTCCCGTCTTCCTCCCGTCTTCCTCCCGTCTTCCTCCCGTCTTCCTCCCGTCTTCCTCCCGTCTTCCTCCCGTCTTCCTCCCGTCTTCCTCCCGTCTTCCTCCCGTCTTCCTCCCGTCTTCCTCCCGTCTTCCTCCCGTCTTCCTCCCGTCTTCCTCCCGTCTTCCTCCCGTCTTCCTCCCGTCTTCCTCCCGTCTTCCTCCCGTCTTCCTCCCGTCTTCCTCCCGTCTTCCTCCCGTCTTCCTCCCGTCTTCCTCCCGTCTTCCTCCCGTCTTCCTCCCGTCTTCCTCCCGTCTTCCTCCCGTCTTCCTCCCGTCTTCCTCCCGTCTTCCTCCCGTCTTCCTCCCGTCTTCCTCCCGTCTTCCTCCCGTCTTCCTCCCGTCTTCCTCCCGTCTTCCTCCCGTCTTCCTCCCGTCTTCCTCCCGTCTTCCTCCCGTCTTCCTCCCGTCTTCCTCCCGTCTTCCTCCCGTCTTCCTCCCGTCTTCCTCCCGTCTTCCTCCCGTCTTCCTCCCGTCTTCCTCCCGTCTTCCTCCCGTCTTCCTCCCGTCTTCCTCCCGTCTTCCTCCCGTCTTCCTCCCGTCTTCCTCCCGTCTTCCTCCCGTCTTCCTCCCGTCTTCCTCCCGTCTTCCTCCCGTCTTCCTCCCGTCTTCCTCCCGTCTTCCTCCCGTCTTCCTCCCGTCTTCCTCCCGTCTTCCTCCCGTCTTCCTCCCGTCTTCCTCCCGTCTTCCTCCCGTCTTCCTCCCGTCTTCCTCCCGTCTTCCTCCCGTCTTCCTCCCGTCTTCCTCCCGTCTTCCTCCCGTCTTCCTCCCGTCTTCCTCCCGTCTTCCTCCCGTCTTCCTCCCGTCTTCCTCCCGTCTTCCTCCCGTCTTCCTCCCGTCTTCCTCCCGTCTTCCTCCCGTCTTCCTCCCGTCTTCCTCCCGTCTTCCTCCCGTCTTCCTCCCGTCTTCCTCCCGTCTTCCTCCCGTCTTCCTCCCGTCTTCCTCCCGTCTTCCTCCCGTCTTCCTCCCGTCTTCCTCCCGTCTTCCTCCCGTCTTCCTCCCGTCTTCCTCCCGTCTTCCTCCCGTCTTCCTCCCGTCTTCCTCCCGTCTTCCTCCCGTCTTCCTCCCGTCTTCCTCCCGTCTTCCTCCCGTCTTCCTCCCGTCTTCCTCCCGTCTTCCTCCCGTCTTCCTCCCGTCTTCCTCCCGTCTTCCTCCCGTCTTCCTCCCGTCTTCCTCCCGTCTTCCTCCCGTCTTCCTCCCGTCTTCCTCCCGTCTTCCTCCCGTCTTCCTCCCGTCTTCCTCCCGTCTTCCTCCCGTCTTCCTCCCGTCTTCCTCCCGTCTTCCTCCCGTCTTCCTCCCGTCTTCCTCCCGTCTTCCTCCCGTCTTCCTCCCGTCTTCCTCCCGTCTTCCTCCCGTCTTCCTCCCGTCTTCCTCCCGTCTTCCTCCCGTCTTCCTCCCGTCTTCCTCCCGTCTTCCTCCCGTCTTCCTCCCGTCTTCCTCCCGTCTTCCTCCCGTCTTCCTCCCGTCTTCCTCCCGTCTTCCTCCCGTCTTCCTCCCGTCTTCCTCCCGTCTTCCTCCCGTCTTCCTCCCGTCTTCCTCCCGTCTTCCTCCCGTCTTCCTCCCGTCTTCCTCCCGTCTTCCTCCCGTCTTCCTCCCGTCTTCCTCCCGTCTTCCTCCCGTCTTCCTCCCGTCTTCCTCCCGTCTTCCTCCCGTCTTCCTCCCGTCTTCCTCCCGTCTTCCTCCCGTCTTCCTCCCGTCTTCCTCCCGTCTTCCTCCCGTCTTCCTCCCGTCTTCCTCCCGTCTTCCTCCCGTCTTCCTCCCGTCTTCCTCCCGTCTTCCTCCCGTCTTCCTCCCGTCTTCCTCCCGTCTTCCTCCCGTCTTCCTCCCGTCTTCCTCCCGTCTTCCTCCCGTCTTCCTCCCGTCTTCCTCCCGTCTTCCTCCCGTCTTCCTCCCGTCTTCCTCCCGTCTTCCTCCCGTCTTCCTCCCGTCTTCCTCCCGTCTTCCTCCCGTCTTCCTCCCGTCTTCCTCCCGTCTTCCTCCCGTCTTCCTCCCGTCTTCCTCCCGTCTTCCTCCCGTCTTCCTCCCGTCTTCCTCCCGTCTTCCTCCCGTCTTCCTCCCCCCCGTCTTCCCCCCCCCCGTCTTCCCCCCCCCCGTCTTCCCCCCCCCCGTCTTCCCCCCCCCCCGTCTTCCCCCCCCCCGTCTTCCCCCCCCCCGTCTTTCTTCCCCCCCCCCGTCTTCCCCCCCCCCGTCTTCCCCCCCCCCGTCTTCCCCCCCCCCGTCTTCCCCCCCCCCCGTCTTCCCCCCCCCCGTCTTCCCCCCCCCCGTCTTCCCCCCCCCCGTCTTCCCCCCCCCCGTCTTCCCCCCCCCGTCTTCCCCCCCCCGTCTTCCCCCCTCTGTCTTCCCCCCCGTGACACAGCACTGTCTGCTTCAATAGGTCACCAGCACATCAGCACATTATATATCAATCTGATTCAGCCTACTGACAGTAAAGTGATCACACTTGTCATACCTGAGCTGTTGCCTCTCAACATTTGCCTAAGAGTGGTTGCTTTTATTCTGGAGCATTGGAACTCCTGCCAAAGCCCACCTTACCAGACAGCCCTATGTTATCGCTGGGTGGCACCCGTGGCGAGAACCCTAGATAAGAGTAGGTAGCATCAGAGCAGAGGTTTTGCATATGAAATGTATCAATTGAGTGTTCCCCTAAGGCCATCTCTTAAAGTGATGATGGATCATTGAATGCTGCTTCGTATGACTGTCTCCTTTCCTGGATACACCCTGGGAGGAGGACCAGGCTCGCCAGTTTCAGGTGAATCACTTTCCCCACTATCTGGTCTGTACTAGGACAGATGGGCATATGTTCACTGCAATATTATTTTTTGCAGAAAACATCAAAGAAAAGTTTGGCGAAGTGGAATCTGTCTGTAAGATGTGGTTGAGTTCCCTATTTGTCAAAACATCATCTGCCTCTGTCTGCAGCTCCTCCTGCTGGTCATCGCCTTGGCCACGCCCCGGTATCCATTACACCTCACTAGTCCTTGAAAATGATTCAGGGAGTCAATTCTCATAGGGACATCATCCTTCAAGCTAATGAGGAACTCCGGACCAATCTGGAAAGACAGGTTGCTCATTTAGTTCAGCGTGTGCCGAGGTGTCGAAGGACAGCCACACTGATACCATTGCGTTTATTATGGTGTTTGAGGGAGATTCTCTAACAGAGGAGGTTAAGGTTGTGTGTCTCTGGTGTGATGTGAAACCATACATCTTGCCATTCATGAGGTGCTTTCAGTGCATGTGTTTCGGGCACATTTTCCAGATATGTGGTGGCTGTGAAAACTGTCCCTGAGGAGAGCTTCCATGTTTCAGCAACCATGTGTGTAAATTGTCAAGACTGTAAGTCACTAAGCTCACCAGAATACCCAGCATATAAGAAAGAAAAGGAGATTGAAGAGTTTAAGTCTCTGGATCATTTCTTAGGCTTGCCAGAAATTTGACACTTAGCCATCGGCTGATGGCTTCTACTTTTGCCTCTGTTATGACCTTTCACCAGTCCTGTCCCCCTCTCCTCTCTGCCTCGCCTGTGGTTCTCATACCCTCCTATTTGAATGCTGCACCCTCCCCCCCCCCCCCCCCCCCCACCCAGCCGAAGAAGTGCTCTGCATCTTTGGTGTCTGCTGGTGATTGGGCTCCCTTCTGGGACCCTTACCCTGGTGTCACACAGTCTGCGTGCCCCAAGGTTGGCCGCTCTTTTTTCATTCCGGATCGTGCAGTGTCCTGCTCTTACTTTGTGATCTGCTTCCTCAACCTATGAATGAGAGGAAGAAGGAATGCAAGTCTCAGGACAATACCTCCCTCCTTCTATGTGGTGCCCTGGAGGTGCCATTTGCCCCTCACAACCCAAGCCTGACATCTTATTTATAGATGTCACCCTATTGTCATTCATGACGGACGGTGAGCTGGTGGTGTGATTGGCTTTAGCCTGTTTTCGTCTCATTTGCATACCCACTCCATGATAATGCAATGGAACTGTAATGGATATTACCGTCATCTCCCTGGGTTGCAATCCCTTATTGCCTTTTACTCAGCAGTTTGTGTTGTTCTCCAGGAATGCTCACTCACCAACCCTTTGTGCATTCCATGCTTTGTTGTAATTGAGTCAGTCTTTTGAGGGATTCTGATGGCATCTGCATGTTGGTCCATACAGATATTTTTAGTACATCAATCCCACTTCAAACTCCATTGGAAGCAGTTGTCCTTAAGGTCCACTTGGACTGTGCTGTCATGGTTTGCAATCTCCTTATACCTCCAGGCAGGCCACCTACACCTCCCGCCCTAACTGCCCTCTTTAAACAACTCCCTCCTCCCTTCTCCTCCTTGGAGACTTTAATTCCCATCTCTTTTTGGGGCAGTGCTTCAATATCTAGTTGGGGGCTCTTGATTGACAGATTTCTTGTGGACCACATACTGCGCCTTCTTAATGATGGTTCAACTCAGTGTAGTTCCACATACAGCAATTTTTCTTCTATTGATCTTTTGTTCTCTTTGCCGCCTCTTTCTTCAATAACTGGTGCTAGTGACCACGTCCTGCTGATTCCCTCATTTCCTTCCAGTCTCCTGCTGATCATGTTTATCTGCTGGGTTTTTTATTGCGCTGATTGGCCTCTATATACCTCCCAGGTCGTGTTTCAATCTTCTTTGTCAAGTTGTTGATGAAGTCATCTGTGATCTGACTGATAAGATGATCTGTGCTGTGTGTCAGTTCATTGGTGGCTTGGTAGAACATGGCCATTGCTACTGCTATCTGTGATCATCATTGCGACTTGCAACGTCTTAAGGGGCACCTGTCCTCTGCCGCTATCACTTTCAGCATCTTCATGTCAAAACCTGTTACTATTTCAAACAGAGCAAACGGTTGTTAGAAATGCTCTGTCTCCTCTTAAGTTCTTCTGTTCCTTCATTATGGGTGTGGGCTACACTCTGCATCTTCCACAGTTGTCAGTGGTGTTCTTCCATTCTATGGCTTGCTTTTCCAATGGGCCTTTGTATAGATCTATCAGTTTGCAGTGGCATCAGTGTCAGCATCCTGTCCAGCTAGCTGCCTCCTCTGGAAACAGCTGGCTGAAGCTTCCCATTTACATTTTACTCCTTTTGTCAGGTGGAATCTGGCAGTGAATCTTTTACTGAATGGGAGCTTCTTCTGGCCCTCTCTTCTCCCCACAAATCAGCTCCTTTTCCTGATTCCATCCATAGACAGTTGCTTCAACACCTCAATCCTCGACAGTGCCAATATCTCCTCCAGGTTTTTTACAGTATTTGGCTCAAAGGCATTTTCCCATCTCAATGGAGAGGCAGTATTGTGGTTCTTGTCCTTACGCACACCAAGGATCTGTCATCCTTCTATAGTTACTGGTCCATCAGCCTGACCAGTGGACACCTACAAGTTAGTGGAATATATGGTGGCTCGTCAGCTCAATTGGGTTCTTGAATCTCGGGAACTTTTATCCACTCACCAGAGTGGGTTTCATGAGAGACTCTCAGAAACATCGTCTGCTTCAATTGAAAACTGCAGTTCGGCAGTCCTTTTGTCGCCGCCACCATCTTGTCACAATTTTCTTTGAGTTTTGTAAGGTGTAACACAGCTTGGCACCATCAAGTCCTCGTTAAACTTCATGAATGGGGTCTTCATGGTGGCCCCTCTTTATTTTTATTCACTATTGAAGAGTCCGATATGACACTGTTCTGAGCTCTCTGTGGACCGAGGCGAATGTTGTTCCACAGGGCTCCGTTCTTAGTGCCCTACTTTTCTGATTGTTATTAATAGTCTTGGGCCTCTGCCAGGCCATTGGTCACCCCTGCTCTATGTTTGGATGATTTCTGTATTTTGCCTACCTCCCATTTGGTGGCCTCTGCAGAACGATGGCTCAGGAGTGACATCCAGTGAGATTCACGTGGAAACTCTCACATGGTTTTCAGTTCTGCGATTCTGCCGCCATACTACCATCAACCCTGATTAGGAGCTGTACCTAGATGCCCAAAACGTGTCCTTGGTCTGTCAGTTCCATTTTTTGGGTCTTCTCTTTAACAAACCTAGTTGGTTGATCCAAATCCATTATCAGGTTAGCTGTTTTTTTGTCCACATCTCGTGGAGTGTGGATAATTTGACCATTCTCCACCATTACCAAGCATTAGTTCTGTCCTGCCTGGACTTTGTTTGTAGAGTTCATAGATCAGATGCCCTTCCATGCTGCTTCTCTTGGATCTGATTCATTATCCTGATATCTGGTCAGTCACCAGTGACTTTCGCACTAGCCCTGTTGGTAGCCTTCTGGTTTGATTTTGTTATGCAATCTCCTTGTTTCCCCCCCGCGCGTCCCTTTCTCATTAACAAACTTCGCAACATGAATGGGACTCCGGCCATGTGGCGTTCTTCCCTCTGCCTCTCCCAGTGAGAATCTACCATACTCTGCTGTCTACATATTGGCCATACTAGATTGATCTATGGGTTTTTACTCAGTAGTGACCCCCCACCCCTTTTTAGTTGCGGGAATCCATTCACGATGATAAATATTTTGCTATACCGCCTCTTCCTTTCGACCCTTCGCACTAAATGTGCCCTCCAAAATTCCTTGTCTCATGTATTAGCAGACAACTGTTGCACGGTTTCGTCTGTCCTCAGTTTCCTTCATGAAAATTGTTTGTCCTCTCGAATATAAACTCTTGAATTTTACTCTGGAATTTGAGTCCCTTAGATAGTGGGGCATTGGTTGTGAGGACCTCGACCTTGCATCCACACCAGACAAGTTCTCCTTGTGTTTTCCCTACAGGTTGTCTGATATTTTGTACTGTTCTGTTTCCCCTTTTCTTGTCTTCTTCCCCTGGCGTTCTCCCTCTTGTATAGTGAAAAATGGTATAGTGCAGGTGCCACATCGCACGTCGTGTTTCTGGGGCACCCCTGTTCTCCCCATTTCCACCCACCCATGCACTTCCCTCCTGTTCTTTCCTTTTCCTTTTGCACTGATCTGTTTTCCTTTTGTTTGTATGTTGTCCCTTCCCCTTGACTGGACTGTGCTGTTCATGCTGTGTGTCGTTCCTCCCTAGATTTCTGCCATCATAGATCATGGGACCAATGGCCTCATTGCTTGATCTCCCCCCCCCCCCCCCAATCAACCCCTCTACCACTGCTTGCCTAGGACTTTCAGTACTCCATCAAATTCTTCTTGCAGTATTGTATCTCCCATCTTGTGTTCATCTACACCCTCTACCATTTCTTCAGTATTGCTTTCAAGTACATCTCCCTTCTATAGACCCTCTATATCCCTTCCATCTTTCAGCTTTTCCTTCTTTGTTTAGGACTGGTTTTCCACGAGAACTATTGACATTCTTTCTCCAAAGGCCTCTTTAATTTTCCTGTAGGCAGTATCTTATCTTCCGTGTAGTGATGTATGCTTCTAAATCCTTAAATTTGCCGTCTGCCCATTTCGGCTTAGCACTTTTCCACTCATTTTTTGATGTTTGTATTCCCTTTCACCTATCTCTCACACTGCATTTTTAAATATTCTCCTTTCATCAGTTAAATTCAGTATCTCCTATGTTATCCAAGAATTTCTACTAGGCCTTGTCTTTTTACCTGTTTCTCAATTGCCATCAGTACTTCAGCCCTTAAAGCTACCCATTTGTCTTCTACTGTGTTCCTTTCCTCTATTCTCGCCACTTACATGGATTTTTGTTTAACAACAGATAACAGGTAGTCCGATCAACTATACGTGCCCTCAGGTGCACGCAGTGTTAGCTGATTAGCCTGCTAGACAAGGTGCAGGAGGGCCATTATGGGTAGAATGTCGTGCACACTGAGTTAGCTCTGTAGTGTTTCTCACACAATGTTACAGAAACTATTCATAAAAAAGTTATTTGTATATTACATATAGCTTCATCTGTGAGCTACGCGGTGAAGAGCCCATCATCTACCTATGGTTATACTCATTGTGATACTGACATTTAAGTAAGACGCTATGTGGAATTCAAAAAAGATCGCAGTGTAAAATATGGTTACTATGATTTTGCATTTGGTGCATATTCCACCATATGTTGCTGCAAATGAAATTTACCTGATATTTGATTTGTCTTTAGTGTTAGGAGGTGGTCTCCATCTGTCTCCAGTCTTGGGAAATCCGAATTTGTGCACCATGTTTACTTCCAACAATACCTGTACCTACACAGAGGTTTTCTGTAAGGTATTGATCTCTCTGGCTGCCTATTACATGTTTAATAAGACACTTGTTTCAAGATTCTGTCACAATAGCAAAGGTGAGTTTCGGGAAAAAAAGTAAACCTTTGGACAAGAAAGCTACTTCTTCAAAGAATAAATGGCTAATAATACAGATAGAAACAAATCGTCAATTCTGTTGCAATTTCAGGGAAATCCTGTAACCCAGTGTATCTTTAATAATGAGCAGCTGGGATTGAAATGAGCCAAAGAATTGTATTTTTGCACTTCTGTTATCTTTGATATATGAAAATATACAGCAAACAGTGTACCATCTTTCCTTTTCTATGCTTGTACAGTGAGGGAGTGAATCTCATTGCTAAAGATAACTTAATTTATCAGTAGCATTTTTTGACATAGTTTGCAAGGCTCTGCACATCATCAATGTGTTCATAACTTTAGAGTGATGAGTTTTATTGGGTCAGTTCTACTCTGCAGCAAGAATGCAGCATTGTGCTATTTAAAATAATAAATTTTGTGCCTGTGTATTTGTGGATAACAAGATTACAAAAACATGATAGTTGTTACTTTATAGATCACTTAAGACTACATATTAAGATTAAAATAGATTACAAATCTATGTAATCTGTCTTTAACGCATCAAAAGATAAGGTGAAGAACACCACTTCACTCAAAATGATGGGAACAAAAAGATGCACAATATTTGCTGTGAACTATTTTCATATTTCTCAGATAAAGAACATTGAGAAAATCCTTTTGCATTTCTGTATCAGTCATTCGCTAATAAAAATGCTATCAGTTATGGGATTACTTCAAAATTGCAGCACAGTTGGTGAGTTATTTTTGTTTGATTTGTTACCTTTTATCTTTTGAAGAAGCATCATCAGTTATGAGTAACAGCTATGTTTCTCTTGGTAGCTTTAATTTTGCTTCTTTCACCAAAACAAAGTATAATTTGG
Organism: Schistocerca gregaria; assembly: GCF_023897955.1. Classification (NCBI taxonomy): domain Eukaryota; kingdom Metazoa; phylum Arthropoda; class Insecta; order Orthoptera; family Acrididae; genus Schistocerca; species Schistocerca gregaria. Next base: position 409,268,880 of record NC_064920.1, read on the forward strand.
ACAAACTCACCTTGCGATAGGTATTGTGATGTAATTCAGAAAGAGTGACATATTAACCAAGCAACTCGCAACCAGAGAGGTCAATAGCTTGTGGAAAACCTCATTGTTATGGTTTGCAGTAACATAAGAGAAGAAATTTCCTGTTTATTTTCATACTAGCAAATTCTTTTCAATATATGTTGAATCTTAAAAAAATTAGTGCTGGATTGAAAAATAAAATAAAAACCATAACTTCTGCTATATCACTCTATATAAGAAAGCTCTGTATGTTAACTTTGCAGCCAAATACTCTCCTCTTTGCATCCTACAATTTGCCAAAATCTCGTTTCTATATCTCAAACAGGTTACTAGATACAAGATATGTTACGAATATTTCATGCTCGTGAGTGGTTCGAAGTTAATGTACTACATAAATTCCATTTTCTTGAGATTGGAGGTAGACAGAAACCTTCTGCCATGTCTACAGGAAAATTCAATATCTTAGCTGAATTTTATTCGCAGCAACATATGGTGTAATATGTACCAAACGCAAAATCATAGTGACCCCTATTTTTCATTGCAAACTTTCCAAATACCCTGCAGAGTCATTCCTAAATTTGAATATCACTTTAAGTATGACCATTATCAAAATTTTGGGCACTTAACCATGAAGCTAACATACAAAGCTATGACCAAAGTGAAAATTAATTCTTTTTACTGATTAGTTTCAATCAAATTATTTGAGAAAGATTGCAGGGCATGTGCTTTGATTCTGTCAGCACAGCCCATTGCCAACTAATACACAGAAACCGGGCAAAGAATGCTGCGTTCATTCTGGCTAGCTGGCAGCTGTAGGGCTACGCCAGTCAACGCCACCATCTGGCTGCCATGTGCTGCCTCATTAGGTAACAAGGGGATATTTTCTGCACTGGATGAAGCCACATCCCACTGCTCCCCCTCGCCTGCTCAGGTAGCCCACTTTCTTTGTGCTCGCACCTTACTGAGATGCACAACAAACTGCAGTAGCAGTTAAAAGAGGCATTGTGCACCATAAAGCAAATTACTATTGTAATTTTTAAGGAGCCTTATCTATGAAGAGTTGAACATATTACTTCCTCCCACAAACATCTCACAGAATGACCACATTGAGAAAAGTAGAGAAATTAGCACTAATACGTAGGCTTACTGAGAATCACTCTTCCCATGCATCATTCACGAGTGGAACAGGGAAGACGGCATCAATTAGTGGTGCGAGAAGTACCCTCAACCATCCTTCTAGGTGGCTTGTGGAGTATGATGTAGATGTAGACAGCATGAAACAGGCAGCACTCGAGATGTGGACAATTCACGCAATGTGTAAAATGCATGTTTAACCATCAGCTGCTTTTATTTTAAACTCAAATATCAGTCATTTGTCTTCTACCATCTTTACAAATAAGGGTTAAAATGGTTGAAGCCACCATATTACATTTGTCATTACTTAAAGTGTAGAACATGTCATGAATATCAATAGGACACAGGACATTCAGAGGAAAACATCCTCATACTAAATGTAGAGAGAGATGAGAACTGTAAACATTACATTGTAACCCATAAAATCTAGGATAGAATGTAACAATATTATGAAAAGGAAAGTTGCTTTTCGCCATATAACAGAAATGCTAAGTCGCAGATAGGCACAATAAGAGACTCACAAATAAAGCTTTCGGCCAATAAGACCTTACACACACACACGTGACTGCAGTCTCAGGCAACTGTAACCACACTGCAAGCAGCAGCACAATGCATGATGGGAGTGGCGACTAGGTGGGGGTAAGGAGGTGGCTCGAGTGGGGTGGGGGAGGGATAGTAGGGTAGGGGTGGTGGACAGTTAAGTGAGGCAGGGTAGACATTGGGTCGGGGGGGGGGGGGGGGTTAGTGGAAAAGGAGAGAAGTAAAAAGACTGGGTGTGAAGGTGGAATGAGGACTATGTAGTGCTGGAATGGGAGCAGGGAAAGGGCTGGATGGGTGAGGACAATGACTAAAGAAGATTGTAGCCAGGAGGGTCACAGGAATGTAGTATGTATTGCAGAGAAAGTTCCCATCTGTGAAATTCAGAAACTGGTGTTGGTGGGAAGGTTCTGTATGCCACAGGCTGTGAAGCAGTCATTGAAATAAAGGATGTCATGTTTGGCAGTGTACTCAGCAGCAGTTTGGTCCACTTGTTTCTTCGCCACAGTTTGACGGCAGCTCAGCTATTCATGTCGAATGCCTGTACCTCGGTTATAGGCACCTGCATGGCACCGTACTCTGCCAAACTATTCATGAGCCATATAGAGGAAACCTCCATAAACACCCAGAATCCTAAACCCCTGACCCGGTTCAGATTTGTTGACGACATCTTTGCAATCAGATAGAGGCCGAGGACACCCTATCCATGTTCCTCCAGAACCTCAACCACTTCTCCCCAGTTTGCTTCACCTGGTCCTGCTCAGCCCAACAAGCTACCTTCCTAGGTGTTGACCTCAACCTCAAAGATGGCTATATCAGTTCCTCCCTCCACATCAAACCTACTAACCCTCAGCAATACTTCCACTTAGACAGCTGCCACCACATTCCATATTAAGAAGTTCCTTCCATACAGCCTAGCCACCTGTGGTCGTTGCCTCTGCAGTGATGAACAGTTCCTCTTGAAATAAACTGGGGATCTCAGTTGAAGCCTTCACAGACTGTAATTATCTGTGGTTCAGCATATCTGCTATATGGTGTGCAGCAACTTTGTTACATTGTACAGTGTAATACTTCGTCCTAATCTTCTCTTCAGTACTGCGCTGTGTACATTTAATATTAGTGTGTTTGCCTCTGAAAGTCCTGTATCGCATATTGATATTCATGACATGCACTATACAGGGTGTACAGAAAGTCCGGGAAGACTTTAAATTACTTACTGCACAAGAACCAAACATTTTATAAATATCATACATATGTCATTTTGAAGAGAAACCCAGGAAGTTCTTTTCATTTGTACCGCCACAGTGTAGTTTGATAATTTGCCGATAGTCAGCTCTAGTCTCAAACATGGCGAGTTCACGTGCAGAGTGAGCTTTCTCTGTGTTGGAGTTCGACAAAAACAAGTGTGCTAAAGCTGTTCAACAGATGTTTAGAACCAAGTATGGTAAGAAGCCACCAACAAGGAAGGCCATTTACCACTGGCACAGCAAATTCCTCAAAAGTAAATGTTTTTTGTGCCTTGTCACGTCGAAAACTGTACGGGCCATTTTTCTTCACCAAGAGCACTGTCACTGAACATTCCTACTTGGACATGTTGCAGCAATGGCTGATGCCTCAAATGCAGTCACTCTCCATTCATCTTTAAGTAGGAAGAGGCTCCACCCCATTTTCATCATGAAGTTCATGGGTACCTGAACACGGAGCTGCCGCATCAATGGATCGGCTGTGCTACAGAAGGGGACAGCTGTTTCATGAAATGGTCTGCCCGATCACCAGATTTCACCCTGTGTGACTCTTTTCTGTGGGGATACATTAAAGATCTGGTTTATGTACTGCCTGTACCATGTGATGTAGCAGAGCACTGAGAGAGAATACGGGAAGCAACTGCCACAGTCGATGATGCCGTGCCGGGACGGGTATGGCAAGAATTCAATTATCGTATTGATTTCTGCTGGGTCACTCATAGTTTGCATATTGAATTTTCATAAAAAATGCAATGTGTGCGACATCTGTACATTATTTAAGTAATGACAGATGTAATGTTGTGGCTTAAACCGTTTTAAGTCTTACTTGTGAAGATGGTCCAAGACTGAAACCAGTTGATACTTGAGTTTAAAATAAAAGCAGCTGATGGCCAAGAATGCATTTTATACATTACTTGAGGCTGCTGATAGCTTCCAAAAATGTTTAATGCATATAGTTTTGCAATTGTAGAGGGTGTCAGTGTAACTGTGAATATCACACCTACTTTAATAGATACTGGCCTTCAAATTTGACTGCCTCACTACCAGAAGAAGAAATTAAAATTATGTGACAAGAAATAAAAGTTGCTCAGTGTTTGTTGTGGGTGAAAGATTTACTTAAAGAAAAACAAATGATAGAGCCAACAGGAAGGCAAGAAACAGATGGGAGAGCAGATATGGCTCTTGCCAGTGTCAGAGCAAAACACAGTGCAAATAGACAGAAGTATCTTCTAAAGTCAATGTTTTATGCTCTACTACCTGGCCTCCAATCACAGAATGTAGTCAGTGAATGTAGTCACATCAAGAAAATAATAAAGCCAAAAGGATATTGATTTAACACTGTCATTTTCCACTCATAAAAAAGTCTGTTTTTCCCCAACAGTCCATTTAAGTAAACAGTACTCTTATAACTCGACACATCAGATTCAGATAAAACCACAAGCTTCTGGTTGTGGAGGTTACCACTGAAAGCTGGAGATTATATTCCAATCCTGAGCTATTTCTTCAGATAACTTCTTTCCTTCAACTATCTAAATGTTCACACGTCCATCCATAATATACTCAGTAACACCGCATTCTTTTAATTGTGATAAGTGTTCACAGTATGTATCCATTACTGCTCAATATAGTAGTTCTCGCTAGATTACATCCACCACAAATCAGTGACCTCAAACAATACGTATTAAAAATACTGAAGAAATGTCAGTTCCCTTTGTTCTATAATACTGCCATATGAAACTGCAGTGGCTTCTGTCCTTTTTTATTGATCAGTTTTTCATCTGACAGGCATAAAAAATGTGTTTACATGCTGTTTTCTCTGTGGGTCAGGGCATACCATTTGACAGCTCCATGGGTTCATTAATGGAGTTCCCCATGCTGGGCCAAGTAACATAACAAGCCCAAGATCCTTGTTACTGCCACTCAAACTCAGTCACATCATGTATGACATGTTTACGTGGTTAATTTATTTTTCAGACAAATAATTTGAAAATCCTCAACAGCTATGTTTATCGGATAATCACACCTTGTGTTAGGTGCAAATAACGCGAAATACTTGTGGAATGCCACAACTTTACTCATCAGAAACTGCAACTGAAATTTCGATGATCAGTAGTTTGTATTTCTTCTTAATTTCATGCAAGTCAGTGACACTTAGAGACAGCTTACAGCTAAGCAATCTGTCCATCTGGAGAAGACAGGTGGTGGTGTCTCTGTAGGCTAACGAGTCACTCAGCGAGTGCAGCTTGTGCCACAATACACACCAGTGAACCAATACGGTCGGGTGGTGAGGGATGTGTGCTTGTGCCCCCCCCCCCCCCCTCTCTCTCTCTCTCTCTCTCTCTCTCTCTCTCTCTCTCTCTCTCTCTCTCTCTCTCTCTCTCTCTCTCTCTCTCTCTCTCTCTCTAATTGTGCAGGACTATCTGCTGCACAATGAATGTTAAGTATGAATTTTTAAAAAAATGACCAATTGTGCAACATATTGAATATTAAGTCTAGTGTACATTAAAGCCAGTGAAAGATAACATGATGGAATAAGCATCAATGAAGAATTGGTTAGTGTTCACTTTTGATTGATTTTTACCTGTTAAACAAGAATTTATATTGGAGGGGAAGCGAAAATGAAAAAAGTGACTCAAAATATGAGTGCCTCTGAATGTTGAATTTTGTTGTTTGGACCTAAATCATCATCTTGTGGCTTACAATGCAAGTCATTGTCGTGCAGATCAGTGACACACAAATGGGACTATTGTATATGGTGAGCATGTGTTTTGTGAATCTTCTCATTGTTTTCTGGAGTTCTGATTCCAAAACAAACTAGTATAGGAATCATAAAAACTTTCTCAGATCAGTCCATTGCTCACAAAATACATCTAAATAGTAAAGTAGGACATAAACGAGGGCCTGTACAAATAGCTGGCTGTAAAAGCAAATTTTTGTAGTGTTTACAAAAAATGTTAAAGTGAAAAGCACACAGACTTCTCCTGCCAGTCTATCGAAAGGTTAATGACTAACAGAATGTGGGTGACCGCCTATGAATGTGAGCTATATGTGAAGAAATATTGTTAATCCTTAGCTCATCTCATTTACATCCAAGAGAACACCTTCTTTGCTAGTGTTCAGATCTCTTTGCTGTAGTGGAAAGCAGTGTTAATACAAATTGTTACAGTTCCTAGTGCCTTCCTTAATTTGCATAATCTTGCATCTAGGTCTGTCCCATAAGCCCACCCAGCACATGCCATTCTCGTGGACATAATCTTACCCCATCAGAAGCCAGGACACGTGTGAAAAGTCATCGTATACTAGTTCTGCTGTAAATTATGCACAGTGTTTAATGTGACATATGTATCAGTAAGCTCACCAGTCAAGTGAATGGCCATTGCACAGACTGACACAATAGCAAAGCTTGCTGTGTAATTTTTTACTGAAGGAAACACAAAGAAATGGTTTGTCGTGCAGAATTTGAAACCATATTTAATGGTTGTCATAATTATATCATTACACTAAATATTTTTTAGATTCTACCTTGTGCAATAAACAATTTCTTTGGTTTTCTGCACTCAAATATGTTTTGGTGCAGTTTTACAATTTTCAGTGGATTTCTCTTTTACTTGACAGCACAATGATAAATCACCAAAACCTGGGTGGGTGTAGAAAGAACAGGAAATTGTTTTGCTCAAGGTGGCCCCACCAAAACATTTATTGTTAAAGAAAACTCAAATGTGGTGAATTTAATCTAAAAAAACCTAAACATGAATTTAACTCTTTCTGAAAGATCTGTGTTATAGTACCATTTTTTGTTGGTCTTCTCACTCATTTGATGTGGCTCTGCTATGGATTCTTTCCTTGTGCCAACCTTTTTGTCACAGAATAGCAGTTACACCTTATGTCCTCAATAATTTGTCATGTGTATTATAGTCGGATTAAGAGCCAAAATGGGCATTCTACATAGACTTTGTCCTGAACTCTACATAATTGCTAAGTTTTATCTGTTTCCTCAAATATTTCATCTGATAAAATGTCCCGTGTAGTGCTTTACAATAATTTTCGTTTTGTGATTAGCTATGTACAATGTTTTGAGTGTAATTTTCTGCATTCAGAAGTAACCTGTAATGTTCGCAGTTTAAATAGACTAATTCTTAAAATACGTTAGACTTGAATATGTAAATGCCAATGAGGACAAACAGCATAAGCTCTTCCTTTGTTGCAGGGCTCAACTCGAGCTTTCCCTCCCCACCATCCACTAATTCCTGTGGATTACCAGTTGACAGGACAACCAGTGTTGATTGGAGGTACCATGGGGACCTGCAGTTATGTTTTAACTGGAACTGAACAGGGTATGCGAGAAACCTTTGGCTCAACCTGCCATGGTGCCGTAAGTATTGAAGCTATTTACTCGTGAAGATTAAGTCTTAATATTAACCTGACAAATTTCATTATTATTTGAAGAGTTTCACAGCTTATACGAGTTGAGACTGATTGTGAAGACATCAAAGTTTGGGAAGCTAGTAAAAAGTCGTTCACATTTTATTTGTATGTACCCATTGCCAATTGGAGAAGCTTCTGTATAAGTACTGGTGGTAGGTCACCAACTCTCATGCATATGCAGCAAAAGAGAAAAAATGAGTCAAATATTTCCAGGCTTCAAATAAGGAAATTTGTATATTGACATAAAAGTATCGCTTGTACATAGTGGGGCAAATAAATGGCCCAGAGAACAGTTCCAGGGTACAAAGAAACACAGCAGAGGAAAGGACATACTAGTCTCAGGAAACAAGGACTCGAGACAACATACAGCACTTCTTATAAAATAAAACAGTAAACCAGTGAAAAACAGCTTTAAATACACATTTTAATTACAAGAATGCACTTGTACAATCCTAGAAAACATGCAGCATTTCTTATTAAATAAAACAGTAAACGAGCAAAAAAACTGCGAATATCTTCTAGGTGGGGCGGAGGGGGGCAGTTTGGAAATAAAAACTTTATTTATGAAAATATACAGTACAATCATCAACAAACTTTACATATTCACATACACCTTTTCCTTTAACCCAAATAAATACAGACTCATTTAAAGATATTTTCCTCCTGTTAAGAGTATATAAAGACAAAGCAGAAGAAGAAACATATGCTGATTTACCAAAGTCCTTATTTGTTAGTTCAGATATATGGTACGTGCGAAAAGCAATAATGTCTCTATCGACAAAACTTTCAAGTCCTGGAACAGTAGGTACTCCTGTACCTCCTTGAACAATGGCTACAGTAAACCATCTGTTGCCATGACCAAATGAATCATTTATATCTAAATTTCAGTCTGCAACCACAGAAAACAGCAGGACCATCCAGCAGGGCTTGAGCAGCGGCAGACTTAACTGGAATACGATTCTTCTTGTCTCCAGCTGTTGTAGCAAACTCGATGTTCTCGATGGTCTTGTAGACTGTTTGTTTAGAACGGCGGCGATATCCCCCCTCCGCTCCTCGCTGGGTACGCCCATCTTATAAATGCCCAGGCATTTTACACCATTATCCATGTCCAAGTCATTCATTGTTACCTGTATGAAAAGCCACTCTCAAAGGTGGAAAGGTGGAAGCTCTGAAAAGCACATGTTGTTTTAATGCTTGAACAAAACACTTGGCATGGAAGTGTGTGCAGGTCCAGGTGAGTATTCATCTGCATGGTTGATGTAGATACCATGCATGAAAGCCAGGTTCTCAAATCTGATTATTGAGTTGTAGATTTCTGGCACATATTGAAAATTGTATGTTTCTATTTTTGTTACAGTATTGTGCGCTGATTAAAGTTAACGTTTATCAAACACATGACAAAAAAGTAACTATTAAGATAAATTTCTAAGAATAAAAAACTTGTAAAAACTTTCTCCATATCCACAGTTTAAAGGTTTCAAAAACTTAAGTTATATAGCATAAAACATACATTACATACTTATTTTCACACTACCGTACTCTATTTTTACTTCAAAGCAGATGCTGTGCTTCAAACTTCCTTCACCTGTTAGCTCTAAAACTGTGGCGACATGAAAGTGTGCATTCAGCTCTTTCTTGACAATTTCACAGATCCCATTGTTGCTGTGTCATTCACAGTTTCTGCGCTGTTTGTGTAATTTAAGTCTGTAGTTTCCCATCAAATACTTTCCTGTTGCTCAGGTACATCATTTTACACATTCTCAAGCCTCACACACATACTTCAGAGGATTAACTCACAAATGTTAACCTTTTTGTAAGAACACTGCTGCCTATTGCTGGTTGTGTGATTCACTGTCTAATATTTTTCTCGTAAACTAGTTGAGTTCTATTTATATGTTCATGTAATTTATCCCCCCCCCCCCCCCCCCCCAATCAAATGTCACTGTGTCTAGCATAATCAGCATCGCTGTAACATTTAGCACTAGAGGCTTCAGTCCTCATTTAATGCTCTCTGCAACTGTTAATATAGTTAGTGTTACTAAATGAAAGTGATCTCTTCATGTCCATCCTGGTCTGAATGATTGTTTTTCGTCCAGCATGCGGTGTTTGCTTTCATTAACATATACTTGTTGACATAAATGCACTTGTTGGAATTACTGACTTGTAACTGCAGATAATAATTGAATCTGAAAATAAATAGGCAACTGCACACTAAATACAGTTGTACTTTCCACAAAGCTTGTAATTGGACTTTCAAGATGGAAAAGCAGTATGGTTTTTCCACTGTAAAATATAAGTGGGCCAGGACAGTTCTCTTCTAAATTACATTTTCTGAGAAATTTAACATCACAGATCTACCAATATTTTTGAGGCCTTGTTTAAATCGTAAATTTTTGACAATTTATGTATACATCTTGTACCACTAGTACTCCTGTATGGCTATGCTAGATGTAAGTTTCTTCCTTCAAAATATTGTTAACTGTACTTTCAGGTCAAACTATTACATGCTTTAGTCATGTTTATCTGCATTTCATTTGTTCATATTTTGAAAAGATACTAAATGTCTCCACAATGATGTATCAACTAACTGTAACTAAGTGTAAAGGGGTGAGTTAACTTCTATTAACTCCCACCCACGAAGTTAGTTGTATATGCACATGGTATACAGGTAGATGAAGTGGTAAGTTTTGTTGTACCTCACCTAATATTATTTTGATTGACAACAATTTTTGCTTCTAACTGAATTAATTTAAGGAACTGGAACATGAATAGCTAGGTAACAAGTAGACAGCTGTAGAAACATATGACTAGTGGAAAGACAGCTGCTTCTACAAATAGTAGAGACCTTTGGTGGGAACAGAGCTCAGATGTTAAGCCAGTAATGAGCAAAAATGGAAAGCCAAAAGTTGAAAGGAGAAAGTGCAGGATCTATATAAGGGAGCAAACAACATTCTCTCAATTGATATACAAATTGGTTGACAAATAATCGATGCCATGTGTTTATAAACTTTATCTATAGCTTGTAAGTTTTAAGTATTCTGTACCTTGTTCCTCAGTTACTGTGTGTCCAAGACTAAATCTTGAATGGTGGCTTGTGAAATTGGGTGATAAGACATTTGTATTAAATACTCATGACACATTGATAACCATTGGATTATTTTTTTTTTTACTATCTGTACTAGTTGTAGATGATCTCTTAACATTTCATTCTAAAAAAACTTATATTTTAAAAATTTTCTTTTTAATTCGAGTTTCAATTGAAGAACAGAATGTTTGTTTCAGGGTAGAGCCCTTTCTCGGGCGAAGTCACGACGTAACTTGGACTACCAAGATGTCCTCAATAAACTAGAAGAAATGGGTATCTCAATTCGTGTTGCTTCTCCAAAATTGGTCATGGAAGAGGCACCTGAATCATACAAGAATGTGACTGATGTTGTTGATACATGCCATGAAGCAGGTATTAGCAAGAAGTGTATCAAATTACGACCAATTGCTGTTATTAAAGGCTGACCGCATACCAGTTTTTCAAAAAAAGTGTCTGAATACAGTAAAGTATGTGTTACTGCATTTAAAATGCCGCATTTCAGTATGTGTGACTGAAAGTAAAACATCATCTGTAATGAAGATGCAAGAATTGTTTTGAACTTTAAGTTATTCTGTACTTACCCACTGATAAATTGTGTTAACCAAACTGGAAAATTTTATTTTCTTATCCCATTAACTATATTTTGTAAACTATCGATATCTGAGTTTTCAGTCTTTTACCTTCTGATTCCTTAAATGTGAAATAGAATCCTCATGTAAGGTTTTTTTTTTCCCCACCACAAATGCTGTTGCAGAAGACTTCCTAACAAAGTTTCATAGTTAGACAAAAAAGGTTATACTTTCCCTAAAATGAAAAGCCATGCTACTTACTTGTGTTTAAAATGTTGGTAAGTGTCCTTGTCAAGACTGTATTAGTTAACAGACCTTGAGAAAATCTAAGAAGTTAAAGAAGAAAGATATTTCTTTGTTATGTTACTATACATATCACAGTGCTCCCAACTGTGTAGTGTGGGAGAATGTTGTAGATCACACTGTGAAATGTAAGACACTTCTTGATGTTTCAAGTTTCACACAATAGGGACTTAAATTTACGGTGCCATAAATGGTACAGCTAACATGATTGCTTTGTTCCTTGCTTACTGTCTGGCCACTTCATCAGTGCAGTGAATTTGTATAGGCATGTTCTTGTGCCTCATGGGATTATTTAGAACCTAATTCCAGAAAACTGTGATAAAATGTAACAATTTGCGAAAAATTGAAAAATAATAATGTAGTGGTTAAAAGTAGTATCATGAACTTTTATGTTTTTACAAACTTTTTGGTCCCATGTTTCACTGGATTCAGTTGCTCATCAATGTACATCATATAAACAATTTATTTTGTGAAATTAATCTAAAATGGTTAAACTTGTTTCCAGATTTTACTTTACTGTTTAACTAGCAAGTTGTCTACCATTGCTTGAAAGTTAACATTATTAAGAAACTGTGCGTAAACATGTATAAAATAACAGATGTGACACCTATTACTGAGAGTAACTTTGACATGGTTTTGTGTAATATGAGGAAGACGCTGTTCTCAGTAATGTTTTGCAGATTTATCAAATATGTTGGCTTATTGAACAAGCAAAAGACCTACAGCAGTAAAATGCAACAGCCAGCTCAGCCTATAAATTAACAAAAGTAAGCAAAATGGTAATTGAATGATAATGGAATGATTGGAAATACTAATGGCATTGTGAGTCATGTAACAAATGAGGAAATGTATTACACTTCGAAAAAACAGAACCAAAACATCGGTGACATGATGCTCTGATTGAACAAAGTTACAAGATTCTCATTCTGATATTGTGTAACATTGATCCAACTGTGTTAAGTTAGTGATATGAACATACAACAGTGTGCAGAAAGTTTAATTATAAATTTCTTTGTATTATAACATTGTAAAATTGTCATTGATTGTGCAACTTCAATTTTTGTGGACTGTAGTATGGCATGTAATGGATTCAGTATGTATTTGTATTGTTTGAGTGGCACAATCAATAGGTATTCACACAAACACAATGTACTTGATTACGAAGTTGAAAGCAGCAACTACTTGCATCATTATGAAACAAAGAATGTTTTGGTTGTCTGCTTCTCTCAACTAATTACAAATCCCCCGTGTCTGTTGAGGCATTTCCATGTAAGTTTCAAATATTAAAATGTTGGCGCATTTAACAACTGTGCAATTTCTTGAACATTGATCCACATTAACTAGAAGCTTCAGTTCAGACAAAGAAATAAAATCATTTGCCAAGATAAAGTTTTGTTAATTGAAAGATATGGAAGATATATTTTGCTTTTTGGTCTACATAATACCATTTTCCCAAAAAATTGTTTTCAATTTATATTTACTCTCATCTAGTCTCACAAACAAGCAAAATATGCTGCATTTCCAATTTTATAAATTCGGTAAGTAGAAGAAATCTCAGTACACCATAAGCACAGGGGACAAAAAATTAGTCCCCCCTATCCCTTGGGAGACATAATGCTAATATTGTGTAACACTCACCTAACCATGACAATGCCTTCAGTCTGGTGATAGTGTCCACAAGTTTCCACAGGTATGCCACTTTCAACTGACACCACACTTTGACTAGATCCATTACAGCTACCACATTGTGGGGATGTTGCTTGCTATATTTCACAAGCTGTTCAAAATACATTTTTTATTGGCTTAAGATAGTGTGATCTTGTGCAACAGTTACCATAAATTCACTTGGAAACTGGTTGAAAGGGACCTGCGATCACTGAAAGCAGTAATTCCAATAGTTTTCAAACCCACTAGCATTCACAAAGAGTGACTCCTGTCCATGGGCTGTCAGTTAGGATTTTGGGTTTTTGTGACCTTTATTCTTACACTGTTACGTGGCTGCGAGTGGTACAGCATTCCTGGTAGACATATCGGACATTCCACATTGTTAGACCAAAAACCCTTCATTTACAGTGTGGTCATTACCTCATCTGAATACAATACCTTCTTTCTCCCATGTCTCAATGTTTACTCCTGTTACTGCACTGACCATACAACCAATAAAAACACACACCACTTAACTGCCAATGATTTGCACCAGAAGGGAAGTATCCCGTGACCAGCTCTACACCATCTACAGCTCTCCAAAGTGAACATTTTGGTCGTTCGAAGGGGACCAACACTTTGGTCGTTCGAAGGGGACCAACACTTTGGTCGTTCGAAGGGGACCAACACTTTGGTCGTTCGAAGGGGACCAACACTTTGGTCGTTCGAAGGGGACCAACACTTTGGTCGTTCGAAGGGGACCAACACTTTGGTCGTTCGAAGGGGACCAACACTTTGGTCGTTCGAAGGGGACCAACACTTTGGTCGTTCGAAGGGGACCAACACTTTGGTCGTTCGAAGGGGACCAACACTTTGGTCGTTCGAAGGGGACCAACACTTTGGTCGTTCGAAGGGGACCAACACTTTGGTCGTTCGAAGGGGACCAACACTTTGGTCGTTCGAAGGGGACCAACACTTTGGTCGTTCGAAGGGGACCAACACTTTGGTCGTTCGAAGGGGACCAACACTTTGGTCGTTCGAAGGGGACCAACACTTTGGTCGTTCGAAGGGGACCAACACTTTGGTCGTTCGAAGGGGACCAACACTTTGGTCGTTCGAAGGGGACCAACACTTTGGTCGTTCGAAGGGGACCAACACTTTGGTCGTTCGAAGGGGACCACCACTTTGGTCGTTCGAAGGGGACCACCACTTTGGTCGTTCGAAGGGGACCACCACTTTGGTCGTTCGAAGGGGACCACCACTTTGGTCGTTCGAAGGGGACCACCACTTTGGTCGTTCGAAGGGGACCAACACTTTGGTCGTTCGAAGGGGACCAACACTTTGGTCGTTCGAAGGGGACCAACACTTTGGTCGTTCGAAGGGGACCAACACTTTGGTCGTTCGAAGGGGACCAACACTTTGGTCGTTCGAAGGGGACCAACACTTTGGTCGTTCGAAGGGGACCAACACTTTGGTCGTTCGAAGGGGACCAACACTTTGGTCGTTCGAAGGGGACCAACACTTTGGTCGTTCGAAGGGGACCAACACTTTGGTCGTTCGAAGGGGACCAACACTTTGGTCGTTCGAAGGGGACCAACACTTTGGTCGTTCGAAGGGGACCAACACTTTGGTCGTTCGAAGGGGACCAACACTTTGGTCGTTCGAAGGGGACCAACACTTTGGTCGTTCGAAGGGGACCAACACTTTGGTCGTTCGAAGGGGACCAACACTTTGGTCGTTCGAAGGGGACCAACACTTTGGTCGTTCGAAGGGGACCAACACTTTGGTCGTTCGAAGGGGACCAACACTTTGGTCGTTCGAAGGGGACCAACACTTTGGTCGTTCGAAGGGGACCAACACTTTGGTCGTTCGAAGGGGACCAACACTTTGGTCGTTCGAAGGGGACCAACACTTTGGTCGTTCGAAGGGGACCAACACTTTGGTCGTTCGAAGGGGACCAACACTTTGGTCGTTCGAAGGGGACCAACACTTTGGTCGTTCGAAGGGGACCAACACTTTGGTCGTTCGAAGGGGACCAACACTTTGGTCGTTCGAAGGGGACCAACACTTTGGTCGTTCGAAGGGGACCAACACTTTGGTCGTTCGAAGGGGACCAACACTTTGGTCGTTCGAAGGGGACCAACACTTTGGTCGTTCGAAGGGGACCAACACTTTGTCCAGTAAGCTCATAACCTAATAATATGTGAAACTTGCCTAGTAAAGATAATGTACGTGTGGAAGGTAGCGCAGTAACTTACATACCCGTGGGTTCTCTTTTGCTGTGCCTCTCCCACTTTAACCTTGCCCTTCCTGAGGAAAGAGCAATTACATCCAAAAGCTAGCAGTGTGTATGTACTTCATGGGCATCAGTTGGCAGTAAAAACTGTACAGGGAGACAAAGGGATGAATACAGTAAGCAGGTTCAAATGTACAGTGTAGGATACAGAAGTTGAGGTGAATCTTGCTCAGGATAGAGTAACAAGGAGAGCTGCATCAAACCAGTTTCCTGCCTGAAGATGATATTTATACTGAAAACCTGGCTTGTTTTTAGTTTTTTGAGTGTTTTGTTTTTGATATATAAATCGTCCACTTAAAATGGTCTTCTGCTACCTTTCAGCAGTGTGTTTTTATGGATGCAAGTTGTCAGCATGTGACAGGTGACTTTCAGGTAGCGTTCTACAGATCGGAGTGTGGAATGTCAGATCCCTTAATCGGGCAGGTAGGTTAGAAAATTTAAAAAGGGACATGGATAGGTTAAAGTTAGATATAGTGGGAATTAGTGGAGTTCGGTGGCAGGAGGAACAAGACTTTTGGTCAGGTGAATACAGGGTTATAAACACAAAATCAAATAGGGGTAATGCAGGAGTAGGTTTAATAATGAATAGGAAAATAGGAATGTGGGTAAGCTACTACAAACAGCATAGTGAACGCATTATTGTGGCCAAGATAGATATGGAGCCCACACCTACTACAGTAGTACAAGTTTATATGCCAACTAGCTCTGCAGATGACAAAGAAATTGAAGAAATGTATGACGAAATAAAAGAAATTATTCAGATAGTGAAGGGAGATGAAAATTTAATAGTCATGGGTGACTGGAATTCGAGTGTAGGAAAAGGGAGAGAAGGAAACGTAGTAGGTGAATATGGATTGGGGCTAAGAAATGAAAGAGGAAGCCGCCTGGTAGAATTTTGCACAGAGCACAACTTAATCATAGCTAACAGTTGGTTCAAGAAACATAAAAGAAGGTTGTATACATGGAAGAACCCTGGAGATACTAAAAGGTATCAGATAGATTATATTATGGTAAGACAGAGAGTTAGGAACCAGGTTTTAAATTGTAAGACATTTCCAGGGGCAGATGTGGACTCTGACCACAATCTATTGGTTATGACCTGTAGATTAAAACAGAAGAAACTGCAAAAAGGTGGGAAATTAAGGAGATGGGACCTGGATAAACTGAAAGAACCAGAGGTTGTACAGAGTTTCAGGGAGAGCATAAGGGGACAATTGACAGGAATGGGGGAAAGAAATACAGTAGAAGAAGAATAATGGGTAGCTTTGAGGTATGAAGTAGTGAAGGCAGCAGAGGATCAAGTAGGTAAAAAGACGAGGGCTAGTAGAAATCTTAGGGTAACAGAAGAAATATTGAATTTAATTGATGAAAGGAGAAAATATAAAAATGCAGTAAATGAAGCAGGCAAAAAGGAATACAAACGTCTCAAAAATGAGATCGACAGGAAGTGCAAAATGGCTAAGCAGGGATGGCTACAGGACAAATGTAAGGATGTAGAGGCGTATCTCATTAGGGGCAAGATAGATACTGCCTACAGGAAAATTAAAGAGACCTTTGGAGAAAAGAGAACCACTTGTATGAATTTCAAGAGCTCAGATGGAAATGCAGTTCTAAGCAAAGAAGGGAAAGCAGAAAGGCGGAAGGAGTATGTAGAGGGTCTATACAAGGGTGACGTACTTGAGGACAATATATGGAAATTGAAGAGGATGTAGATAAAGATGAAATGGGAGATACGATATTGCGTAAAGAGTTTGACAGAGCACTGAAAGACCTGAGTTGAAACAAGGCCCCTGGAGTGGACAACATTCCATTAGAACTACTGACAGCCTTGGGAGAGCCAGTCCTGACAAAACTCTACCATCTGGTGAGCAAGATGTATGAGACAGGCGAAATACCCTCAGACTTCAAGAAGAATATAATAATTCCAGTCCCAAAGAAAGCAGGTGTTGACAGATGTGAAAATTATCGAACTATCAGTTTAATAAGTTACAGTTGCAAAATACTAACATGAATTCTTTACAGACGAATGGATAAACTGATAGAAGCCGACCTCGGGGAAGATCAGTTTGGATTCCGTAGAAATACTGGAACACGTGAGGCAATACTGACCTTACGACTTATCTTAGAGGAAAGCTAAGGAAAGGCAAACCTACATTCCTAGCATTTGTAGAGTTAGAGAAAGCTTTTGACAATGTTGATTGGAATACTCTCTTTCAAATTCTGAAGGTGTCAGGGGTAAAATACAGGGAGCGAAAAGCTATTTACAATTTGTACAGAAACCAGATGGCAGTTATAAGAGTTGAGGGGCATGAACAGAAGCAGTGGTTGGAAGGGAGTGAGACTGGGTTGTAGCCTCTCTCCGATGTTATCCAATCTGTATATTGAGCAAGCGCTAAAGGAAATAAAAGAAAAATTCGGAGTAGGTATTAAAATCCATGGAGAAGAAATAAAAACTTTGAGGTTCGCCGATGACATTGTAATTCTGTCAGAGACAGCAAAGGACTTGGAAGAGCAGTTGAAGGGAATGGACAGTGTCTTGAAAGGAGGATATAACATGAACATCAACAAAAGCAAAACGAGGATAATGGAATGTAGTCGAATTAAGTCAGGAATTAGATTAGAAATTGACACTTAAAATAGTAAAAGAGTTGTGCTATTTGGGGAGCAAAATAACTGATGATGGTCGAAATAGAGAGGATATAAAATGTAGACTGACAATGGCAAGGAAAGCGTTTCTGAAGAAGAGAAATTTGTTAATGTCTAGTATAGATTTAAGTGTCAGGAAGTCGTTTCTGAAAGTATTTGTATGGAGTGTAGCCATTTATGGAAGTGAAACATGGACGTTAAATAGTTTGGACAAGAAGAGAATAGAAGTGTTCGAAAAGTGGTGCTGCAGAAGAATGCTGAAGATTAGATGGGTAGATCACATAACTAATAAGTATTGAATAGGATTGGGGAGAAGAGAAGTTTGTGGCACAACTTGACCAGAAGAAGGGATCGGTTGGTAGGACATGTTCTGAGGCATCAAGGGGTCACCAATTTTAGTATGGGAGGGCAGTGTGGAGGGTAAAAATCGTAGAGGGAGACCAAGAGATGAATACACTAAGCAGATTCAGAAGGATGTAGGTTGCAGTAGGTACTGGGAGATGAAGCTTGCACAGGATAGAGTAGCATGGAGAGCTGCATCAAACCAGTCTCTGGACTGAAGACAACAACAACAAGGTAAAGGAGCTATTGTTAACAGGACATGGAAATGTCTCTTGTAACTGTGTTTTACTTCTGGCTGCTAACAGGCAGTTGCCCAGGATTTCCTTATTTACTTTGTTGTAACAGTGTGTGGTCATAGAACAAACTTATGCTGTGCATTAAATGTTTAGAATTTTTTGCAATGCCTGTGTAAAATAAGAAAGCATTTTAGTGGGAAATAAATTTCAAAAGTCATGTGGAACTACATCGAAAACAAGATGCCTTTGCTAAAGCTATGCAGTCCCTTGGAAGGGCAACTTTGATATTTGCTAATGGAAAGACATTGAGAAATTGCTTGTAAAGAGGCAAAAACCCACCATAAAGTGAAAACTGAAATATGGTGAATTGGATGAAGCTTTAATCCAGTGGATACCTAAACTTAGTGCTGTGTAAATTCCTCCAAGAGGACCAGTAATTCAGCCAACTCTGCAGATACTGTTACAGAGAAGAAAACTGAATATTTTACTGTGTCAATAGATTAAAGGTGCCGTGCTAGAATTAAGTGAAAAAGTCTACATTGGGTCCAAATCCATTAATGAAGAATTTACTCTGTGCAAAAAGTCTCTTAGGAGTCCTGACAGGACTATGACCAGTGACATATTTAATGTTTACAAATTTTGACCTTTAAAAAGGCATACCTGACAATCCCCCTCTGTATAAAATGAAATTGGCTACTGTGAGCAGCTCAGCAAAGACAGTGACATTACATGCTTCCACCTTTGTCAGTGGGTCAGAGAAACTGAAGTTGCCACTTATCAGAAAAATTGCAAATCTCTGCTTCAAAAACACGTAAACTGCCATGTGAGTACACAAACCAGTGTCAAGTCTGGATGACAGGGGTCCTGTGTATAAAATGCCTGAGTGTTAAAAAGTGCAAAACTGTGCTTCTTGTAGGTAACTGTGCTGCTCACCTGATGATGTTTCACTGGAAGATTTCAGCCTTCGTTCCCATACTTCCGGTAGACTTCAGCCATGGATGAAGGAATAACAGAAGTGAACATTCAAAAGTTTTGTCACAGGTGCCTTATGTGATGGAACCTGCAACACATTTACGTTCCCAGATTCGCAAAACCTTTGAATCTCATAGATTCTCACTTTTATTTGAGCTGCATGGGATGGTGTGGACTGTAGTCATCAAAAATTGTTCCTAAAAGGCTGATGTTTATTAGTTTCGTGGGAGGTGTGTGTGGGTGTGCACAAGAGTGTCTGATACATTCAAAGACATATTGGTAGTCAACATTGATGTTAACAATCCTGACAAAAAAATGGAAGGCAGGCCACAAAAAACTAGAGACATCCATTTGCGAGACTATTTTGGTTGATAACATTATAACTTGCCATACACAGGACTTTGATGATGAATGGTTTTGACAATGCAATAGAGGTGTAATGCAAATCAAAACCTGTTCCTTTAAAACAGTACTGTATATGATCAGTCTGATTCACAAACATTTTCACAGGAAACACTGAAGTGCCCTAGGGCTTTGGATACATCAGTTCATTTTTTGTTTCTTCTCAAAAAAGCTGTTTGTATTTTAGTGCATGAATTAATTCAGTTTTTGTTGTGATTATGCATATGTTTTTAGAGTTCCATACCTCACTCGGTAAAAACCGAAGCCTTATAGGATCACATTGTTGTCCATTTGTATACCTGTCACTCTGTTTAAAACCCTTTTTTCTGATGGAATGGGTAGTTGTATCAAGTCGAAATGTAACATGCTGAGGTACATGGTACCTCCTCGGTGTAAAATATTGAAGTTTCTAAGTCAGTGCAATCAAGATATGGCCAAGTGTCACATATTTGGTGCACTAACTTGCTCATCAAAAGTGGAGGAAAAAATTGGAAAATTGTTAATTTGTAACCATCACATGAAAAAAAGAAATGTCAGTTTTAACTTACATATGCTAGACCTCGGGGAAGATCAGTTTGGATTCCGTAGAAATATTGGAATACGTGAGGCAATACTGACCCTACGACTTATGTTAGAAGCTAGATTAAGGAAAGGCAAACCTACGTTTCTAGCATTTGTAGAGTTAGAGAAAGGTTTTGACAATGTTGATTGGAATACTCTCTTTCATATTCTGAAGGTAACAGGGGTAAAATACGTGGAGCGAAAGGCTATTTACAATTTGTACAGAAAACAGATGGCAGTTATACGAGTCGAGGGGCATGAAAGGGAAGCAGTGGTTGGGAAGGGAGTGAGACAGGGTTGTAGCCTCTCCCCAATGTTATTCAATCTGTATATTGAGCAAGCAGTGAAGGAAACAAAAGAAAAATTCGGAGTAGGTATTAAAATCCATGGAGAAGAAATAAAAACTTTGAGGTTCGCCGATGATATTGTACGTAATTCTGTCAGTCATCAAAGGACTTGGAAGAGCAGTTGAACGGAATGGACTGTGTCTTGAAAGGAGGATATAAGATGAACATCAACAAAAGCAAAACGAGGATCATGGAATGTAGTCGAATTAAGTCGAGTGATGCTGAGAGAATTAGATTAGGAAATGAGACACAAAGTAGTAAAGGAGTTTTGCTATTTGGGGAGCAAAATAACTGATGATGGTCGAAGTAGAGAGGATATGAAATGTAGACTGGCAATGGCAAGGAAAGCCTTTCTGAAGAAGAGAAATTTGTTAATGTCGAGTATAGATTTAAGTGTCAGGAAGTCGTTTTTGAAAGTATTCATATGGAGTGTAGCCATGTATGGAAGTGAAAGATGGACAATAAATAGTTTGGACAAGAAGAGAATAGAAGATTTCGAAATGTGGTGCTACAGAAGAATGCTGAAGATTAGATGGGTAGATCACATAACTAATGAGGAAGTATTGAATAAGATTGGAGAGAAGAGAAGTTTGTGGCACAACTTGACCAGAAGAAGGGATCGGTTGGTAGGACATATTCTGATGCATCAAGGGATCACCAATTTAGTATTAGAGGACAGCGTGGAGGGTAAAAATTGTAGAGGGAGACCAAGAGATGAATACACTAAGCAGATTCAGGAGGATGTAGGTTGCAGTAGGTACTGGGAGATGAAGCTTGCACAAGATAGAGTAGCATAGAGAGCTGCATCAAACCAGTCTCAGGATTGAGACAACAACAACAACATGCTAGACAAAAATATCATTAGATATGTTTCAGAATTTGTCCATTGGTAGATATTCAGGAGTGATTATTGCACATAGATATGGCATTTCAAGTTGTATGTGAAACACATTTACAGACTGAATTTACATACAGATACAACTTGAAATGCCATATCTACATGAAGTAATCACTCCTAGATATCTGATGATGGATAAATTCCAAAATGCATGATATCAGCAATGAAGTCATTCTTGCCTGCTGTTAGGCTTTCACCAGTCCAATCCAGCCAGCATGAATGTAGAACTGCTGATTATTACATCATAATGATAGTGTGCCTCCTGCATGACCATATGTCATTAGTATATTACTGAAATTAAAACATTCTCAAAACTTGGAATCCCTAGAACTGATGTCTTGCCAGTATCAATGTTGATAACAAGCAAAATGTGGAAACCTCAGTGCATGAGTCCTACTTACACTTGACTTATATGTGGAATGGCTTTAAGCAGTTGCATGTTTGCATTATTTTGTACAAAGGAAGCTATTGTGGTGCTTCCTGCTAAAGATATTTTCCTGCTTAATGCACACTTTATCTATTCCCCCTCTAGGGATATCAAGAGCAATAATGCATATATTACAGGGAGTATGGGACAGTTCTATAACAGCACAAAGGTTCCATGATTTCCTAGCTTCTGTTAACATGTTCACTGTGGTCACCACTGCGGGCCGCTAACCCTGTAGGTGGACACTTGTAAGTGCATATGAGCTGAGAGCTGAAGTCATACCCCAGCGAAACCTGCGAGGTCATGTTGTGCACATACATAATATTGACAGCGAATATAACGTCTGCGCAAGAGATGGTCCTCGATAGAGAAATACAAGTACACTTTAGCTGCATGCCAATTGTGTTCCTGCAGTCCCCAAATTCCAGCCACCCTCCTCTGATTCGTCCCCTCTGAACTCAACATCACTATCTTCTAACACTCTCAGTAACTTATGGTCAGTATATTCTTCACTCTTTCTACTTTTTTTGTGGTTAGAAGGCCTCAGTGTTAGTTGATTCACTACCATTACAAACAATGCACAACACAGACAAGAACACACAACTGCAGACAGGAAAACATTACGTGATATTTCATTGGTTGCTTGTACTAACACGAATGCACAGCCGAACAAACTAAATTGAGTACTCAGCTAGCGAACGCACCACTTATAAGTATTACCTGCACTGGCTTGTTGATCTCAGAAACACTTATAAGCGTAGGCCGCTCTGACGTGTGGATCACAGAAACACTTGTAAGCATCAGCTGCAGCACATGTGTAAAATAAAGAATCAATCTAAAACATTTTGAACCCTAATAGAAGACTAGTGCACTTTCTGATGTGGTCATGGTCCCTACCCGGTGTATCTGCACTCAATAGAGAAAAGGCATAGCCCAATGTTGTCTATGGTGCTGAGTTAGGCACTCCAGAACACAAGTTTCCTCAACAGCAAGACAAGTCATTACTATGTAAGACATTCATCAAATACAGGGTTATTATAAATGATTGAAGCGATTTCACAGCTCTACAATAACTTTATTATTTGAGATATTTTCACGATGCTTTGCACACACAACAATAACTCAAAAAGTTTTTTTATGCATTCACAAATGTTCGATATGTGCCCCTTTAGTGATCCGGCAGACATCAAGCCGATTATCAAGTTCCTCCCACACTCGGCGCAGCATGTCAGTGAGTTGGAAAGCATCGTTGATGCGAGCTTGCAGTTATGGCACGTTTCTTGGTAGAGGAGGTTTAAACACTGAATCTTTCACATAATCCCACAGAAAGAAATCGCATGGGGTTAAGTCGGGAGAGCGTGGAGGCCATGATATGAATTGCTGATCATGCTCTCCACCACGACTGATCCATCGGTTTTCTAATCTCCTGTTTAAGAAGTGCCGAACATCATGATGGAAGTGCGGTGGAGCACCATCCTGTTGAAAGATGAAGTCGGCACTGTCGGTCTCCAGTTGTGGCATGAGCCAATTTTCCAGCATGTCCAGATACACGTGTCCTGTAAGGTTTTCTTCGCAGAAGAAAAAGGGGCCGTAAGCTTTAAACTGTAAGATAGCACAAAACACGTTAACTTTTGGCGAATTGTGAATTTGCTGCACGAATCCATGAGGATTCTCTACCGCCCAGATTCGCACATTGTGTCTGTTCACTTCACCATTAAGAAAAAATGTTGCTTCTTCACTGAAAACAAGTTTCGCACTGAACGCATCCTCTTCCGTGAGCTGTTGTAACTGCGCCAAAAATTCAAGGCATTTGACTTTGTCATCGGGTGTCAGGACTTGTAGCAATTGTAAACGGTAAGGCTTCTGCGTTAGCCTTTTCCGTAAGATTTTCCAAACCGTCAGCTGTGGTACGTTTAGCTCCCTGCTTGCTTTTTTCATCGACTTCGCAGGCTACACGTGAAACTTGCCCGCACGCGTTCTACCGTTTCTTCGCTCACTTCAGGCCGACCCATTGATTTCCTCTTACAGAGGCATCTAGAAGCTTTAAACTGCACATACCATCGCCGAATAGAGTTAGCAGCTGGTGGATCTTTGTTGAACTTTGTCCTGAAGTGTCATTGCACTGTTATGACTGACTGATGTGAGCGCATTTCGAGCACGACATACGCTTTCTCGGCTCCTGTCGCCATTTTGTCTCACAGGCTCTCGAGCGCTCTAGGGGCAGAAACCTAAAATGCGGCTTCAGCCGAAGAAAACTTTGAGTTTTTCTACGTATCTGTTGTGTGTCGTGACCATATGTCAATGAATGGAGCTACAGTGAATTTATGAAATCGCTTCAATCATTTGTAATAGCCCTGTACTTGCTGATCAAGAACAGTTAAGCATTTTAGTACATTAGTAGACATTATTTTGTCTCACGCCCAGCTTGAATACCATATTTTACAATTACTCTGCAACAAAAATTAGATGGGTACACTCTGGCAGCAATACTAAGACACTCAAGTTAAATAGATTGAGGATCCATCTCTTATGACCAGGCCAACCCATAGCCTGGCTGTTCACTTGTAGGACCAGTACAAAATGTATTGCGACAAGGAAGGCAAAGGAGGACAGGGATAGAAGAGTCTGAAGACTTCCTACATTTTGTAATCAATGGTGTGGGAGAAATCAAATGGGAAGGTTCATTGTGATAATGTGCCTCCTAGTCATCCACTTGGATGACACTAAGTTCTTAGGTGGTGCGTGCTTAGGTTAGAGAGCACCAGTAGTTGTTAATAGTAGTTTAAAAGTTGTAATTGTGAATTGAAATTGTACCTAATGTAAAGAAGGCATTGGTTGAGCAGATAGAGGGTACCCGCTCACTTCCTTAGTGAGGATGAGAAAATGGCCCTCTTCAGGGGTTGCTAAGCGGCGGGATTGTAAATGTAAATGAGATAATCAAAATATCCACAGGTGTTGGTTGGTTGGTTGGTTGTTTGGTTGGTTGGTTTTTGGGGAAGGAGACCAGACAGCATGGTCATCGGTCTATCGGATTAGGGAAGGAAGTCGGCCGTGCCCTTTCAGAGGACCCATCCCGGCATTTGCCTGGAGTGATTTAGGGAAATCATGGAAAACCTAAATCAGGATGGCCGGATGCGGGATTGAACCGTCGTCCTCCCGAAAGCGAGTCCAGTCTCTAACCACTGCGCCACCTCGCTCGGTCTAAACTGCCGGTCTACAGTGTACAACGGGGACAATATTTCGGCGATCATACATGTCGCCATCATCAGGTGAACTGACGGACTGAGCTCCTGTGAACGTGCCAGTACAGAGGTCCATATGCTATGGCTGCTCAGGGGGGAACTGGGTTCGGTCGTGGCGGAGCCTGATTTAAATATCCTCATACCCTCTGCCTGCGGCGCACTCCCTCCGCCGTCCGTGCCCACACCACGATCACGCGGTGGAACAGATTGCGACAGCGTCTGAGATGACATCGGTGTGATGGCTCTGTCCGCCGTGGTTGTCACAACTATACGTTTGCTCGATTTACTCATGATTAACCCGGTCGCTGGTTCCCAAGCCTTGCTGGTGCGATTTTCCATGGCCTCTCTAACAAAGCTGTCCCAGTATCTCGACGGCTGTACCAGAATCCTCGTGCGTTCATACTCCTCGTGCGTTCATACTCCTCGTGCATTCATACTCCTCGTGCGTTCATACTCCATAGCGTGATTTTCCAACAAACAATGTTAAGCGACTGCCGACTTGCTCGGATACATCAGTCGAGTTTGCCTCTGGTGTTCACAGCATCGATGCTCGACGGTACGCATCGTCTGACCAATAACGACTTGCCACATTGACATGGAACCTGGTACACGCAAGCCTTCCTCAAACCAAGGTCATCTTTGGTGCTCCCCACCAGAGCACGAGTTTTATTCAGAGGGCAAAACACAGTTCCAACCCAGTGTTTCCTCAAAATGCAGGCGATTTTCCCCGAGAGTGCACCTGTATATGGAATAAACGCAATGCCTACCTCCTCCCTCATGATTTCATCCATCTCCACAGGTTGTGCTGTAGTGGTTGGGTGGAGATCACGTTGAATCTGCCACTCTGAGTAGCCATTTTTTCGAAATACTGTTCTCAGATGTTCCAATTCCTGGGGTAGACTCTCTGCATCAGAGATAGTGCATGCCCTATGTACTAGAGTTTTAAGTACCCCATTCCTCTGTGAAGGGTGGTGGCAGCTGTCTGCGTGCAAATACAGATCAGTGTGCGTTGTCTTCTGATACACCCCATGACCTAGGGTGCCATCAGCCCTTCTCTTGACCAAGACGTCAAGGAGAGGAAATTTACCCTCCGTTTCAGTCTCCATAATGAATTTGATGTTGGGGTGTATGGAGTTTAGATGCGTAAGGAAGTCAAGGAATTTATCCATATCATGTGGCCAGATGACGAATGTGTCGTCCAGGTAATGGAAAAAGCAAGTAGGTTTCCATTCGGAATTCTAACTACAGAAGGGAAAGCAGAAAGGTGGAAGGAGTATATAGAGGGTCTATACAAGGGTGACGTACTTGAGGACAATATTATGGAAATGGAAGAGGATGTAGATGAAGATGAAATGGGAGATATGATACTGCGTAAAGAGTATGATACTGCGTAAAGAGTTTGACAGAGCACTGAAAGACCTGAGTTGAAACAAGGCCCCTGGAGTGGACAACATTCCATTAGAACTACTGACAGCCTTGGGAGAGCCAGTCCTGACAAAACTCTACCATCTGGTGAGCAAGATGTATGAGACAGGCGAAATACCCTCAGACTTCAAGAAGAATATAATAATTCCAGTCCCAAAGAAAGCAGGTGTTGACAGATGTGAAAATTACTGAACTATCAGTTTAATAAGTCACAGTTGCAAAATACTAACATGAATTCTTTACAGACGAATGGATAAACTGATAGAAGCCGACCTCGGGGAAGATCAGTTTGGATTCCGTAGAAATTTTGGAACACATGAGGCAATACTGACCCTACAACTTATCTTAGAAGAAAGATTAAGGAAAGGCAAACCTACGTTTCTAGCATTTGTAGAGTTAGAGAAAGCTTTTGACAATGTTGATTGGAATACTCTCTTTCAAATTCTGAAGGTGGCAGGGGTCAAATACAGGGAGCGGGAGGCTATTTACAATTTGTACAGATAACAGATGGCAGTTATAAGAGTCGAGGGGCATGAAAGAGAAGCAGTGGTTGGGAAGGGAGTGGGACAGGGTTGTAGCCTCTCCCCAATGTTATTCAATCTGTATATTGAGCAAGCAGTAAAGGAAACAAAAGAAAAAATCGGAGTTGGTATTAAATTCCGTGGAGAAGAAATAAAAACTTTGAGGTTCGCCAATGACATTGTAATTCTGTCAGAGACAGCAAAGGACTTGGAAGTGCAGTTGAACGGAATGGACAGTGTCTTGAAAGGAGGATATAACACAAACACCAACAAAGCAAAACGAAGATCATGGAATGTAGTCGAATTAAGTCGGGTGATGCTGCGGGAATTAGATTATGAAATGAGACACTTAAAGTAGTAAAGGAGTTTTACTATTTGGGAGCAAAATAACTGATGATGGTCGAAGTAGAGAGGATATAAAATGTAGACTGGCAATGGCAAGGAAAGCGTTTCTCAAGAAGAGAAATTTGTTAATATCAAGTATAGATTTAAGTGTCAGGAAGTCGTTTCTGATAGTATTTGTATGGAGTGTAGCCATGTATGGAAGTGAAACATGGACAATAAATAGTTTGGATAAGAAGAAAATAGAAGCTTTCGATGTGGTGCTACAGAAGAATGCTGAAGATTAGATGGGTAGATCACGTAACTAATGAGGTGGTCTGAATAGGATTTGGGAGGAGGAATTTGTGGCACAACTTGATTAGAAGGGATCGGTTGGTAGGACATGTTCTGAGACATCGAGGGATCACCAATTTAGTATTGGAGGGCAGCTTGGAGGGTAAAAATCGTAGAGGGAGACCAAGAGATGAATACACTAAGCAAATTCCGAAGGATGTAGATTGCAGTAGGTACTGGGAGATGAAGAAGCTTACACAGGATAGAGTAGCATGGAGAGGTGCATCAAACCAGTCTCACGACTGAAGACCACAACAACAACAACAACAACAACAACAACAACAACAAGATGCAACAGCAATACTTGCCAAATATATAAATTTTTCTAAGTAGAATCATATCCAGAAACGACGGGCCAATGTGGTGCTTAACTCAGTGTTGCCAATTACCAGAGTAGGTTACAGCCGAAGCATGAGGCATGGAACAGAGCACATTACACAGCGAGTTCCTTGGACATTGCTATAATAAACAGTGGAAGGAGAAAGATAAAAGCTCTTGCTAATAGTTGAGCTAGCCAACAGCCTTGCTGTAATGGTAACACCGGTTCCTATTAGATCACGGAATTTAAGTGCTGTCAGGCTTTTCTAGCACTTGGATGTCATCATCCAGGTCTGCCGAACACTGTTGGCAGGCGGGGTGCACAATTGAGAAGCTACTTGACTGAGAAGTAATGGCTCCAGTCATGAAAACTGACAATGGCCGGGAGAGCAGTGTTTTGACCACATGGCCCTCCATATCTGCATTCAGTGATGCCTGTCCGCTGAGGATGACATGGTCAGTTGGTACCACTGGGCATTCTAAGACCTTTCCAGATGATGTAATAGTTGAGCCAAAGAATAAGAGGAAAGCACATAAACAAGACTGACTGAAAGCTTAGCTACATGAACAGTCTTGTTTATTTCAATGTCTGTCACTCAGTGCTTCAACTATTATGCACTGCACTGCACTGCACTGGCTCCATTGCATGTTTTACCTCACCAGAATTGTGTAAATGTTTATTTTGGTTTGTTTAATTTTGCTATGAAAGGGGGTGATGTAAGCTATAATGTTTAAGAGAAAGAGTGCTTTCTTGAGCAGTTTTTGGCAAGTGTCAACTTTGGCATGTTATAGAAGCCAGAATGTAACTGCATTATCAATTTCCTATGCATGGTTTAATAATACCATCATTCTCTATTAACATGCAGATTTTCATTGTTTTCTAGTTAACTCATTTTGTTGTTATAATGGCAGACATAGAGTTTCACAATTCACCTAATGGTGATGCTCATGAACTAGAGGAAAAGTGTAAATGCAAGCTCTGTTGTTGCCTTTCACAGATGTTATATATTTTATGCACATAAAGCTGCATAAATTGTTAATATCACCTGTTTCATTTTTTTTTTTTTTTTTTGCATCTTTATGCTCGCACACCTTCGAACAGTATTTCCATTACATTGTTCATTGTTGCAGTGTTTATGTTGGATTTACAAATGATGGGTGGCAAATTTAAACTTATTCTGCACACCTATGTCACACATTCTCCAACAGCCAATGAGCATTCAGAAGTGTTCTGAAGACTTTGCCTTGAGTGTTGTAGCCAATTCAAGCATTAAGTATAATTGTAGTGAGTTATTTAGTGAATTTTTATTTCATTTGATGCAAGCTGTCATCGCCAATGGTGATGGGAAGCGGCAAATTCTATGTATGGAAGCAAGACCTTAACTGGGAAGATACATGCTTTCTTCACACGCAGAGTACATGTATGGGCATACTGCAACTGTCACTTGGAACCATCTGTGCCTTGAACTTCCATTGTTAATGAAGAAAACAATAGTGCTGTCATTTGTTGTGCACTCTAATGAGACAGTCCTTGTGATGTAATTAGCTGCCTTGTGAAATCATGCCTCATTTACAGAGCCTGTGACAAGTCCGTGGTGTTAATGAGCATGCTTAATCTGAGGCCAAAAAAGAACAGTGTGCAATCAGTTCCCTGTCACAGAGAACTTCTAAATTTGTCTGTATTTTCAAAAGTACAGTGAAACGAATTTCAAGGGAATATAGAGAAAATTCACATCTATCATCACCGAAAAGTAATTCTGGCAGGTGACAAACATTTGTATTGGGTGAATTTAGACAGGGAGTCATAAGAAATAAAGTCCATGATTTCATTGTGAAAGAGCCATTTCTAGCAGAAGCAGCTGTATCGTAAAATTTGAAGACTGAAGTGAAAGACTTCCCTGATATTAGTGAAACAACCTTTTGGCGTGCTATTCAGAAACTGAGCATTAGGCAGAAAAAGTTTTATAAAAACCTTTGCTGATGTAAAATAATCGAGTACCTCAGTAGCAAAGGGAGATGAGTTCTGCGTGATGTAAGACACTTGTAAAACCCTGGCTGGACTTTTTATTATTCTGAGAAGAGTCGATGTGGTGCAAATCATTCCAGCAAGCTTGGATTGCAATGCATCAGAAAATGTATCATGTTCATCAAGAAGGAAGTGTTCGAATGTGGAATGACTGGAAAAGGAATTGAAACACTGTCCTGTTTTGGAACCAGATTTGTAATGTGCCATGCTAGGAAAAAAGATGGGTTCGTGCAAACTTCTGGCTTATCTCATTGGGGAAAAGGAGATGACAGCCAGACACTACAAAGCTTTCTCGAAATATTACCAAACAGATCTGTGATTGTTATAGATCAGGCTCCATATCATGCTGTGATAAATCTAGGTCATGAAATTCATTTGTGAAATACTGAATGGATTGAGAGCAATAACATACAGTTTCCATCTAATGCCATGTCACGCAAGGAATATACTAAAGCAGCCCTACTGGAACATGTGCAACTGCACTTCATATCACAAGAATATCTTTTTGAAAGTGTGTTGTGCTCAGTGAACAAGGAAATTAAACTTATGTGGCACACTGTGAATTCAGTACTGTTGAACATTTTTGGTCTTTGTAAAAAACAAAGTAGCAAGGGAGAACCACAATTTTAAGATTAATAACACTTTGAAGTTGTGTTGTTCCACTTTAGAAAGTGTTCTCTAAAGTGTCAGTAGGAATTTAGTGCATTATATGCAGAAACTTGAAAACAGCTGTGCACAAAGAGCCCACAACCTTGACGTAGCAATAGAACTGCTGCTGATTCAAGTACACGCCTGCAGTACCAGCAGTGAGACCTCAACCTGTAGTGGGAGCACTTAAGGTAAGTTTTATTGATTCATTGTTGCTTGCTGCAAAATTTATTTGAGCTAGTACAATTTTCATTTACTGTTAAAATGCACAATGTATTGTTGCTGCTCATGTACAGAGAACTGCTTATGTAGAAGTGTTCACTTGTAGTTTGCCATTTTATAGCCATCTACTCACAACAACAACAACAACAGCAACAGATACTGAACATGGTGATGGTGTATTGGGATGCAAATAATAAGTTGCCATTTCTCTGGTTATTGGGCACTTGCAAAAGTGGTATTGCATTGATGTGACACTTGCTTTCTCTGCTGCAATAGCTAGGGAGTTAATCTCAATTGCAGTGTCATTCATTTGACAATGTGATGAAGAAACTACTATTCAGAAAATCCACTTGCAAATAGAAAAAAACTTGTATCCTTAAACTATGCAAAGGAAACTTTTCTTCCAATTATGATATGGCTTCTATGTCTTCTCAAAGATGATACTCACCAAAAAAAGGCTCAAAAAAATAAACACTTTTTCTTGAATATTGCCACTTATGTCACCCAATTTTAAATTAAAATGCAATGCTGTCATGTTGAAACCACAGTCTTGTCCAAATCTGAAGGCAGAGTTGTCAATGAAGTACAACACTTAGCTTCGAAAGCATGATTATTACTGACAACATACATTTAGTAAATGTATTATAATGTTGTTCTACCAAGAACCAATGGAAGATTCTGTTAACATACATTTAGAATAGAACTGAACTCTCCTACCGAGAATGCAACTTTTTATACATACACTGAATATTCTAGAATATATAAACATAAGATATTTCAAGAACATTCCAGAAATAATAAACAATTTCTTGTGGTCTGGTTTGAACTGCTGGTCCATAGCATGCCAACCAGTGATGATAGCCCCCAACACCATGCTAAATGCTCCATAATTCGGGCATTGCTCCCTCTCCTGTGACACTCTGTTTCAGAAATTCTCATTGGAGCCTACTACTTCACCATGGATCTAGATCTTGTCAGTGGTCCCCTGTATGGCAGCACTGGCAGATCCTTGCATTGTGGCTGTCTTGTTGCATCCTCTATACCATGATGATCATCAAAGGTAGACCCTCTCATCAAAGCTTTGCAACTGAGTGAGCCTTAGTATTCCCTGAATCTCCAGTCATCAACTTGAGCCTCTTGACTGTAATATGCCTTCATGCGGAGGATTTGGGTGATATCTCTACACTTTTGTCTTTCTGATGAAGGGTCATAATCATCAAATTCATATATGACATCCAACAAGTGACAAAGTGTATAATGCTGTCCAAAGTGCTCGTTCTGGGCCTCTCTTGCAGTGCTTCTACTTTCTGCACAGGAGTAGAAATTCAAACCAAGTCTCATGGGCTGTATCTTGCTGATCAGTGTGAGGCATTTTAGTGCTTTCTGTCCTGCTCCTGAGCATCCAGGTTCCATGTGCAAGCCAGTGTCTTGCTGCTTCACTCCTGGCGATGAAGTGTTTCATGCAGTTATCTTGAACATTGGCTGGTTGAAACAGGAACATTGTATCCATTCCTGTTTTAGCCTCATGACCATGGGCAGAAAGAACGGTATGAAACCTGTAATGTCTTGCTTCACTGTGTTGTATGTGAATGTCATAATGGGCAGTATTGTATCCCAATCTCTTTGTGTGACATTGATGTAGCTTGAGAGCACATCTGCCAGCATCTTATTAAAGCATTATGTGAAGTCATTCGTCCGTGAATGGTAGGCAGTTGTCATCGTGTGTGTGTGATGTCATAATGTGAGATTATCTCTGATACTAATCTTGACTGGAAAATTTTTTGATGCTCAGGGATCATCACACAGGGTGCTCTGTGTTTCAAAACGATGTCTTCATAACAAGTGATGTAGTCAGTACATACTATTATCCATCAAGTCCATTTTGTCAACTTTGAGAACCTCCCCAAGAAGTTGATTCCAGTTTTGTGGAGTACTGCTGCTGCAGGTAGGATTGGTACCAAATGCCCTGGAAGTAATGTTGACATAGGCTTCCAATGTTGGTACTCATTGCAGTGGCTCACATTGTGTCTAACAGATCAGAAAAGAGACCTGGCCAGTGATAGTTGTGTCTGATTCTGTCTGGAATCTTCATGAATCACAGGTAACCAGACACTTGAGCAGCTTGGAAATACTTCAGGTTAGCTGGCCATAGATGAGCTGTGATTATGAGCAACCATTTCTGCCTCACTAAGTAGTAGTTCCTCTTATACACACTCTGTTGATTATCTGAAATTCTCCTTTGATCTGTTATTACTTCCTCAAGACTTGTACCATTTTCAAAAGTGCTGGATCTTCTTTCTGTTCAGCATCAGTGTCATTTTACGTAGTAATGACAGAGATTTCATCCATACTGCTGTGTTCTACCAAAGAATTTCTTAAAGGTAGCCAGTGTCCTCATGTTTCCACCCACTTTTGTATACCACTTGTATATCACAGCTGCATGAGCTCCCACCCACCCACCCAAAACTCACATGCACATGATCACAGTCTCTGCGACTGGAGTCAGGCTGTGAATAGCAACACAATATGGGAGAGGCAACTGGGTGGGGCAAAGGTGGAGGCTGCGGCAGGGAGGGTGGTATAGCAGGGTACGGGTAGGGGATGGTAAAGTGCTGCTGGGAGCGTGCAGGGACAAGGTGGAGAGTAGGGCAGTTAGGTGCAGTCGGGAGGTGAGACAGAGGGTGAGGAGGAGAAGAGAGTAGAGGAAATGAGAGAAGTAAAAAGACTGGGTGCGTTGGTGGAACAGAGAGCTGTGTAATGCTGGAGTGGGAACTGTTAAGTGGACAGATGAGTAAGGACTATGGCTAATGAAGATTGAGGCCAGGAGGGTTATGGGACCATAGGATATGCTGCAGAGAGATTACTCATCTGCACAATTCAGAAAAGCTGGTGTTGGTGGGAAGGATTCAGATTGCACAGGCAGTGAAGCAGTCATTGAAATGAAGATTGTCATGTTGTGTGTGGCAACAGGGGGGTCCAGTTGTTTCTTTGCCACAGTTTGTCAGTGGCCATTCATATGGATCGACTGCTTGGTGGTTGTCATGCCCACATAGAATGCAGCACATTGGTTGCAGTATAGCTCATAGATCACATGACTGGTTTCACAGGTAGCCCTGCCTTTGATGGCATAGGTGTTGTTTGTGACCAGACTGGGGTGGTGGTGTGAAGATGTATGGCACAGGTCTTGCATCTAGGTCTATTACAGAGATATGAGCCATGAACTAAGGGGTTGGAAGCAGGGGCTGTGTAGGGATGGATGAGGATATTGTGTAGGTTCAGTGGATGGCAGAATATCACTGTGGGAGGGGTGGGAAGTATGGTGGGTAGGACATTTCTCATGTCAGGACACGACGAGAGGTAGTCAAAATCATGGTGGAGAATGTAATTCACTTGCTCCAGTCCTGTGTGATACTGAGTCATGAGGGGAATGCTCCTCTGTGGTCAGATGTGGGGACTGGGAGCTGGTGGGTGACTGAAAGATAAGTCACAGGAGATCTGTTTTTGTTCAAAGTTCGGAGGGTAATTATGATCTGCAAAGGCCTCAGTGAGACCCTTGGTATATTCCAAGAGGGACCCTTGTCACTACAGATGGTCGTGGGTGGCTAGGCTGTATGAATGGACTTCTTGGTATGGAACGGGTGGCAGCTGCCGAAATGGAGTTATTGCTGGTAGTTGGTAGGTTCGATATGGACAGAGGAACTGATGTAGCCATCTTTAAGGAGGTCAACATCCAGGAAGGTGGCTTTGTGGGATGAGTGGGACCAGATGAAGTGATTGGGAGAGAAGCTGTCGAGGTTCTGGAGGAATGTGGTTAGAGTATCCTTACCCTCAATCCAGATCACGAAGATGTCATCAGTGAATCTGAACCAGATGAGGGGTTTGGGATTCTGGATGTTTAGAAGGTTTCATCTAGATGTCCCATGAATAGGTTGTCATAGTATGGTGCCATGTGGGTGCCCATAGCTGTACCCTGGATTTGTTTGTGAGTAATGTCTTCAAAGGAGAAGTAATTGTGTGTGAGGATCTTGTTAGTCATGGCGATTAGGAAGGAGCTTCCTGGTTTGGAATCCATTGGATGTTGGGAAAGATGGGGTCAATAACAGTATGGTATGGGCATTAGGGATGTTAGTGAATAGCAAAGTGGCATCAATAATGATGAGCAGGGCACCGTGTGGTAAAGGAATAGGAACTGTGGAGACATGGTACAGAAAATGGTTGGTATCTTTTATATGGGAAGGTAGAATGCAGGTAGTAGGTTGAAGATGTTGGTTTACAAGACCAGAGATTCTCTAGGCTATTGAAAGAGTATTCCAATTATGACTTAAAACATAAGCAAGGAGAAAAGGAACATCAGGCAAGCTGGGAAACCTTGCCAACAGAATGGTGCTAAAAAGTGACTGACAGACTCCGGCATTTTCAACGTACACTTGCACAGCTTGATGTAACCTATCCTTTTCTAATGTCAAGTTTTGGTGTTTGTTACGGAAACTTGCCACTTGTTTTTCAGTGTAGAGGGAGGATTGGTAAGGTACACCCTGCTTTCCCGATGTTGCTGTTCTTCTTGCTCCCTCTTTAGATGAGGGGCTTGATATCATTCCCTTCTTCATCACATGTACATTCTGGAACCGTACATACTCACCTATTGACAACCACTGTTATTACCCTGATAGTACCTGCAAACTCTCCTGATTTAGGTGGGGGCTGCCAATTTTCAGCTTTTACCCCCAGCTCCCAATATTCCATTATTTTTACTGATTTTTAGCCAGTGGTCATCAAACCTAAGATGATTGTTTTGAAAACCCGTTGCTGGCTGGGGTGGCTGAGCAGTACTAGGCGCTACAGTCTGGAACCGCGCTACAGCTATGGTCACAGATTCAAATCCTGCCTCGGGCATGAATGTGTGTGATGTCCTTAGGTTAGTTAGGTTTAAGTAGTTCTAAGTTCTAGGGGACTGATGACCTCAGAAGTTAAGTCCCGTAGTGCTCAGAGCCATTTGACCCATTTTTGAAAACCCATCATTTCGGTTTTTGCCCAATTGTGGAAAGTCCTTTGCTTATTAGTCTTTTTAATTGATGTATTTCTAAAATTTTGTAGGAATCAGGAAGTCACACGCAACATGTTGTAGATTGTAGTTTTTCCTCTTCCTTGCACATTTTGTAGAATGTATACTCATCTTGCTCCATTTTGTGCTCTGTTTGGGCTTTTGTTTAAGTGTTGTCACAGTGCCAGTGCTGCCAGGTTAGTGGTTTAGTGGTTTTCCCGTTAAATATGGTGGTTTTGAGTACCTGTCTAGTGGCTAGTGGGAATTATGGTAGATTTTAAACATATTAGGGTGGTTTTACAGTAAAATCACTTTTAAAAATCACTTTATCCATTCAACATACAGAAAATAGCACTTTTCAATTTATTAAGATCTACTAACTCTTGAAATTATATCACCTAAACATTTATAATACATGGTATTCGTGTCTTCATTCCTGTATTATTACACACCCTAGTATTAATAAATCCACAGCTACATGCATTGTGCATACCTATAGTGCCAGTGTTACTGTGGTGTTTTTTCTACATCACTGGATATTGTTTTAGCTTGAAACATGGGTAAAGTAAAGGCACAGTATGAGCCCAGAAATGTCGTGCTGAATAGCTTTGCGATATTAAATTTGCAAATTGGTTAGAAATAATTTTGGCGATGACACAAGAGCATCTCGCACATTTTGTCATAGTACTTTGTTAGTACCTTACGTCAACATGTAAGCCGTAGTGGCACAACAAAACACAAGACAGCTGCATCATCCTAAACAAAAATACCTTTCAAAACCATGAAAAAACCTTTAAGAGTGAATCAAACTGAGAGTTCCCTCACATGTTTTGTCATTGTGTGACCGTATCATGTGATGACTTAATTAGATTGTATGTGAGTAACCTCAAGCAATGCTGTTGCCAGAAAACTTCAAGTATATAGAACAAAGCATAGTGCACTTATAAAACATGTACTAAGGCCCTATTTTGTCGGAGGTTTCAGGCAAGATATTGGTGACATGTGCAACACTGTAATTGATGAATCAACAGACATTAGCATCACCAAATTTTTAGAAATAACAGCAATATATGACAATGCTACAACCAATGCAATCATTTCAACATTTTTGAAATCAGCAGACCTCAAACATTTTCATTATGTTTCCTTTGAGCAATTTCCATGCATTATTATATCAAGGAAAGATCAACTGTTTGCATTTTATAATCTTTATC
The DNA here is from genome assembly GCF_023897955.1 of Schistocerca gregaria. Lineage (NCBI taxonomy): Eukaryota > Metazoa > Arthropoda > Insecta > Orthoptera > Acrididae > Schistocerca > Schistocerca gregaria. Next base: position 409,306,298 of record NC_064920.1, read on the forward strand.
TACATGACAAGCTTGCAATTCACACTTGAGTACCTCGCTGAGGGTTTATCATACCATTTTCAGATTATTTCTTTATCGTTAAGTGTTGAATAGTGCACAGGAAAAACTTTCTATTTGTGCTCTGATTTATTTTATTATGGTGATGCTTTCTCACTATGTAGTTGAGGGTCAACAAAATATTTCAGCATTTGGAGGGGTAAGTTGGTGATTGAAATTTCTTAAATAGCTCTTGTTGCAACAAAATTCACCTTTGTTTAAATGACTGGCACCCCAACTCATATATCATTTCTATGACTCTGTCTCCCCTAATTGTGATAATACAAAACAAACTGCCCTTAATTGGACTTTTTTTTATGTTCTCTGACAATCCTGTCTGGTAAGGGTCCCATACTGTGCAACAGTACTCTAGTAGAGGCTCAAATGGCTCTAAACACTATGGCACTTAACAACAATCTAGAAGAGGGCAGGCAAGTGTTCTGTAGGCATTCTCTTTAGTGGATCTGCTGCATCTTCTAAGTGTTCTGCCAACAAAGCACAATCTTTGGTTCACGTTCCCCACACATTATCTGCATGGTCTTTCCAAATTGTTTGTAACTGTAATTCCTAGGTATTTAGTTAAATTGACAGCCTTGAGATTCATGCAGTTTGTCTTGTAACTGAAATTTGACAGATATTTTTTAGTGCTCATGTGGATAACCTCACACTTTTTTTACTTAGGGTCAGTTGCCACTTTTTGCATCATACAGATATCGTGTCTTTCCTGATGTGACATTTGTATATCATTTGCTGGTGAAAGTGGTGTTTCAAATCAATGAGAAAATGTTTAAGTTTGTGACTAATTTTAAAAAAATGGAATTTCGTGTTAGAATTATTTTTATCATTTACAATTTGCAAATTAGTTGTACTGACCATGAGAGTGACCTGTTCAGGGAAATATTATCAGATAGCAGTACAGCAAAAAAATGCAGCTCTGCAAGAACAAAAAACAAAAACTCATAGGAGCAAAGGTCAAGAAACATCCCAATCTAATGCCGCAGTTGAGCTTGCTACAGATAACAGGTATGGAATTGATGTCTTGGATAGTTCAAGTGTTTTATTAGTATTTTAATAGCCATTATATAGCTTTTTGATGTCACAGGAAAAGACTCACATCAATTGTCTTGGGACTATACTGAAAATGAGCTACAATTTTTGATCATTTGTACCACTTGATTTTTTAAACTGCATCTCTAAATTTTTGGATTTAAAAGGTTGGCAGCTATGTATACCCAGACCACTGAAACATGTCACTTCAAGGTCACACCCAAAGCACCATAGAGTTGGTAATATAACTAAAAAAACAAGTGAGGAACGTGAGGTGCCGTGTCTTCTGAACCAATAACAGCACCATACAAATGCTGGTTCTGGCATCAACACTATCATGTTGCCGGCATGCATGTGAACATTGTATGTTAGTGCGCAAATGCCTGCTGTTGTCTTGTGTTGTGTTACTGCCTTGACTATGGTTTTTGTTTGTTAAACAATGTCACCAAAATGATGTTGTTCAACAAGTGACAATCCATTGCACCATGGAATGCCATTAGATAGTCAGGCTTTGGAATTGCCACAGAGGACGCGTGAGTTTTACGAGCCAGAAAAAGAATTTGTTTCTGTTCATGGGCATGCGTCGGTTCCTGCCGATAAAGTTTTAGAGCGTACCTCGAAAACTCTAGGACTCGGTGAAAGAACAGTTATAAGGAAAGGGGTCCAACTTCAAGACTTACAAGACAGTGAAGTAAACAGTGTGGAAGAAATCCCCTGTGTTTTTAAGTACTCTGGGAAAGAAAAAAAAGCAGCCTTGTCCTGTTACAGATATTGATTCTTTCCAATCCAGTGCAATTCATTGGCATGTGTACAGGTACTATAAAAGGAAAGAATACCCCACAACAGTGAAGTTGCTAATTTCTTTAAAAGAAAGTGGACTTTTCTCAGGGGGGAAAGCGTTACTTAAAATGATATTAAAAAGTATGGGCTTCTATTTTAAAAAGTTAGATGGATGAAAACTATTGATTGAAAAAGCTCATGTCATTGCAGCTCATGCCATTTTTTTATACAAAATTGTAGGAAAGGACATACACTCAGTCATATGGTTCGACGAAATCTGGCTCAACACTGGAGAATCGGTTGAGAAATGCTGGACAGATGATACTCTGAATAGCTGCGGTCATCAACCAACAGGAAGAGGATCGCGATGAATTGTGGCCCATGCAGGATCTTCAAAGGGCTTTGTGCCCGAAGGACTTTTAGTTTTTCGTTCGAAAAAACCGGTGACTATCATGAGGGTATGGAGCCCCACAGTTTCTACAGTGGTTTAAAAATTTGTTGCTTCAGTGTTTGTGAAGGATAATGCACTGTACCATTCTGTGATTTTAGATAAAACTCCCACCAATAGTGACTATAAAGAAACTGTGGTGAAGTGGTTGCAGGTGAGACACATTGCTGCAGACATGGGCATAACTAAACTGCTGGTATACTCACTCGTAAAACAAAATAAGCCTGTGATGCCTAACTATGTTGTAGTTGAAATTGCAAGTTAACAGGATCACTTGGTAATTAGGCTACTGCCTTATCACTGCCATTTTAATCCAGTTGAATTGGTTTGGAGTGAAGTTAAGGTGTACATTAGAAGTAACAACAAGACTTTTACTAAGACAGAAGTGGGAAGTCTGCTACATGAAGGTCTTTGCTACTGTAGACACTACCTTGTGGAGGAAAGAAGTAGACCATGTTGCTAAACTCATAAGAGAAGCACAGACTCTAGACGGCATTATAAATGAAAACGAACAATTATCTCTTGATGATGATGATCATTATGATGAGGATGATGACAAAGTCAATGGTTTTAACACCAATTCCAATGATAGTGAAGGAGAACTGAATGAGCTGTGCCATTGATGTCATAAATTGGTGAGTGTAAATGTATTCAAAATTAATTCTTTCTCTCTGCAATTGGGTAGTCTATGCATGTTTTGCTTTATCTTTCTATGAACGTCGATAGTGTTTTCTTTGGTGTGCTTAGGTTTACATTTTTATATGACATTTTATATGCAGCTGTTATGGTAACAATTAACTTCAGGTGTTTTTATTTCCCAGTCTCATATACTATCAAATGCTTAGTCTCCATCATTGTTCTCTCCATTGTTATAAAAACATACTTTATTGCACTTATGTATAAAAGTTGATTGTAGCTTACATTACAAAACGTACTTCAGAGTTGTGGGCATGTGTGGCGGCAGCTATTGCAACCTCGCAATCGCAGTATAACCAGCCACAACTAAGCTATCAAGTGACATGTTTCACCGGCCTGGGTATAGCATCACAAGGGTCATGCCATCATCTTATTTGGATGTTTGGTTGTTTTCAGGGCACTGGTACTTCTGGATCAAGCTCCCTGTCATCTGGTTAGATAACTGAGCGCAATGAAGATGCTCCTTGACACTTGATAAGATCCCAGTGACTGATGAATTGAGAAGCTCACAGTTGACGGTCTGTTTGTCGACCCCCAACTATTCCAGTGTGGAATCACCTCCATCACTGCCACCAACGCTGCATCAACTAACAGTTGTATCATCACCTCTACCACTGCCACTAATGCTGCATTGACTAACAGTCATATTTCAAAGTACCTGATTCAGGATGATGTTACCATGGTGGAAATGTTATGGACTTTGGAGGCTGTTGAAAATCATGTTTCCTTTTCTACTACAGGAACGCAGACATTTTTTCTGGTCACATTCCCTAATGATAATGTAGCTAGTAAGATGCAGATTGGTTGGACCAAGACATCATACAGTATTGTTCATGGGTTAGCTCTGCACTTTAGGAAAAATATTCTCAAAGATCTAGAAGGAGACATTCGTTTTGTAATCTTATTTGGTGAGAGCCTTAACATGGTGGCTGAGCTGCAGCAAATGGATACTGCTCTCAGATATTGGCACAAAGTTAACAACCAAGTTCAAATGCACTATTTATCATCTGCGTTTTTAGGCCGTACCACTGCTGCCAATATGTTTGGTGGTTTTAAGATAGAAACTTCTGCTCTGAATCAGCAACATGCTTCAGATATCAATGGATAGGCCTAATGTCAATTGGACATACCTGGAGGGATTTGCATCTTGATCTGAAGAGTATTCATGGGGACAGTGCATCAACTTTTATGGATGTGGGCTCTTGTGGTCTTCATACAATTCACCAGAGTTTCAAGAATGTAGCGTAAAGACTAACTGGGGCATTGTACATTTTCTGAGATCAATGTGTAATGTGTTTAAGAATGTACCTGCAAGGAAAACTGGTTATAAAAGATTTAATAAACCCAAAAATTCATGCTTTCTTAAGAAGTTTTGCTTCATGCACTGGCTGGAAAACGAGGATTCAGTTGACTTGGATGTAAAAATCATGCCCTTTCTAAAGACTTATGTTGACAAAGTAAAGGAGCACAAGATTAAAACAGATACCTTTGGATGGTGAAGATCCTCTGCTGTTGGCTAAAATATCTTTTTTTACGCTTTGTTTCAGGGCAGACCGTGCCCTTTTTATTTGGCAGAGAAAAGTCACTGAATGTAATCCAATGCTGTTCTTTTTTTTTAAACTTCACTGTAATATTATACAAGATATTTCTTTTATGATTGTCTGGTCTGATGGATTATCTTGCCTGGAAAATCCTATATGGTAAGATGGAGGTGTTACCAAAGTCTAAAACCTAATAAAAAAGGTCCTCTGTCTACATTTTGATGTTCAGTTTGTAAGGCTTGTCAGGGTATGAATATGTGATTTATGCACTCTAATTTCTGTCAGTTTTTTCCAAACACTGTTGTAATTTGACCATGTGAGACAGCCCATAACAGTCCATGCTAATTTAGGGAAATAATGTCCAGGCAGCTTATGTGCCAGATGTAGACTGCACACAAAGAAAAGAAAATTCATAGAGAAGTTAGTTACAAAATACATGACACGGACTGATGCCGAAAAGTATTTCAAGCCATATATCTTAAAACATCTGTTACTCATTTCCATCAATTGTGAAGGAGCCTCACAACTATTTTGTGGATGAATGTCTTACTTCACAGCCTTTTCAGGCACACATCATTACTCACATCACTGCTTCAGTCTGCCAGTACCTATATCAACTTTCCAAATTGAATTAGAGTTCTATGAAATAGTGTAAGTTTGTGCTCTAACCCAACACACACTTCTAATCTGTCAGGAGGGTATCTGACAACTGACAATCTCCTGTGGAAAGAAAGATGTGCTCTGAAGAATAGTTTTTGAAGTCATCTCTGCTGCAGTATTTGTTCTGGGCCCATCATTGAAAAATGAGTTGTATGGTTTGAGACACAACTTAAGAACGACATAGTAGTAAATCAGTATTGTTAATGCACAGGTGAATTGCCATTTCCAGCAATGTGCTACAAGGATGTGTACTTTAGTCATTATTTGAATTGTTGTTAAAAATTATTACTTATTTTCTTCTTAACAACTTTTCCAATACATTGTGTATGATGCTGGGCACATAAACATTCAGTATTTGCTGAAAGTTAACTTGAAGTGTACAGATTTTAAATTTCCTATGCCTGCACCTAATAAAATATGTGATAACTCTTGCACACAAAGGATGAAGAAATGTATTGTTATAATTTTTGTATGTATGTCTTGTTATATTACTTTAGCACTTGTATATAGTTGTTCGATTTGCTTAGTCCTCCAGCCACAGACCATAAATATTGGGACTGCTGGTAATTATTGGGACTTCAGCTATGTAAAAATACACACTCTATCATTTAAGACTAAATATGAAACCTGAATCCTTTGACTGCTCATTTTATACATGCAAAGTGTTTATTTTTTCACAGCTTAAAATTTGTTTGATTTTTACATGAAAGGACTGAAAGTGTCACCTAATTTGCTGAAAATTACTGAATTTTCACATGTTGTAACACCTAATGAAAAGGCAAAGCTTTTGTTTGGTTTTTGTTTGCTCATAAGATTGTCAGTGCTTTTGATATAAAAGCAATTTTGACAAACTTAAAATTTGTTATTGATTTTAATCTGATGAACAGTTTTTGGTTCATATTAAATTTTTGCACTGTGATTCAAACAAGCTGTATGATGATTTGATGCCATCACATAAGTTCTAAAGGTTTGATTCTGTGGGAGATATGTTTTATCTTTAGAAACACTGACGGAAGCTATCATATGGTCTTAACATAAACACATTAAAATCAAAGTATTCAACATGATGTATGAGATTTTTGAGTGATATATTATAATTAAATATTGGGTTCTGCCCTAAAAGTTTCTTTTAAATTATGATTACATTATATGTCACTGTCGCAGCTATTAGATCAAAAACTAGTCCCATAAAATTCTCTCTACACACTTCAATTCTTTGCTTTGATAAATTTGTGGTTCTGAGGACACATCATAGACCTACAGATTTGTGTCAATATTTATTCTGCATTTGAAGAGGACTGATATTTTTGTAGCATTTTTACCTGAGTGTTATATAATGAAATGTTCAGCAACAGTGTATTTGAAAATTGAATAAAGCAACTAAAAATTAAGCTAACAGTAACAGAAGAAAAGTTTTTCAATAAAATGTTTTCGTCTCAATTTTTTCTGGTTTAGCATCAGCAGTTATGAGATAGCTGTTAATGCAAAGTTAGAGTTAATCTGTTAACAAAAATAGAAATTCTTCATCCAAAAATGGTTTTCATTTACGCAGTTTACCTGTTTACATGCCCTTCAGATCATAAATCTTGTACAGGAGACAACTTGGTGTTCATTCAAAACTAGAGGGAACACAGAAGCCATTACCCTTTTTTTCCAACTTACATCTTTACTTAACCTTGAGATCAAAAAAATTGTCAGGGAAAAATGCTAAAACTTATCTGGGAATCAGGGAATTTCACTTGGAGAACTTGTGGCAACCTTGAATGATGTCATCTTGCAGCATTTTTTCCACTTCCTCTCAGATTAACCATCATTCAGCTGGTGAAACTTTATCTGAATGCCAGCTAATTGGTGGACAATTACCAGTATTGATATGGCGTTTTACCATGTGTCATTTTGTCTGTCTTTTCTCCACTCCTGATTTGAAAGCATCTGAAAATTGATGCAGAATGGCTATCACTTGCAAACTTTGATGCTTGGTCAGGTTAGATCCTTTTTGCAGTTTGATAGTAGCTTCCTCCCCTGCATTGTTTGTTGTGGTAGTGTAGCAACACAGTTTTTAATCAGTGATACTAATCCACCTTTCCTCGTTTTGTTGGGTTATCTCTACACACCTATTTTTTGGGATGGAATTTGTCTTATTTATGATGGCATTTTCAACCGTAAACCCCCACTTAGAGCAATCTTTGTTGTATGTGGTTGTTGAAATAGCTTCATCAGTTTGCATTCTGTTGTTGATAGTTATTCTTGCAATGTATGTTCCGGTTGGCTTTATTTATTTTCCATTTTCAACTTTCAGCACAATCATACCAAATCAGGATGTAATACAAAAGTAGAAAAGAAAATGTTTTCAGATTTACTATTGGAAATGAAAGTTTACATGAGAAAAGTAACAAAGCCCAGCCCAGTATTGATAATTATCATTATCTTTAGAGGAAATCTCCCTTCTCCACAAAGAACAGATCCTTTAGTGTATTGAAAAACATAAAATCCAGCTCAGTGCGTCCAAATATTATCAGTTAAAGAGATGAAGTAGCTACTGTGCCACAAATAAATGTATGCAGTATTAGGAATTAGATAATAGAATTAGAACATCATTGTATAAGTAAAAAAGAGGATGAAGTTTGACTTTCAGAACAGTGGCTAACTAAATCTGAAATGACATTTTTGTTCCTCAAGACTATATTGTTGTCAACATCAAATGTAGGAAACAGAAAAAAAAGTTGGAGTTTTAATTTTTGTCAAAGATAGTGCGAAATTCACAAAAGTTGATTCAAGCCAATTTTATTCTGAATCAGAAAGTGAGTTCAGCTGCATAAAGCTAAAAGACCTCTTCAAAAATTCTGAACTTGTTGTGAAGAACGTACAAGGGAGAAAAAAGAAAATAACACCATTTGCAGTGATGTCAGTACAGAAACTCAAACCATGACAAGCATGAATCATGATGAGTTTTTAATTTCTTAAGATCATTAAATTTATTCTGTACAAACAAAAGTGCTACTCATAAAGAAGCCTTCTTAGATGATGTTATTAACTCCTCTAATGAGATTTTTATTATTAGACATTCACATGGACGTTCCTTTGCCATATACTCTACAACAACCTGTCATGTAAAACCAATAATACCTCCCATGAAGAAAATCTAGTGACATGGATCAGAAGTTGGAAAGATGAATTTGTTTGCCGGCAGAGTACATTGCATAAAATGGGATTCTTTGTATGAAACACAGATTGGACAAACTAATGTTGAAATTATGTTTGATAGATTCTTTAGCAAATACACTGCTGAAAAAAAAAAATTAGTGCACCTGGAAAGAAGATGCCGATTTTGATCCGCTGATGGCATATGCAACCTGGGGGACAGTCGATGTACTGACAATGGTTTCAGTGTCGTCTCAACCAGAGGGCCATCTGTGTCTACCCTTCAATGGAGAATAGTAAGAGCCAGAAGGCTCAGCATGGCACAAACATGTGAAGAAAGCAAGTGACCATGCCACAGAGATGTACTTGTGCTCCCTGCTGTCAACTGATCAAGTTTGGAAGGGGTCAAATTGTGGCCTTCTGAGTGTCGTTTAGCCCGTCTTCCACTTACTCCACAACACTGACATGCACGGCTTGACTGGTGTCACAAGAGGATTGCTTGGAAGGTGGAATGGCATGCCATGGTCTTCAGCAATGAAAGTGGATTCTTCCTGCTTGGTTTGGTACCTCAGAATGGCTTGTGTCATTGATCTGTAAAGGTTAACATTTCATGTACTCTAAATGCAGTGTTGCAGCAATAAATCTTTAGTGGAACTTCTAAAAGGGCGTACTACTTTTTTTTGGCAGTGGGATATTGCTGTGTGCACATCTACAAAAAAAATTGTACACCCTTGTAGTTATTTCCAATTCTTGCAACATCAACCAAAATGGCCTAGCTGTGCTGGCTTGCAACATCGACCAAAATGGCCTAGCTGTGCTGGCACTGTGAAAGGCTGAAATCAACACAAAATTATGGCCCTAATTTTTCCCAGTGGTGTGGTTGTAGGCACTACAGTCTGGAGCTGAATGACTGCTTCGGTCACAGGTTCGTATCCTGCCTTGGGCATGGATGTGTGTGATGTCCTTAGGTTAGTTAGGGTTAATTAGTTCTAAGTTCTAGGCGATTGATGACCTCAGAAGTTAGGTTGCATAGTGCTCAGAGCCATTTGAACCATTTCACAGCGGAATGAAACTCTACTGTAAAATTAAATGATCCTTTTGGCTAAAATATTCTGGAGGTAAAATAGTCTCCCATTCAGATCTCCAGGCAAGGATTACTTACAAGGATGTTGTCATCAAGAGAAAAAAGCTGATATTCTACAGATCAGAGCTTGGGATGTTAGATCCCTTAATCAGGTAGGTAAGTTAAAAAATTTAAAAAGGGAAAGGGATAGGTTGAAATCAGATATGTGGAAATTAGTGAAGTTGGTAGAAGTACAAACATGACTTTTGGTTAGATGACTACAGGGTTATACATACAAAATCAAACAGGGGTAATGCTACTATGGACAGCATAGTGAATGCATCATTGTAGCCAAGATATACTTGAAGCTCACATCCACCACAGTAGTACAAGTTTATGTGCCAATAAGCTCTGCTGATGATAAAGTGACTGAAGAAATATGATGAGATAAAAGAAAATATTCAGAAAGTTAAGGGAGATGAAACTTTGTGATGGGGAATTGAAAAGTCAATAGTAGAAAAAGGAATAGAAGAAAAAATAGTAGAGGAATATGGACTGGGGGAAAAGAATGAAAGAAGAAGCGTCATGGTAGAGTTTTGCACAGAGCGCAATTTAATCATCGCTGACACATTGTTTAAGAATTGTGAAAGAAGGTTGTGTATGTGGAACAGACCTGGAGACATCAGAAGGTTTCAGATTCATTATATAATCATAAGACAGAGAGTTCAGTACCAGAGTTTAAATTGTAAGACATTTCCAGGGGAAGATGTGGGTTACAATGCATTGGTTATGAACTGTACATTAATCCTGAAAAAAAGTGCAAAAAGGTAGGAAATTAAGAAGGTGGGACCTGGATAAGATGAAAGAGCAAGAGTTTGTTGAGGGTTTCAGAGGGAGCATTAGCCAATGACTGATGAGGATAGAGGAAAGGAACATGGTAGAAGACAAATGGGTTAACTTTAAGAGCTGAAATACTGACGGCAATCGAAGATCAAATAGGTAAAAAGACAAGGCCTAGTAAAAATCCTTTGATAACACAGGAGATACTGAATTTAACTGATGAAAGAAGAAAATTTAAAAATGCAGCATATGAAGTAGGTGAAAGGCAATACAAGCATCTAAAAAGTAAGATTGACAGGAAGTGCAAAATGGCTAAAAGATAAATGTAAGGATTTAGAAGCACATTTCATCAGGGGAAAATAGATACTACCTACAGGAAAATCAAAGAAACCTTTGGAGAAAAGAGAAGCAGCTGCATGAATATGAAGAACTCAGATGGAAAAGCATTCCCATCTAAAGAAGGGAAAGCTGGAAGGTGGAAGGAGTATATAGAGGGTCTATACAAGGGAGATGAAAACAGTATTATAGAAAGGGAAGAGGGTGTAGATGTGAATGAGATGGGAGATATGGTACTGCAAGAAGAATTTGACAGAGTACTGAAAGCCCTAAGTCCAAACAAGGTCCCAGGAGTATACAAAATTCTGTCAGAACTACTGGTAGTCTTGGAAAAGCCAGCCATGACAGAATTATGCCATCTGGTGTGCAAAATGTATGAGACAGGTGAAATATTCTCAGACTTCAAGAAGAAAGTAATAATTGCAATTCCAAAGAAACCCGCTATTGACGAGTGCAAAAATTGCAAAACTATCAGTTTAATAAGTCATTGTTGCAAAATACTAACACGAATTCTTTGCAGATAAATGAAAGAACTGGTAGAAGTCAACATCAAGGGAGATCAGTTTGGATTTCAAGGAAATATAGGAATGTGTAAAGTGATTACTTCGGAGGATAGGATAAGGAAAGGCAAACCTACATTTATAACATTTTTAGGCTTAGAGAACGGTTTTGACAACGTTGACTGGAATACTGTCTTTGAAATTTTTGAGGCATCACGAGTAAAATATGGGGAGCGAAAGGCTAGTTACAACTTGTACAGAAATCAGATAGCAATCATAAGAGTAGAGAGGCATGAAAGGGAAGCAGTGGTAGAGAAGAAAGTAAGACAGGGTTGTAGCCTATCCCCAGCATTATTCAACCTGTATGCTGAACATGTATCAGGGAGAAGAAATAAAAACTTGGAGGTTTGCTGATGACACTGTAATTCCGTCAGAGACACCAAATGACCTGGAAGAGTGGTTGAATGGAATGGACAGTGTTTTGAAAGGAGGATATAAGATGAACGTCAATGAAAGCATAACGGGAATAGTAGACTGTAGTCAAATTAGTTCAGCTGATACTGAGGAAATTAGATTTGGAAATGAGACACTTAAAGTAGTAGATGAGTTTTGCTATCTGTGGAGCAAACTAACTGATGATGATCGAAGTAGAAAGAATACAAAATGTAGTCTGGCAATGGCAGCATTTCTGAAGAAGAGAAATTTGTTAACATCGAATATAAATGTAAGTGCTAGGAAGTCTTTTCTGAAAGTATTTGTCTAGAGTGTAGCCATGAATGGAAATGAAACATGGGTGATAAGCAATAGACAAGAAGAGAACAAAACCTTTTGAAATGTGATGCTGCAAAAGAATGATGAAGACTAGATGGGTACATCACATAACTAATGAGGAGGTACTGAATAGAACTGGGGAGAAAAGAAATTTCTGGCACAACCTGGCTAGAAGAAGGGACTGGTTGCCAGGACACATTATGAGGCATCAAGGGATCTCGAATTTAGGATTGGAGGGAAGTGTGTGTCTGTGGACGGGGAGGGGGTGGGGAGGAAATTGAAGGAGGCCAAGAAAAGAATACAGTAAGCAGATTCACAGATTCAGAAGGGTATAGCTTGCAGTAGTTATTAGGAGATGAAGAGGCTTGCACAGAATAGAGCACAATGTAGTAGATTGAATGGAGAGCTGCAGCAAATCAGTCTTTGGACTGAAGACCAGAACAACAACAACATGTTGATGTGTGGTACACTTGTTCACTTCTAAGAGAGAGTAGTTTCAAAGGTAAGCCTAAAATGAAGTTACCAAACTTTTGTACTAAGGAATCGGAAAGTGTCAGGAGACAAATATTGATACTACAAACTGTATATAAAAATAACTTCATGAGAGACACTAAGCAGGCTGAAATGAATTATAGGACATATATGAAAATTCAAAAATTATAAAACTAAGCTTCTTCATGGAAGAAAGTTACCAATGAAAGATTTATGGATACTGCTCCAAACAAGTGCAAAGCAACATGGCTGATAATCACACAAGAACACTCTTCTAACCATACACAAGAAGTGTCACTTGAACCAGACAAATTGAATGAGTTTTTCATGTCTCTGAAAGAAATTGAAACCAGAATCAACTTGTGACTACGAAGGCTTTCCCGGCGTAATAATTGATAATATTCTTCTCGGGTATGCAGCCGGATCATAACGTCTTCAAGACACAATATTTCCGCGGTCCAACTGGCCGCCATCTTCAGGTGAGAGTGCCAGGTGCACGATCTCGCCGGAACTGACTTCCCTGTGCAAGCGGCGGCCCATATATAGGCCGCAGAAGACCCACAACGCGTGCGCGAGAAGGTGCCGTAACCGCCCTCTAGCGCAGTAGACATACCCCGCCGCCAGTGATGGAAAGAGGCGAAATCGAGATATCGCTGTCAAAAATTAAAAATAAAAATAAATAAAAATTTTTTTATTCTGACGATAGAACCACAGACCATTGTTTTTTAATGTCAGATAACACTGGGTCCCAAGTCTTACTTAAAAGAAAACCCTTGTCTCTATTAATAAGATTGTCAGATAACCGAATCTCTATGGATTCTTTTAAAATACAGTCCCAATAGCGAGACGCAATCTAGCCAAGTATTTAGCATCTGTTCTTGGCCCTCACGTCGGTAAATGCGAACATCACATTTCCAATTCTATGGTGTTTATTCAGAGATTGAAGTCCTTGTCTCTTAGTCCCTGGGATTTGCTTGTGAGCTTTGATGTCGTGTCGCTTTTTACCCGGGTTCCTCTGGAAGAATCCTTGCAATTAATTGGCGAGAAACTGGATGAGGAAACAACCAGGCTTCGTCGCCATGTGTTAACGTCGACTTACTTTTTATTCAATGACAAATATTTTGAACAGACTGACGGAGTGGCTATGGGGAGCCCTTTGTCCCCAATAGTCACCAATCTTTTTATGGAAGATTTTGAGGACATGGCGCTGAAGACAGCGTCCTTAAAACCAACCTGTTTTTGGAGGTACGTTGACGATACGTTTATGGTGTGGCCTCATGGGAGAGAAGCTCTGGACCGCCTCCTAGATCATTTCAATTCCCTGCATCCTAGCATCAAATTTACAATGGAGGTGGAAAATGATGGAAAGCTTCCATTTCTGGATGTTCTGGTGTACAGAAAGGATTATGGGACACTGGGACACAGCGTTTATTGAAAGCCTACGCACACGGACCGTTACTTACATGCTTCCAGCTGTCATCCATCGTTCCAGCGTACGGGGGTCCTGCGGACATTGGCGAGAAGAGCTTATGCCATTTCAGATGGAGAAAGCTTGACACAAGAATTGGACCATCTTAATATTGTGTTCAAGCAGAATGGCTTTACAGATAAACAGATCCATCGTGCCTTCCAGTTTGGACCTTCGCCTGAACCACCAGAAGATACCTGCAAATCAGTAGCTTTTCTGCCTTTTGCTGGGAGCATTTCCTCGAAGATAAGAAGGATTCTGAAAAGATATCACATCAAAAGTATTTTTCGTCCACCATCCAAGATTAGAGCGCTCCTTGGCTCTGTTAAGGATGACTTTGGTTTGAGGAAGCCCGGTGTTTACAAGATCCCTTGCCACTGTGGAAAGACTTACATTGGTCAGACAATCCGGACCATTCAGGAGCGATGTGTTGAGCATCAGCGGCACAAAAGACTGCTTCAACCTGAGAAGTCTGCAGTGACGGAACACTGTCTCACCGAGGGACACAGAATACTATATGACGAGACCCAAATGGTTGCCCCTGCGTCTCGCTATTGGGACTGTATTTTAAAAGAATCCATAGAGATTCGGTTATCTGACAATCTTATTAATAGAGACAAGGGTTTTCTTTTAAGTAAGACTTGCGACCCAGTGTTATCTGACATTAAAAAACAACGGTCTGTGGTTCTATCGTCGGAATAAAAAATTTTTTATTTATTTTTATTTTTAATTTTTGACAGCGATATCTCGATTTCGCCTCTTTCCATCACTGGCGGCGGGGTATGTCTACTGCGCTAGAGGGCAGTTGAAAAGTCATATCAGCTTTTTTAAAAAAGAAGAAAAAATCTAATCCAAAAGTGTAGACTTGTCTAAATAGTTCCTATAATTTCCAACGTTTTTCAAACTTTTATGAACAGTTAGCTAAGTGATTATTTTGAAGAAAATAATCTCCTTTCAGTCAGTCAGTTTGGTTACAAATGGGGAAAAATACCACTTCAGCAGTTCTTAACATTGTAAACCAGATAATCACTGCTTAGGAAAGTAAACCTTACTTGTTCTGTGTGATCCAAGAAAAGCCTTTGATTGTATTCTTTATGAAATGTTGCTCGAGAATCTTGAATATTGTGGAGTGCATAATCTGTCAATAAAAATATGAGATTCATACATAAGTAATAGAAATAAATATGTCTCAGTGAGAAACAAACATTCTTTAATGAAACAATGGAAAATCCAGGATTTAACTTTCTTTAATGAAAATTTTTGAGACTATGGTACCACAAGGATCAGTCCTTGGTCCATTATTTTTCATAATTACAGTCAACAATTTGCCACATCATGCTCCTCAATCTGTGATCTGCTATGCTGATGACACAAAAATAATTGCAACTCATCAAGACAGCAACAAAAGTTACTTGAATCATTAGCTACTGCAGTGAAATACACTCCAGGAAATGGAAAAAAGAACACATTGACACCGGTGTGTCAGACCCGCCGTACTTGCTCCGGACACTGCGAGAGGGCTGTACAAGCAATGATCACATGCACGGCACAGCGGACACACCAGGAACCGTAGTGTTGGCCGTCGAATGGTGCTAGCTGCGCAGCATTTGTGCACCGCCGCCGTCAGTGTCAGCCAGTTTGCCGTGGCATATGGAGCTCCATCGCAGTCTTTAACACTGGTAGCATGCCACGACAGCGTGGACATGAACCGTATGTGCAGTTGACGGACTTTGAGCGAGGGCGTATAGTGGGCATGCGGGAGGCCGGGTGGACGTACCGCCGAATTTCTCAACACGTGGGGCGTGAGGTCTCCACAGTACATCGATGTTGTCGCCAGTGGTCGGTGGAAGGTGCACGTGCCCGTCGACCTGGGACCGGACCGCAGCAACGCACGGATGCACGCCAAGACCGTAGGATCCTACGCAGTGCCGTAGAGGGCCGCACCGCCACTTCCCAGCAAATTAGGGACACTGTTGCTCCTGGGGTATCAACGAGGACCATTCGCAACCGTCTCCATGAAGCTGGGCTACGGTCCCGCACACCGTTAGGCCGTCTTCCGCTCACGCCCCAACATCGTGCAGCCCGCCTCCAGTGGTGTCGCGACAGGCGTGAATGGAGGGACGAATGGAGACGTGTCGTCTTCAGCGATGAGAGTCGCTTCTGCCTTGGTGCCAATGATGGTCGTATGCGTGTTTGGCGCCGTGCAGGTGAGCGCCACAATCAGGTCTGCATACGACCGAGGCACACAGGGCCAACACCCGGCATCATGGTGTGGGGAGCGATCTCCTACACTGGCCGTACACCTCTGGTGATCGTCGAGGGGACACTGAATAGTGCACGGTACATCCAAACCGTCATCGAACCCATCGTTCTACCATTCCTAGACCGGCAAGGGAACTTGCTGTTCCAACAGGACAATGCACGTCCGCATGTATCCCGTGCCACCCAACGTGCTCTAGAAGGTGTAAGTCAACTACCCTGGCCAGCAAGATCTCCGGATCAGTTCCCCATTGAGCATGTTTGGGACTGTATGAAGCGTCTTCTCACGCAGTCTGCACGTCCAGCACGAACGCTGGTACAACTGAGGCGCCAGGTGGAAATGGCATGGCAAACCGTTCCACAGGACTACATCCAGCATCTCTACGATCGTCTCCATGGGAGAATAGCAGCCTGCATTGCTGCGAAAGGTGGATATACACTGTACTAGTGCCGACATTGTGCATGCTCTGTTGCCTGTGTCTATGTGCCTGTGGTTCTGTCAGTGTGATCATGTGATGTATCTGACCCCAGGAATGTGTCAATAAAGTTTCCCCTTCCTGAGACAATGAATTCACGGTGTTCTTATTTCAATTTCCAGGAGTGTAGTTTTCTTCCAGCAAACTTTTGTGCAACCATGACAAGACCCATCATATTCTGTTAAGATGTAGTAAATAGAACACTTAAACCTTTAAGAATCCATATTGGCTTTTATGTGGTCCACCTGGCCACCACCATCAGGTGGGAAAAGCTCAGCTGCTCTCGCCAATAACTAATTCAAACCAAAATGATGGGACCTTCATGTGGAGCAAAAATACAAAAGCAAAAGTGCTAAATCATTGCTGCTGCCACTAGTGTCTCGTTGTATAGCATCATATGTCCCTCTGAAATACACTGCAGATTTGTCAGGCTGAAAATCACATATGGTGACCATGTTCAACACATCCATCATTCACAGTACAAATAGTTAGGCAAATGTAAATTTTACCACTCTCACATGGTATTTTGTAAATGCCAGACATTCTCAAGCCTAAATCATCCTTAATAGAGCCAAGAAGTGCTCTAATCTTAGTTCATGGGGGAATACACATGTGATTTCATGTTTCTTCAAAACTGTACCTATCTTGGTAGACATGTTCCCAGCATTTGGATGGAAAGCCACAGAACTAGAAGTGTCTTCAGGTGGTTTAAGTAGTGGTCCAAACTAAAAAGAACATTGAATCTGTCTGTCCATGTAGCCACATTGATTAAACACATCCTTGCCACTTTTGTTGTAAATTCTCAGCATCCAAGAAAGCATGTGCTCTTCTGACCAAGGTCTGTAGGACTCCTGTAGTTTGAAACAGTGGATGACAGCTAGTAGCACGTAAATAGCTAGCAGTATGTATCAGTTGCCCATAAACTGTGTGTCCAAGAGTTCCACCACATTTTTTTATAAAGCAGTACATTCAAGAGTGTAATTTCCCCTCCTTTTCAGTTTCAGTCATGAATTTGATGTTAGGATGAAGACAATTACAGTGGTCCAATAGCTGGTGCAGAGACACTATTCCTTGTGGCCAAACAAGAAACATGTCATTGACATACCTCAAAAAGCAACTAGGCTTCAAAAAAGATGTTTTTAGGTCCATATTCTCAAGTTCTCCATAAAAAGATTAACAACTATGGGGGATAAAGGACTCAACATGGCCACACCATCAGTCTGTTCAAAATCTTTGTAATTGAAAAAAATAGGTGGACATCAGTATATGATGGCAGAACTTTGTCACTTCCATATCTAGTTTTTTGTTAATTTAAATCAACGTATCTTCAAGAGGGCCCAAATAAAAAGAGACATCACATCGAAACTGACAAGTAAATCAGAGGGACCAGGTTGAAGCAGCTTTAAACACTGAATAAAATCTGTGCAGTTGGAAGTATGGTGTTCAAGTTTACCCACATGAGGGCCAAAGACCGACGCTAAATGTTTTTGCAATTTGTATGTCAGTACACCCAAATTACTATGACTTGGGTGTAATGGGACCCCATGTTTATGTACCTTAAGCATTCTGTATAATCCGTGTGGAATGACCACATCAGGATGAAGTGTTTTAATAAGGTCCTAGGCTATGAGTTCCTCTTCGTTGTCTGTTTTATGCAGTCCATGAGATCCTTCTACAATATACAATATGACTGATTCAAAGTAAATCATACATGTTATTCACATAATCGGCCTTGGAGAATAAAATGTTAGTGTTGTCTTTGTCTGCTGGTAAAATTAATAATTCAGGGTCCTCTCCAACAGACCAAATAGTTGCCCACTCAGCCTAGAAAACATCATTCAGTGGAGCCTAGCATGATGCAAAGGTGAGAAACCACCCGTCTGATCTCTTCTGCCCACTTTTCCAGAAGACATGACGCTGCTTGCTCAACAGAGTAAATGAATTCCATGGTGGGAACACTTCTAGACATGGATGCAAAGATTAAACATTTTTCCAATACTGAAACTGTCATCCAGTTCTTTACCTGTACGATTTATCCCAATCTGTCGATAAGTGTCAGTTCCCAGGTTGACAACAAGGATGTTAAAATTTAGAGAACTGCCTACTAGCAGCACTACTATGCACCCAATCTGATACTGCCCAGGAAGAAAAATTGATCCACTCCCAAGACATTGTGCACAGGAGTGATGAAACCTCTAAATGAAGATAAAATAAATCTTTGGATATCCAGTCATCTATGAGTAAAATGGATGCATTCTCTGACTAAGGTAAAACCATCCCACATCTTAATACTATTGGGCATTCTTGTATTAATGTAATGGACAAATCTCACAAATTTTTGGCATAATAATTCTGTTGCGACATCTCAGTAGAAAGGTGAGGGCAGTCAGCAGCTTCCCTTTCTTCATACAAAGTTTATCAAACTTCCTGAAGTGTTGAACCATCTCCTCCCCATAGAGGCACTTGATATGACTATGTACACTTTCCAGCATATTAACAGATAAAATTCCTGTTGGGCCTTCAGCCAGATCAAACTGTCATCAGTGCACAATATTTCCTTGGTTCACCTCGTCGCCATCATCAGTTAAGAAAAGCTAAGCCGCTCTCATCGACAACTGATTCAAACTGTGAATGACGGAATCTTTACATGCAGTGAAAATACAGAAGCACATGTGCTAAGGTAGTGTGCAAGTGTTATATTGCTGCCCACAGGCACAAGAAGAGTTGCAGTGCCTCCATTGGTGAATACTCCGAAAAATGATGTTTCATTACAAATTATTAATCACAACTGGTCGATTCAGATGCCGTAGTTTCTTCATATCCGTGTCCATATGTAAGACAGTGGTCAGCCACTGCAGACTTGTCAGGTTGAAATTCACATATGGTGATGATGTTCAGCACATCTGTCTTTGATGGTACGAATACTTTGGCAAATGTATATTGTACCACATTCATACGGTATGTTGGACTGGAATTCGATAGTAGGAGAAGGAAAAGAAGTAGGTGAATATGGAATGGGGGTAAGGAATGAAGCCACCTGATAGAATTTTGCACAGAGCTTAACTTAATCATAGCTAACACTTGGTTTAAGAAGCATGAAAGAAGGTTGTACATGTGGAAGAGGCATGGAGACACTGGAAGGTTTCAGACTGAGTATATAATGGTGAGACAGTGATTTTAGGAACCAGGTTTTAAATTGTAAGGCATTTCCAGGGGAAGATGTGGATTCTGACCACAATCTATTGGTTATGAATTGTAGATTAAAACTGAAGAAACTGCAAAAAGGTGGGAATTTAAGGTGATGGGACCTGGATAAACTGAAAGAAACAGAGGTTGTGGAGAGTTTGAGAGAGAGTATTAGGGAATGATTGACAAGAACAGGGAAGGAAATACATTGGGAGAAGAATGGGTAGATTTGAGAGATGAAATAGTGAAGGCAGCGGAGGATCAAGTAGGTAAAAAGACGAGGGCTGGTAGAAAACTTTGGGTAACAGAAGAGATATTGAATTTTATTTATGAAAAGAAAAAATATAAAAATGCAGTAAATGAAGAAAAAAGGAATACAAATGTGTCAAAATTGACAGGTAGTGCAAAATGGCTAAGCAGGGATCGCTAGAAGATAAATGTAAGGATTTAGAGGTATACAGGGTGAGTCACCTAACGTTTCCACTGGATATATTTCGTAAACCACATCAAATACTGACGAACCAATTCCACAGACCAAATGTGAGGAGAGGGGCTAGTGTAATTGTTTAATACAAACCATTAGGAA
Organism: Schistocerca gregaria; assembly: GCF_023897955.1. Classification (NCBI taxonomy): domain Eukaryota; kingdom Metazoa; phylum Arthropoda; class Insecta; order Orthoptera; family Acrididae; genus Schistocerca; species Schistocerca gregaria. The sequence continues at coordinate 409,326,624 of NC_064920.1, forward strand.
ATGCATGGAAGTATGATTTTTAACACAAACCTACGTTTTTTTAAATGGAACCACGTTAGTTTTGTTAGCACATCTGAACATATAAACAAATACGTAATTAGTGCCGTTTGTTGCATTGTAAAATGTTAATTACATCCGGAGATATTGTAACATAAAGTTGACGCTTGAAACCTCCAATGTTGAGTTGCGTGTTGTAACAAACTCGGGCCACGGTCGGCGAGCAGCATCTGCAGGGACATATTTACGATGACGACCTTGTTTACGAGTGTGGCTGTAGTGCACTGTTGTGGTTTGGTCTAGCTGTCACAGTGTCCGCATGGAGCGCTTGCTGCTATTGTTATTCTGCATTCGTCTTCGCACGCAGACCAATTGTAGTACACCGTGTTACCAGACGTCTGTGATAGTGTAGTGTTGTAGGAACTGTGACCATAGTGTATTCAAACTCTGAAAAGACAGAGATGATACTCATCTATGGTGAGTGTCGACGAAATGCAGCTGAAGTCTGCAGGGTGTATGCAGAACGGTACCCAGACAGAGAGCATTCAACGTGCCGCATATTGCAAAACATCTACCACCAGCTGTATGCAACAGGTATGGTCGTAGCACGCAAACGGGTCCATAACAGACCCGTCACAGGAGAAGCGGATGCACTTGGTGTGTTAGCTACTGTTGCCATGAACCCACACATGAGTACACGGGAAATTGTGAGAGCCGGTGGACTGAGTCAAAGTAGTGTCATGCGCATACTGTCTCATCACCGCTTTCACCCGTTTCATGTGTCGCTACATCAGCAATTATATGGTGATGACTTTAATCATCGAGTGCAATTCATTCAGTGGACATTAACAGAGAATGCGTTGAGGTTCTACCTGTTTACCGATGAAGTGGGTTTCACAAACCACGGGGCAGTGAATCTACAGAACATGCATTACTGGTCCGTGGACAATCTTCACTGGATCAGACAGGTAGAGCTACAGTGACCGTGGACTGTAAATGTATGGTGCGGAATCATTGGCGACCACCTCATTGGTCCTCACTTCATTGCAGGGGCCCAAACAGGTGCAACATACATCGTGTTTCTACAGAATGATCTGCCAATGTTGCTTGAAAATGTCCCACTGGAAACGTGTCGACGTATGTGGTATCAGCATGATGGTCCACCTGCACATTCCGCAATTAACACTAGGCTGACCCTTGACAGGATGTTCGACGGGCATTTCATAGGACGTGGAGGATGCATAAATTGGCCAGCCTGTTCTCCTGATCTTACGCCTCTGTACCTCTGTACTTCTTTCTGTGGGGTACATTAAAGGAGAATGTGTACCGTGATGTGCCTACAGCCCCAGAGGATATGAAACAACATATTGTGGCAGCCTGTGGTGACATTACACCAGATGTACTGCGGCATGTACGACAATCATTATGCCAGAGATTGCAATTGTGTGCAGCAAATAATGGCCACCACATTGAACATCTATTGGCCTGACATGTCGGGGCACACTCTATTCCACTCCGTAATTGAAAATGGAAACCACGTGTGTACATGTATCTCACCCCTCATGGTAATGTACACGTGCGTCAATGAAAAAGACCAATAAAAAGGTGTTAGCATGTGGACGTAATGTGCTGTACCAGTCTCTTCTGTACCTAAGGTCCATCACCATTCCCTTTGGATCCCTACGTAATTTGGTGCTCTCCGATACACACGATCGAACAGCGGTGGAGTGGTACTCAAGCATCAACTTTAGGTTACAATATCTGTGGATTTAATTAACATCTTACAATGCAACAAACGGCACTGATTACGTATTTGTTTATATGTTCAGATGTGCTAACAAAACTAACAGGGTTCCATTTAAAAAAAAAACTTAGGTTTGTGTTAAAAAACATACTTCCATGCATTTTTTTATGGTTTGTATTAACCAATTACACTAGTCCCTCTCCTCACGTTCGGTCTGTGGAATCGATTCATCAGTATTTGATGTGGTTTATGAAATATATCCAGCGGTAATGTTAGGTTACTCACCCTGTATATCACTAGGGGTAAGACAGATACTGCCCACAGGAAAATTAAAGAGACCTTTGGAGAAAAGAGAACCACTAATACGAATATCAAGAGCTCAGGTGGAAAACCAGTCCTAAGCAAAGAAGGGAAAGCAGAAAGGTGGAAGGAGTATATAGAAGGTCTGTACAAGGGCGATGTACTTGAGGGCAATAATATGGGAATGGAAGAGGACATAGGTGAATATGAAATGGGAGATAGAATACTGCATGAAGAACTTGACAGAACACTGAAAGACTTAAGTTGAAACAAGGTCCAGGGAGTAGACAACATTCCATTAGAACTATTGATTGCTTTGGGAGAGCCAGCCTTGACAAAACTCTATCGTCTGGTGAGCAAGATGTATGAGATAGGTGAAATGCCCTCAGACTTCAAGAAGGATATAATAATTCCAATCCCAAAGAAAAAAGGTGTTGACAGGTGTGAAAATGACCAAACTATCAGTTTAATAAGTCACAGCTGCAAAATACTGACATGAATTCTTTATAGACGAATGCAAAAACTAGTAAAAGCCAACCTTGGGGAAGATCAGTTTGGATTCCATAGAAATGTTGGAACACATGACACAACACTGTCCCTATGACTTATCTTAGAACCTAAATTTCTTGCAATTGTAGACTTAGAGAAAGCATTTGACAATGTTGACTGGAATACTCTCTTTCAAATTCTGAAGGTGGCAGGGGTCAAATACAGGGAGCAAAAGGATATTTACAATTTGTACAGAAACCAAATGGCAGTTATAACAGTCATGGGGCATGAAAGGGAATCCATGGTTGGGAAGGGAGTGAGACAAGGTTGTAGCCTATCCCCGATGTTATTCAATCTTATATTGAGCAAGCAGCAAATGAAAGAAAAGAAAAATTTGGAGTAGGAATTCAAATCCATAGAGAAGAAATAGAAACCTTGAGGTTTGGCGATGACATTGTAATTCTGTTAGAGACACCAAAGGACCTGGAAGAGCACTTGAACAGAATGGACAGTGTTTTGAAATGAGGATATAAGATGAACATCAATAAAAGCAAAATGAGAATAACAGATTGTAATCAAATTAGTTCAGTTGATACTGAGGGAATTAGATTAGGAAATGAGCACTTACAGTAACAGATGATTTTTGCTATTTAGGGAGCAAAAAAACTGATGCTGATCAAAGTAGGGAGGATATAAAATGTAGACTGGCAATGGCAAAAAAAGTGTTTCTGAAGAAGAGAATTTAGTTAACATTGAGTATAGAGTTAAGTGTCAGGAAGTCTTTTCTGAAAGTATTTGTATTGAGTGTAGCCTTGTATGGATTTGAAACGTGGACTATAAATAGTTTGGACAGAAGAGAATAGAAGCTTTTGAAATGTGGTGTTACAGAAGAATGCTGAAGATTAGATGGGTAGATCATGTAACTAATGAGGAGCTACTGAATAGAATTGGGGAGAAGAAGAATTTGTGGCACAACTTGTCTAGAAGAAGGGATCAGTTGGTAGGACATGTTCTGAGGCATCAAGGGATCACCAATTTAGTATTGGAGGGCAGTGTGGAGGGTAAAAATTGTAGAGGTAGACCAAGAGATGAATACACTTCTAGAAGGATGTAGGGTGCAGTAGTTACTTGGAAATGAAGAAGCTTGCACAGGATAGAGTAGCATGGAGATCTGCATCAAACCATTCTCTGGACTGAAGGCCACAACAACAACAACAACAACAACAACATGGTATTTTGTAAATGCCAGACATCTTCAAACCTAAATCATCCTTAACAGTGCCAAGAAGTGCTTTAATCTTAACTGGTGGGGAAATAAACATCTGATTTCATGTTTCTTCAAAACCCTAACTATCTTGGTGGACATGTTTCCAGCATATCGAAGAAAGGACACAGAAGGGGAGAGAGAAGGGGGTGGTTAGTAGAAAAGGAGAGAAGTAAAAAGACTGGTTGTGTTGGTGGAACAGAGAGCTGTGTTGTGCTGGAATGGGAATGGGAAAGGGGCTAGATGAGTAAGGACATGACTAATGAAGAGGCCAAGAGGCTTATGGGTACATAGGATATACTGCAGGGAGAATTCCCATTTGCACAATTCAGAAAAGCTGGTGTTGGTGGGAAGAATCTGCATGGCACAGGCTGTGAAATACTCATTGAAATGAAGGATGTCATGTTTGGCAATGTGCTCAGCAACAGGGTGGTCCACTTGTTTCTTTGCCACAGTTTGTTTGTGGCCATTCATGTGGATAGACAGCTTGTTGGTTGTCATGCCCACATTGAATGCAGCACAGTGGTTGCAGCTTAGCTTTTAGATCACATGACTGTTTTCACAGGTAGCCCTGCCTTCGATGGGATATGTGATGTTTTTGACCGGACTGGAGTAGGTAGTGCTGGGAGGACCTATTACAGGGATATGAGCCATGAGGCAAGAGCTTGGGAGCAGGGGTCATGTAGGGATGGACAAGGATATTGTGTAGGTTCACTGGGCAGAGGAATACCACTGTGGAAGGCTGGCTCTAAGTACTATGGGACTTAACATCTGAGGTCATCAGTCCCTAGACTTAGAACTACTTAAATGTAACTAACCTAAGGACATCACACACATCCTGCCCAAGGCAGGATTCGAACTTGCTACCGTAGCAGCGGTGCGGTTACAGACTGAAGCACCTAGAACCACTCGGCTACAGCTTCCAGCTGCTGTGGTAGGGGTGGAGAGGATGGTGGGTAAGACATTTATCATTTCAGGGCATTACAAGAGGTAGCTGAAATTATGATGGAGAATGTAATTCAGTTGATCTAATCCTGGGTGGTACTGAGTCATAAGTTGAATGCTCTTCTGTGGTTGGATGGTGGGACTTTGGGAGGTGTTGGGTGACTGGAAAGATAATGCACAGATCTATTTTTGTACATGGTTGTGAGGGTAATTATGATCTGTAAAGGCCTCAGTGATATCCTCAGTTTTTTTTTTTTTTTTTTTTTTTGAGAGGGAGTGCACATTATTACAGATGAGACAGCCAAGAGTGGCTAGACTGTACAGAAAGGACTTCTTGTAATGGAATGGGTGGCAGCTGTCGAAGTGGAAGTATTGCTGGTGACTGGTAGGTTTGATATAGATAGTGGCACTGATACAGCTATCTTTGAGGTGGAGGTCAACATACAGCCATCTTTGAGGTGGAGGTCAGCATCGAGGAAAGTGGCTTGATGGGTTGAGTACAACCAGGCAAAATGAGTGGGGGAGAAGATGTTGAGGTTCTGGAGGAATGTGGATAGTGTGTCCTCATCCTGAATCAGATCACAATGATATCATCAATGAATCTGAACCAGGTGAGAGGCTCAGGATTCTGTGTGTTTAGGAATGATTCCTGTAGATGTCACATGAACAGGCTGACATAGGATGGTGCCATGTGAGTGTCCATTGCCATACTCCGGATTTGTTTGTAGCTAATGCCTTATACGAGGTTCATCCACAAAGAAGTTCCATTTCTATTTCTATCCACAGCAGCACTACGATCGCAGTTCGAAGCATGTATGGCAGTTACTCTGACTCAAGGAGAAGACATGTATGCCATTTTCAGATCGCTGGTGCCAACATGTGCTTTGTAGTGCTTCTTTATAATGTCAGCCGTAATTGAAAATGGCGCCGTGTGTGAAATCAGATCTGTGATTCATTTTCTAAATGCAAAGAAATTTAAGCCAAAGGAAATTCATCGAGAAATCTGTGAGGTTTATGGACAAAATGCTATGAGTGATTGAATGGTTAGAAGATGGGTCAGACTGTTCAGTGAAGGATGTGATCAAGTGCACTATGAAGAATGAAGTGAATGTCCATCAGTGGTTACTGATGAACTGGTTCACACAATTGAAGAGAAGATTAAGTACACCATAAGTTTACCCTTAGTGCCCTTGATGTAGAAGTTCTACAAATCTCACGATCACTAATTCATGAAAGTGTTACTGAAAAACTTAAATTCTGAAAATTATGCTCACATTGGATACCCAAAATTCTTACTGAACAACACAAAAACAATGGACAACCAGTGAACTTCAATTTTTGACATGCTACAATGAAGAAGGTGATTGTTCTCTTTCTCAGATAGTCACTGGGGATGAAACTTGTGTATTGTACGATACCCCTGAAACAAAATGGCAATCAATGGAATGGAGGCACACTTCATCCCTAATGAAGGTTAAGCCAAAGCAGACCCTGACACCTTGAAAAGTTATGTGCATCGTTTTTTTGGACAGAAAAGGCATGTTGCTGATTGATTTCTTACCACGAGGCCAAACAATCAATGCACGTGGTTACAGCAAGACCATTAAGTAATTGCGTCGCGCAATACAGAACAAACACCAAGGATTACTGTCAAAAGGTGGTGTTATTTTCCACAATAATGCCTGGCCTCACATGGCAAACATGATTAAACAACTCATACAGGAATTTCACTGGGACACATTTGATCACCCTCCATACAACCCAGACCTCTCTCCTAGCGACTTTCATCTCTTCTTACACCTAAAATCTGTCCTTGGTGGTCAACACTTCAATGATGATGACAAGCTGAAAGAACATGTTACCTTATGGTATGAAGAAGGCATACAAAAACGTTTGCCACACTATGACAGGTGCCCACAAAATTTCAGAAGCTATGTAGAAAAATAGTTTAACAGTTGTAGATTTTTGTACAATAAATATTTTTTCTGTATCTGTACACATTTGTTTTACACAACCAAACGAAAATTACTTTGTGGACATACCTCGTATGTTTTGAGCAGGATCATCCACATCTAAATATGCATAGATATAATTTAACTGCCTAGTCTTTTCCCAATTCCAATCACTATAACACCTGAAAATATTTGTATTTAACGTGTAGGAGGGATATTGCTGTGTGTTATTTCTTGTTCAAATGGATGTATTAGATTTTCATCTGGAATTCTTTCGTCTTCCACAGTTTTTCAAAAACCATTTACAGATCTTCTTTGATGTTTATGGGAGATCATTTCAAAAATTCAGCTCTTGTCTTCCTCAATGGCAGTTTATTTCTCAGGATGAAACTTCCTGGCAGATTAAAACTGTGTGCCAGACCAAAACTCGAACTCAGGACCTTTGCCTTTTGCAGCAAGTGCTCTACCAACTGAGCTACCCAAGCATGACTCACGCCCCATTGCCACAGCTTTACTTCTGCCAGTACCTCGTCTCCTATCTTCCAAACTTTGCAGGAGAGCTTCTGCAAAGTTTACTACCATAATTTAATACTGTCTATTAAACAATCACTTGGTATTTTCGAGTAATTTTTTACTGTACATAAATGACAAATATGCAAACTTACTGGTTTTTCAAAATGTGTTTTTAATTGTCATTATCTGAGTATCTATAAAACAATACTATTCGCAGTGTACTTGTATCAGTAACATGGTATTTTGTTGTTGTGGTCTTCAGTCCAAAGATTGGTTTGACATTGCTTTCCATGCTAGTCTACCCTGTGCGAGCCTCTCCATCTCTGCATAACTAACAACACATTGTGAGGAAACAAGGAATTGTCCATTTTTCTATGGATATGTGGGAAGGATGGGACAGGAGGCAAAATCTGTAGAGTGAGGTGTGGCATGCTATTTAAGGCCTTGATCTGCCTCTACAGTTTATAACCCCCTCCTACCCCCACATACATTCTTACCAAATGGACAATTCCTTGCTCCCTCACTATGTGTCCTGTCAACTTTCTAGACATGGTGGGCCTTAAATTTCTTTTTTCCTTAATTTATAGTTTTCTAGCGAATGTTCTGTAATGGAACTAAATAAAAATTGGTTGCCTCTATCTTGTAATTCTTCTCCTTTGGACCAAGTGCACTGTTCCAAAGCATGGTGTTACATCATAGTTCTTCTCCTGGAAGTTGAGGCTGCACTCTAAAGGTAAAAGAAAAGGGCTTTCATCTTCTGCAACCAACTAAGTGATGAAAGCCTTTTTTCAATTAACTGTCCATATATTTTCTGTTTTCCCTACACAGATGCATCATATTTCTTACATAAGTATATCTTATTTCACAAAACATGATCTCATCTTCTGCAAACAATTAATAATAACAGAATAGCATAAATTCCAGTGTTTTTGTAACTTCTTATGGGTTACACATGGCTGGCATTCCATGGCAATAGCATATCTTTGGACTGCGCGTCTGAGATTAGGCGCTCCCCTTCAGCAAGTGGTGCTGTCCCATTTGTCATTCTATCCAGAATGATATGCTGTGCCTATGAAACCTGTGACATCTGCACATAATAGCATACTATTTTCCACACAGTGAGTTGTTCTTGCCTTAATTCTAAAATACAACAATGGCATAACTTCATAATCACTTTTCCTTATCTAGAAGGATATGGATGTGACCTATAATTTCCCCTGAAATGGCATGTCACACCTCACTCTACAGATTTTTTCTCCTGCCCCGTCCTTCCCACATATCTGTAGCCAAATGGACAATTCCTTGCTGCCTCATGATGTGTCCTAGCAACCTTTCTTTTAGTCAAATTGTGCCACAGATTTCTTTTTTCCTAAATTTGATTCAGTACCTCCTCATTAACTATTTGTTCTGTCTATCTAATCTCCAGCAGTCATCTATAGCACCACATTTCAAAATTCTACATTCTCTTCAAGTCTGAACTGCTTATTGTTAATGGTTCACTTCCATATGTGCCTACACTCCAGCAGTTGCCTTCAGAAAAGATTTCCTAACACTTAAATATATATTTTCTTATTATTGGCGGTCTATATTTTAAACCCTCTCTACTTCAGCCATCACCATTCATATTGCTCCAAATAACAAAACTCGTTTACTAGTTTTGGTGTCTCATTTCCTAATCTAAATCCCTTGGCATAGCATTATGTGATTGAACCACATTCCATGACACTAGGTTCACTTTTGTTGATGTTTATCTTATAATCTCTACAAGACACTACTTATTCTCTTCATCCTCTCTTTGGCATTACTTACTAAATTACAGTATAATTGGCAGACCTTAATATGTTTACTTCTGAATGTTAATTCCCCTTTCCAAATTTCTCTTTGGTTTCCTTGCTAAATGCACAAACCGAATAACAATGAATAGGCTTCAGCCCTGCCTTATTTCCTTCTCTACTATAGCATCATTTTCATGTCCTTTGACTCTTGTAAGTGCAATCTGATTTCTGTACAAGCAGAGAATAACCTTCTACTTCCTGAATTTTAATCCTACTACCTTAAAAATTTCAAAAATTGTATTCCAGGCAATAAGTCAAAAGTCTTCTCTACATATACAAATGCTACAAATGTAGGTTTACATTTCTTCAACCTTTCTTCGAGGATAAGTCACAGGGTCATTATTGCATTGTGTGTTCCTATGTGTCTTCTGAACCCAAACTCATCTTCCTTGATGTCAGATTCTACCTGTTTTTTTCTGTTCTTCTGTAAACAATTTGGATCAGTATTTTGCAACCATGTGAGGAGGATTACCGGGTTGGTTGCACCAACAATCACACCCATTTAGCAATAGCTCATTTATTAACCTTAACACATACAAGGATCACAAAGAACTGAACTGAACATGGCAGAACAGCCAAAGATAATGCTTAGAGTACAAAGATGAATGCATATTGATGTTGGTGTCGATTTCGTCGGCACCACACATTTAATATTAAACTGGTGATTCAGTAGTATTCACACCTGTCATATTTCACCTGCCTCACACACTGATCAGCAAGAATATTGTGACCATTGATCTATTATCGATATAAACCCATCCAGGCAACAACAGCATTGCATGGCAAGCAATAACTGGTAGTCAGACATACACACACCACATGTAGTATCGGTGAGCATGCTGTCCATGTGTAGAATGGGGAATGTAATAATATGATGAAAAGGAAAATTGCTACTCACCATATAGCGGAGATGCTGAGTCACAGGTAGGCACAACAAAAAGACTGTCACAAACAAAGATTTGGCCAGTACTATGGCCTTCATCAAAAATAGATCACATTCACACACACACACACACACACACACACACACACACAAACAAACAAACAAATGTAAATGCAACTTACACACATATGACTAAAGTCTCCATGCAACTGAAGCCACACTGCACATGGCAGTGTGGCTGGTATGTGTGTTCAAGGAGTGCTGTGGTGAGCATCTTTCGCCAGCAAAATCAAAAAATCAAATTGAAACCATGTCCAGATGTTGTGAGTTTTAGCGGACCCCCTCATTACAAATGTTGGACATCATAGACTGGGCAGACTGGTAAAACAGGACAAGCAGTGAACTGCAGCGGAACTAACATCACACTTAAATGATGGACAGAGCACAAGTGTATCTGAGCATGCAGTTCACCAAACACTCCTAATGATGGGCCTCCACTGCCAATGACCCATGCATGTGCCACCACACATGTTAACACCACAATGTCGGCAACTACAACTGTAGTGAGCATGTGACCGTTGGCACAGTGGCAGAGTGTTGCATGGTCTGATGAATCCCAATACCTTCTTCACCATGCCAATGTGAGGGCATGAATCCATTGTCTGCCAGGGGAACAGCTCATTGACACCTGTACTGCAGGATGGAGACAAGCCGGTAGTGGCTGCATTGTGCTCTGTAGAACATTCAATTGAGCATCCATGGGTCCAGTGAGGCTCGTGCAAGGCACCATGACAGCAAAGGATCATGTTTCCTGATGGCAGTGGCATTTTTCAACAAGATAATGTGCCACATCACAAGGCCAGGACTGTAATGGAGTGGTTTGAGAAACACAGTGGTGAGTTTGCGACATCTGAACTTGATAAAACACATTTGGTATGTGATTGAACATAGTATCAGCGTTCATCACCCCCCTCCCTGGAATTTAGGGGAATTAGATGACTTTTGTGTGTAGATGTGGTGTCAAATCACTCCAGTGATCTATCTAGGCCTCATTGCTTCCATGCCATGACGCGTCACCACTGTTATTGGTGTCAAAGTTGGACATACCAGCTGTTAGATAGTTGGTCATAATGTTCTGGCTGATCAGTGTATATCTTGCACACCAGGTGGGATGATCTTGTCATGACTGGCTTCCCAAGGAGTTCAATAATTCTGAGAGAATGTTTACTACTACAGAGGCCTTGTTGCTACTTAAGTCTTTCAGTGCTCTATCAAATTCTTTCTGCTGTATCATAATCCTGTCTCACCTTTGTCCTCTTCTCATTGTATCATATTGTGCTCAAGTTTGTTTCCCTTCATTAGATCCTACATATATTCCTTCCACCTTTAACTTTTGCTGCTTTGCTTTGGAACCAGTTTCCCATTTGATTTATTTATTTTATTTTACATGTATAGTTCTGTAGGACCAAATTGAGGAGCAAATCTGCAAAGTCATGAAACATTTAATTATATAAAATTACAACATAAATTAATAACAGATAAAATAAAATGTTTTATGTACCCAAAAAAGACAAGCCTTAAGTTTATGTAAATACAATCCACAATACAGCATAGGAATCAATTTACTTTTTCAAGGAAGTCCTAGACAGAATAGAAGTGCTGACTCATGAGGAAACTCTTCAGTTTCAATTTGAAAGCACGTGGATTACTGCTAAGATTTTTGTGGTACATTATTGAAAATGGATGCAGCAGTATACTGCCCAACTTTCTGCACAAGAGTCAATGAAGTGCAATCCAAAAGCAGATTGGATTTCTGCCTAGTGTTAACTGAGTCAAAGCTACTAATTCTTGGAAATAAGCTGATATTGTTAACAAGAAATGACAGTAAAGAATATATATATTGAGAGGCCAATGTCAGAATACCCAAACTAATGAACAGGGGTCGAAAAGTGGTTCGCAAACTTACACCAATTATTGCCCTAACTGCCCATTTCTGAACCAAAAATATCCTTTGAAAATGAGAAGCATTACTCCAAAATATAATACCAAGCAATATAAGCAAAAGAAAATAAGCAAAGTAGACTACTTTTCATGTTGAACTATCACTTACTTCAGATACCATTTGAATAGTAAAAATGGCAGTATTAAGTCTTTGAACAAGATCCTGAACATGGCCTTTCCACAACAGTTTACTATCTATCTGAAAACCTAGAAATTTTAACTATTCAGTTTCACTAGTCGTATGCCCATTCCGTGAAATAAAAATTTAGCATTAGTTTATTTTCTACAAGCCATGAACTTATGCCATGAACTACACTATTTGAAACAGAGTCACTGTTGCACATGACATTATTTACTACCAATCTAGTGTCATCAGCATACAGAAATATTTTAAAATTACCTGTAATACTAGAGGGCCTATCATTTATACAAATAAGGAACAAGACTGACTCCAGCATTGATCACTGGGGCTTTCCCCATTTGACTGTGCCCCACTCAGACCCCACATCACAGCCATTCTGAACACTGTTAATAAAGACCTTTTGCTGTCTGTTGTTACAGTAAGAGGGTGAACAAATTGTGAGCTACTCCCTGTATTCCATAATGGCCCAACTTCTGGGGCAATATTTTGTTGTCAATACAAACACTTTAGTTAAATCAAAAAGGATGTCTAGCACTTGAAACCTTTTGTTTAATCCATTCAGTACCTCACAGAGAAAAGAGAATATAGCATTTTCAGTTGTTAAGCCACTTCTAAAACTGAACTGTACATCTGATAGCAAATTATGTGAAATACAATGATCAATTATCCTTACATACACAGCCTGTTCAATAACTTTAGCACACACTGATGGCATAAAAATAGGTCTAAAATCATTTACATAAGCCCTTCCTCCATTTTTATAAAGTGGATTTACTGCTGAGTACTTTAATCATTCAGGAAACTGATCAGTCTTAAAGAAAAAATTACAAATATTGCTAAGTATAGGGCTAACATGTGCAGCACAGCACTTCAACATGCTGATAGGCATTCCATCATGTCCATGAGATTCCTTAGTCTTCAGTGATTTAATTATTGACTCAATCCCCCCCTTGACAGTATCACAGAGGAGTGTTTTTCAAAGAGAGTTATATGATTCCCTGTAGAAACTAAATTTTTATTTAATTCACCAGCAATGCTCAGAAAATGATTGTTAAATACTGTACATATATCTGACTTATCAGTAACAGAAATATTTTTTCTACAAAATGACTTTATATAGTCGACCTTGTGCTGCTGAACGACTGACCATATGGTTTTAATTTTATCCTGTGAATTAGCTATTCTATTTGCATACCACACATTCTTTGCCTTACTAATAATATTTTAAGCACCCTACAGTACTATCTGTATGGGCTACTGTAGCCTGATTGCGACCACTTCTAACATTTTAATATAATTCCCACTTTGTTCTTCATCCCAGGCTGCCTTTTACTGCTATTATCCTGTTTAGAATATTTTAATGGAAAACATCTTTCAAAGAGCATGAGAAATGTGTAAAGGAAAGCATTCTATTTGTCATCTATGTTATTGTCACTATAAACATCCTGCCACCCTGGCTCCTTAATGAGGTTTAAGAAATTCTCTCTTGCTGTTGGACTGGCTTTTTTTACATAGTTTGTAATTATATATAACATTTATTTGAGTATGAAAACCTGTTAGTGTTAAACTTTGTGCATCATGGTCTGAAAGACCATTCACAGGCCATTCACTCTTTTACTAGCAGATTGGTCATACAGAAATGAAGAATGAATAAAAGTATTGTCTATAGCTCTGGTACTGTTCCCTTGCACCCTGGTAAAAAAAAAAAAAAAAAGAAGTCTGCATCAGATCATGTAAGTTTAGGAGATCTTCCAAATCTTTCCTCGTGCAGATAACATACAAAATCAATACTGAAGTCAACACATATAATTATTTTTTTGGAACTTCCTATAAAGTGAACCAAGAATCCTATCTAGCTTGCACAGAAATTCTCTGAACTCAGAGTTCGGTGACCTATAAACAACAACAATTACAAGTTTAGTTTCACTAAATTCAAATGCCAGGAAACAAGATTCAAATACCTGTTCAGTGCAATATCGTGATACTTCCACAGACTCAAATGGAATAGTGTTTTTTACATACATGCCCACTTCCCCACTCCACAAAGAATTCCTTGAAAAACAGCCAGCTAATCTGTATTCTGGTAAAGGAAGCCTCTGAATTCTCAAATTATTTAAGTGGTGCTTCAATATACCAATAATGTCAGAGTCAACATCTACAAGCAGTTCACCAAGTTTGTCTGTAATGTCTCTTATATTTTGGTGAAATATGCTACTTCCTTCTCTACTTGGATACCTGACCTCCTCTGAAGGTGATTCCTTTGTTAGAGGGACTTCCTTTAAGCAGGGAGACCTATCAGCTGACCTCAATCTAAAAAATGTGCAGCTTTAACACCGACTACTACAGGAATTTTTCCATGAATGATCCCACCACCACCCACTACACTGTCACCTACAAGCTTTGCCAGCCTCCCCTTCCTATACCTATTGAGGTGCAGGCCATGCCTAGTGAAACCTGACCTATTGATAGACTCAACTGGCACCATTGCAATGCAAGCCATGCCCTTCACCATCAGTGCCTTCTCCAGCTCCATATTAACACACGTTACAGGAGCATTAAGATGAGGCCGATCATGATGTTGAAACAGTTGCACAAAGTGCACATTAGTGCCACCAGTTTGTGTAGCTATCTCTACCAGGTTACCACCTATGCCATATTCCCCAAGACTATTCCCTGCTCCATCAACAACCACTACCTGATCCTCTTTCCTAAAATTCCTACATAGCTCTCCTATGTTGACAGTCACCTGAGCCAACCCTGCACTAGGTTTTACAATGCTGGTGACCTGGTACTCACTTCCCAACACCTCCTGCAACTGCTGGCTCACAGCTCTGCCATGCGAACTACCTAGCAACCAAACCTTCTTCTTTCTGTTAAAATCTGCAACTGACATAGGCTCTCTAACTGCTGAGGACTGCTGCTTGTTTCCTACACCCACAGCTACAAGAGGCTCTACTCCACTCAATGCTGACAGTTATTAAAATCTATTGGTTGTACACTAAGTAAAACTGTCTCAGTATCTCCTCCTCCTAGCTACCTTCTTACCAACTGCCAGTTGCCATTCCCCAGTGCCCTTCACCCTCTTCAGTGTATCTAGTTCCTCCTTTGCATCTTTTAACTACACCAAAAGGGCACAGATCTTATTTTCCTGCTCCTCTATCAACTTATTTCTGCTACAAATTCTGCATTTACAGGAGAGGATCTCACTAGAATGCCCAGTAGCTTCCCCAGTGCATTCCTCTCAATGGAAATACTTTAAACAAACCTCACACCATAACACACTACTCACAAACCTATGACAAAGCCCACACTTCTCATTCATGGTAAAATTTTAACAGTTACTGAAAAAACTAAACATCAAAATTATCTAAGTTCAGTTACAACAGTAGAACTATTTAAAGAACTAACAATAGTGGTATTAAAATCCTCTCTCTACTAAGAAACCAACTACTTTTATTAATACTACTAAACCAATAACATCGAAATTTCACACAATTTCTTAGCTAAAACCAAAAGTTCAAGTGGCCACTGGAATATTCAATGAAATTTAACTCAGTACATGAAAATATTACTGAATTTCACTACAAACAATAAGAAATGTCAGCTGAAAAATACCATACGAAATTTAATAAATTACTTCAATGCACAAACAACTCTAAAAAACACAATGGGCATAGTTTCCAAAAGTTTATTAAACCATTATTTTGTCAGAAATAGCACGATACACCATTGAAAACTACTAAATTTAATAACTAAATAACTATGTACAAACAACTTTGACAGAACTTAAGAATCACTACATCTGCAAATGCTTATCACGAAATGTAAACATGCTGCTAATATTTGAATGGACGATTGAAAACTACTAAATTTAATATTCAAATACAAACAACTTTGTTAGTACTTAGCTTTAGAATTGCTACAATTGCAACTGTACACTGCAAAATGTAAACATACTGCTCTCAAAATTCACACAGTTGCTTCTCTTTTCTCAGAAGTCCCTTTAAATTTCCTATATGCAGCATCTTTTCCATAGTTATGCATGTTTCTGTGGCGTTCCATTAGTCTTTTAGCCATTCCTGTTTAGTCATTTTGTCACTTTATGTGAATCTCATATTTTAGACAACTGCATTCCCCCTTGCATGCTTCATATTTATATTTAAAGAATGGGAACTCCATGTAGAATTGACAACAATGTAGGAAAAGACACACTGTTACTGACCCACAAAAAAGGCATGTTAAGTTACAGACACACACAATTAAAAGATACTTACACAAAGCTTTTGGCCACAAACTCATTGATGAAGGCTGTGGCCAAAAGCTTTGTCTAAGTGTCTTTTAAATTGTATCTGTCTGCAATTTAATGTGTTTTCTTTACATTAAGTAGCAGTCTATCTTCTCCTACGTTGTTCATTTTCATGTTTTCTCTTTTTGTCAACTGAGTTCAAAAACTCCTATGTTGTGGAGAGATTTCTGCTAGGCCTTACCTTTTTAACTCTGTGATACTCCAGTGCCTTAACTATTTCACCTCTTAAAGCTACCCATTCATTTTCTGTTGTATTCCTGTCCCCTGTTTCAAACAATTGTTGCCTAATGCTTCATCTAAATTTCTCAACAATCCTTTAATTTATCCAGATCCTATATCCTTTATGTGCTACCGTATGACAGTTTTTTCAGTTTTAATCTGTGGTTTATAACCAATAAAGTATGGTCAGAGTCCGTATTGTACAGTTTAAAATCTGGTTTTGAAATCTGTATTAGGATTATGTAATCAATCTGAATCTTTCCAATGTGCCCAGCTCCTCCACATATACAACCTCCTTTCGTGATTAAACTGAGGGCTAGTGATGATTACATTTGCAAAATTCTGTCCGGCAGCTTCCTCTTTTATTCTCTTCCCAAAGTCCACATTCTCCTACTATTTTCCCTTCTCTTTCTTTTTGCTACTATTCAGTTCCAGTCCCCAATTACAATTAAATTTTCCTCACCACAACTATCTGAATAATTTCTTTCATCTCATGATACATTTTTGCAGTCTCCTCATTTGCAGTGCTAGTTCGCATATAAACTTACACTATTGTGGCAAGTGTTGGCTTCATGTCTATTTTGACTTCAGTAGCACATTCACTGTGCAGTTCATAATAGCCTATTCACATTTCTACTTTCTTATATATTACTAGACCTACTCCTGCATTACTCCGATTTGATTTTGTATTTATAACCCTGTGTTCATCTGGCCAGATATCCTGTTCTTCCTGCCACCATACTTCACTAATTTCTATGATAACGTAAACCTAACCATTTCCCTTTTTAAATTCTCTAACCTAACTATTTTCCTTTTTAAATTCTCTAACCGACCTACCCAATTAGAGGTCAAACATTTCACATCCCACCCACTCCAACCCAGAGATTTCTGTTTCGCCCTGAGTAGACCCTACCTGGAGATCTGAATTAGGGTCAATTTCACCTCTGAAATATTTTATCTAGGAAGAGCAGCCATGGTTAAGCCATATAGTACAGGTGCATGCCAAAGGGAAAAATAATGACTGTAGTTTCTCCTCTACCAGTGTAGCAAGACCATGCTGGACAATGGCCAGATTAGTCAATCATCCAGTTTTTTGCCCCTCCTCAGGAACCACAGGTTTATTCGGCCTCTCCATAGGTAACCATTGATTGTGGTTACACCTACAGTACAGTTATCTGAGGACAATGGTTCAATCCCGTATCCGGCCATCCTGATTTAGGTTTTCCATGATTTCACTAAATCGCTGCAGGCAAATGCTGGGATGGCTCCTTTGAAAGGGCATGGCTGACTTCCTTCCCCATCCTTCCCTAATCGGATGAGACCGATGACCTCGCTGTCTGGTCTCCTTCCCCAAAACAACCCAACCAAACAACAGCTATCTGAATTGTTGATAAACAAGCCAGCTTACCTTGGCAAGGTCGATGGTTCAGAGGGAAACAACATGATATTCTTATTTTTAACCTCTATTAACCCAAAACACTGTCCTTTGTTTTACAGGTCCGTCTTGATTACACAAATTTTTACACTTCACTATTACTGGTTTCTAATACTGCCCTCTTCAGATCTGTCACAAACAAAATCAGTGTGTAACCAATTAAGTTAAATTTGCTGGTGCTAAATCTGTACAAGTCCTGATGCTACATAAGAAATATAAAAAGTGTTTACATGATTAATAGCCATGTATACCAGCCATACATACCATAAAATATTCTGATGTAATATCAATGTCAAGCTAAACATGTAGGTACCTAGTAAATGCTGGTGATGATCAGAATGTGTGTGGTAATTATACAAGGAAACTAAGGCCACCAGAGAGCTAGGGTACATGATTAACCAGTATCACAAATGTAATGGTTAAAATGAGGTATGTGCAGTCATTAATTAAATTTATTTCCCATGGCAAAACAAGTGACTGACAATAAAACATGTACTGACATACTATACGTGTAATTGGATCCATACTTAAAATCCACATAAAAAGTGCAAATGCTAACAATGTGAAGCTCCTCACCTGGCAAGGTAAAACATACAATTGTATAAAAGCCAGTATAAAAAGTATAAGATTAAAAACATCTATGAAATAAAATCTTCCAGCCTGACAGATCAGTTACCATAAACATAATTTTAGGTAATTAATCAAGTGACTGTTAATTAAAAGATAAAAAATCGACAGTCGATAATACATCTGGAGTGCAGTTTCAATGACGACACATTGTGGCTTCTCTGTATGATGTACTTGTTTTCCTGTGGTGGAGAGAGAAGCCATGATGTGTCGCCATTGAAACTGCACTCTGGATGTATTATCGACTGCCGATTTTTTAACTTTTAATTAACAGTCACTGCTTGATTAATTACCTAAAATTATGTTTATGGTAACTGATTTGTCAAGCTGGAAGACTTTATTTTATGTATGTTTTTAACATTATACTTTTTATACTTGCTTTTATACAAATGTATGTTTCACTTTGAAAGGCTAGGAGCTTTACATTATTAGTATTTGCATTTTTATGTGGATTTTAAGTATTTATCCACTTCCACGTATAGTATGTCAGTACACATTTTATTGTCAGATGGTCATCGTGCCATAGGAAGTAATTTTAAGTAACACTATGCATACTGCATTTTAACCATTACATTTGTGACACTGGTTAATCATGTACCCTAGCTCTTTTGCCATCTGCTGACCTCAGTTTCCTTGTATTAACACCACACACATTCTGATCATCACCAGCACTTACTATGTACCTACATGTTTAGTTTGACATTGATACTACATCAGAATATTTTATGGTACGCATGGTTAGTATACATGGCTATTAATCATGTAAACACTTTTTATCTTTCTTATGTAGCTCCAGTGCTTGAATAGATTTAGCGTCAGCAAACTGAACTTAGTTGGTTACTCACTGTTTTTGTTTGTAACAGATCTGAAGATGGCAGTAGTTGAAAACAGTAATAGTGATGTGTAAAAATTTGTGTGACCAAGATGGACCTGTAAAATAAAGTGCCAAAAATACGACCACGGACTCTTTTTGAGACTTTATGTCTTCAGTTGATGATACACAATCCTCTTTGTCTAAACACACACATCCATTTTTCAGTACCTCAACATTTTAGTCCAAAAATTTTTCATTTTAATTTCGATTTTTGTCAGTTGGTTAGATAAAATTTAAGGTCTTGCTTTTTTGTTACATTAATCTTATTCCACAAGTACTGTGGAGACATTGTCTAGGACAAGGAAAGAAGATGAGTAGGTTTTATTATGACCAATACAAGGTAACAACTTGATGAAATAATATTGTCACGTAGGAGGAGGGTAATCAGACGAATGACGAACACTAACTTCACTTAACTAAGATTTATTCAGCACTTGTACATACAAGAGAACGGAGTGAACTGCCTCGGGCCAGAACACATACAGTATATATACAGCTGATCTAGATGATTAATGGAAAATCTCATATAAAGATGTGAAACAAATACTAACAAAGAAATAGAGGGGCTGGCCAGTACTTACCTCAGCTCAGTACAGCCGATAGATACACAAAAAAACAGAACTGAAAATTTTCGTTCCTAGCTTTCGTAACAAATGTTCCTTCATCAGGGAGGAGAATCCACTTTTGCTTCTTCCCTTTCTTTCCCCTCTCTCCTCCCTGATGAAGGAACATTTGTTCCAAAAGCTAGAAACGTAAATTTTCAGTTCTGTTTTTTGTGTATCTATTGGTTGTACTGAGCTGAGGTAAGTACTGGCCAGCCCCTCTATCTCTTTGTTAGTATATATACAGCTACAGAACATCCCAGTACAACAATTATTGCCATTTGTGGATACTTCTAGAATGTACTCAAACTGATTATAGAAATTAAAATTGTACAGTCCAGGCGAGCTTTGAACTCACGACCCTCCACGCAGCAGTTTAGCACCATAACCACTACACCATGGTGCTACTCAGCTTCTTCTGCGACATTGCTCCCTCCTTAAGTGAACAGCATCTTGGTCTTAAGTCCCCCAAGCCTGGGAATGAGTCATTGGTCGAGCATACTCCGACTCCCAGTGACTGTTGCTCGCCCTGGCAGTAATCTTCTTAGAATGTCTTTTGCCGCTACAATCTTCATCACCTTTCCGCTTGTTGCCTGTTGCTGGAGTTTCGAATTTACCCCGGGTGTCAGGATCCTTGTAGGGTTTCATTCGAAGGATGTGGACCATATCTCTGATCTTTCGTCATCTTGCATTGGGGTCAAAATCTTCAACTTCATAAGTAGCGCCTGAGGAGCTTCTCATCAGAGATACCAACCTTCCGAACAGGAGTGAAGATCCAGATGAGGTCACCAGGTTGGTAGATAACGTAGCGGTGGCTTGCGTCATACCTTTGGCAATTGTTTCCATGAGCCTGCAGCATGCAGAGTCGAGCTAACTGCCGAACTTCACAGCTCTGGATAAAACCTGGCTGATGTAGTCATCGCCCATGTCATTAGGATGTAACAGAAACACAGTGTCCATTTTTTGAGTCGTCTCACGCCCATGCACCAGGAAAAATGGCGTAAATCCTGTGGTGTCTTGTTTGGCAGTGTTGTAGGCAAACATCACAAAAGGTAGCAACTCATCCCAGTTGCTCTGCTCAACATTGACGAACATTGATAGCATGTTGGCCACGGTCTTATTAAGGCATTCAGTAAGCCAGTTAGTTTTCGGATGGTAGGCAGTCATCAAGTGATGATTAATGTTGCTCTGATGGTTTCTCTCTGTCACAAGATTCGATTGAAAACCTCTACCTCGATCCGTAATTAACGACCTTGGGGCACGTGTTTTAGTCATCCGAGGAGGTCAATCCTGACATGCTGGAAAGGTGTTTCGGCTGATGGAATTGGTATGAGTCAGCCAGGTGGTTTCTGAGGAACTGCCTTTTTCCTCTGGCACTCTCAACAGTGTGACATAGTGACAGACATTCCTAAACAAACCTGGCCATAGAAATCTCTTGTGGATTCTATCATAGGTCTTAATAAATCCTAAATGTCCAGCCTCAGGTGTGTCGTGGAATTTTTGTGGAACATCTAAGCGCATGGTAGCCACCTCTTTCCAAACGGATCAAAGTTTTTCTTGCAAAGTAATCCATTAACTACCTTAAATTGTCCTTTCACATCCTCTGACCGATTTAAGGCAAGCATAATTTGAGATATCTTGGTGTCCTTCTTCTGCTCAGCAGAGAGATCCTGGAGTGCATAAAAGTGTTGATGGTCTTGCCCAGTGTTTTTTGAGAGACAGTCAGCATCTTGGTGTTTTCTTCCACTTTTGTACGCTTTGGTAATGTCATGCTCTTGAAGATGTAGTGCCCACCTGGCAAGTCATCCCATTTGTTAAATTTGGCTATACGCTCATATACTTCAGCCACTTGTTTGGATCTTGGCCATCATCCCCAGAGAACCTGGAAGGCTGTCTTGTGGTGGCACACAGTTGCTGTCATTTGTAATGTCCTTTTCTTCTTCTATCTCTGATAGATTGTGATCTATTGAATATGGCTGTATCCAGGTTTCTCAACGCATAAATGACGGCTCTGTTGTGGCTTGATGGGAGCCACTGTGTCGTCGATAATGTGTGCTATCACAAGTTCCAATACCCAGCGTCTCCACCAGAATAATGTCACATAGAAAAAGGTGTAATCAGATGAATGACAAACACTTACTTCAATTAACAAAGGTTTATTCAGCACTTGCACACACATGAGTGTGGAGCAAACTGCCTCTGGCCAGAACACTTATGGTATACATACAGCTACATAAATTTTCCAGTACAATGATTCTTGCAATTTGTGGATACTTCTAGAATGTATTTGAACCGAATATAGAAATTAAAATTGTACAGTCCAGGTTGGTTTTGAACTCACAACCCTCCATGCAACAGTTTAGTATCATAACCACTACAACACGGTGCTACTCAGCTTCTTATGCGACAATATAGTGACCATGGCATTACTTCAGTTCAGTCATGGGAGATTCTGGCATCATTTCTACCACCTCACCCTGACCACACCTTGTTCATGTGACTGTGGCAGTGAGGAAGATGTTAACAATGTTTTCTTCAACAGTCACAGATGGTATTAAGGAACTACAAAAGTAACACAGCTTTATGAACAAGCATGAAAACTCTTTTAGCAACAGAAGACATAAAAGTGTTTAAGCTCTGACATGTTTTTAAAACAGAGGGTAAAATAAGAGTATATGACAAGAGAATGTTTTACATTATAATACAGTAAATATGTCAATTTGTTTGGACTTCAACTTAAGTTCAATGTTAATGGATTTAATAAATATTAATTGTTTTTCCATGATTCTGAGGCTGGCTGTAAAGGTAATGCCCAAAAGCAATTTATAAATTTAAAAAATATATTAAAAGCTATTATTAATAACATTATAATATGTTCATCCAGTTGCACCGGTCACATAATGTCTTGTAAAGCATGTGTTCACGAGTCACTTATTTCTGTTAGTGTTACTTGGATTGGTTTCATGTATTACTTCCTTACTGTACAATTGGCAACAAGTTTGAAATGGTTTCCGCATGTGCAGCCTTTAAGTGCAGTTTCATCAAGTTAGTCATTATGGATGCTGTGCACTGATTGAACAGCTTACTTCAGCAGTGAGCTCTTTAGTGGTTCCCATTAACAGAAAGGGACCATTTCACTGGTCCGTCATCTCACTTTCCCTCTGAATAATGATTTAGCTGAGGATTGGGAAACTTATGAAAAAATACTCAAAAAGCATTTTTTGGCTTTTGGTGTGACAGACTCGAATTTGTGCAAATTCCTCTTGTGGGTTTCACCTTTAATGAGATGTATCAGTTACTGTGTCAGCTTGCCTCTTTACAAGAACCAGTAGCTCCTACTTTTGATCACATGTACAGTTTATTGTCCACCTCCCATCACAACCGCCGGACGCGGTGGTCTATCTGTTCTAGGCGCGCAGTCCAGATCCGTGCGACTGCTACGGTCGCAGGTTCGAATCCTGCCTCGGGCATGGATGTTTGTGATGACCTTAGGTTAGTTAGGTTTAAGTAGTTCTACGTTCTAGGGGACTTATGACCACAGATGTTAAGTTCCATAGTGCTCAGAACCCAACCCATCACAACCGAAGGCATGTCATAGCGGCACGAGTTGAATTTGCTGATGTCATAAGAAACCAAACCAGTCATACAGGGAATGGCAGCTAAACTACACAGCCTTAGTTTCAGTTCATTACTGTAGCTCATAATGATTCTTGTGTAGGCTCTGTGGTGTGCAACATAATTATCTAGTTAGCTCCAGTCAATGAATTGCACCTGAAGACTTTACTTTGTGAAAACCTTCCATTGACAGACATTTTGTAAATAACACAATATTTTGAAGTTTCTCAGGCAGTGGGGGACCAAACTGATGCATGGGGAAATGTGGCAGTAGATTCATAAGATATGCCCACTAGGATGACAGATAGCTTGCATGAGGCGGTGGCATTGGTGGCAGTAAACATGCAGGGTCACTGCCGAGCAGACCAGGGTCGCCTCCAACAGCTGCGACTCCCAGAATACCAGCATTTTCTTTTTCCACTTTGTCCTTTCTGTTTTGTCCAGCACAAACATTTTGTGTGCCCTAAGCACTGGGCTTCTTGTAGTGCTTGCCCGAATAAAGGCCACATCACTTCCCTGTGTTGTCTGCCAAAGGCTGCTCAGGATATGCACATGGATGTAAACTACATGACTCCATTACTTATGATTTTTCCCAAGTTGTTTATCAAGTATAGTGCTCTTCACCAAGCGCTCTGGCTACAGATCGACACAGATACTGCAGGGACGTTACTGAATTCCCAAACCTATGTGAATTTAGACTCTCCGCTGTTGACACTGGTCACACAGTAGCTGGTCAGTTATAAAAAAAGGACATTGGGCTTTTGGGACAATTTACGGCATCTGCCTCTTGCAAGTCACTAGTTCATTCCATTACATATTTGGTGTTTGCTGATGCCAGCACTGAGAACTTGTTTAGAATGGACACATTGAATCCGTTTGGATTTTCCGACACGAACATAATTCACCTTGTGTATTATCAGGTACTGTATTCTCTATTGGAAACACTGTGTGAGGAGCTTTTGGGCTTGGTTTTAGAAAGTATAGGGTGTGCTGCGAATTTTTCTGCTCATATTTCTATGAAATCCACAGCTCCCATCAGGGCAACTTCACTTCAGTGGTGACCTCAGTACTAATGTCAATGCACAGTCAATCATGGATATGTACGGTCTTCCACTGCTGGAAAAAATGTAGTGCGGCCCATACTTTTCTCATAGTGATTTGTTTGAAGCTTATCTGCAGGTTCCTGTTGATGAAGAGTCTGGTTTTGAATACTCCTTCAGTATTCGCACCTAGCCTTTGGTTTGGCTAGCGTCCCTGCTATTTTCCAACAACTTTTAGAGCAACTGACTATGCTTGCCATGGGTTGCATTAATTATCTGGATGATATTGTCTCTGGCTCCTCCATGGCCGATCACTTAGAAAATTTGTGGACTTCTGTTACAGTCTGCGGGCTTACATTGTAACCTCATGAAATAGTAAATTTTTTCAACCTGCTATTGTATATTTGTGGTCTGAGGTCTCGAGGGATGGGGTTTGCCCTCTGCCAGACCACATCTCTATTGTTACATTTATGCCTCACCCCTCATCCATGAAGGAGTTTCATGCCTTCCTAGGGAAGATAGCCCACTACCACAAATTCCTGTTGGGACAACCACATTGGCCCATCTGTTGAATACCATGTTACGCAGGAGTGTATCTTTTTGCTGGAGCTGAATTGCAAATGTACTTTTCGAATGTTGAAATTCAGACTACTCTTGGACTCTTGTTAAGCTACATTTTTTCCAGACCAGCACACAGTTTTAGTGACTGCCACCTCACAGCATGACCTCGGTCAGTCCAAGTGCAATGATATGCTGACAGCTCTGAATGACCTGTTTGTTCCTTTTGCTTCTTAATCTCCCACTCTGATCAGCATCGTTACTCTCAGTTGGAGAAAGAGGCTCTTGCCATAGTCTATGCTATATGGAAATTTTATTCTTCTTTGTATGACTCCAAGTTTCAATTTATTGTTGACCATAAACCCTTGGTTTCCTTGTTTAACCCTCACATTTCCCTGCTTGACAAGACAGAACATCGCCTACAACGTTGGGTGCTGTTCTTGTCTTGTCTTGTTACAGTTATGAAATCTCTTTCTGGCCTACATCTAAACATGCCAATGTGGACACCTTCTACTGCCTTCCATTGGGTTCTGTTCCCGACTTTAATTGTGGAGAACGGCCTTGCTTCCATCTTGATACTGAAATGCAGGCTGTTGTCGAGGGTTTCCCAAGTATGAGCTTGAGTATATCACTGACGTTGCCTCTGACCGGGTTCTCTGCTAGGTTATTTAGTTTGTTTAACAGTCCTGGCCCAATAAACTGCTGGGTTGGACTTCAGACCCCTGCACAACAGGCTGAGGTCCCAATTTGTACAGTTTTGAGGGTTTTTTATACTTAGGGGTTGCCTTGTACCTTAGTTTCCGACAATGGACCCCAGCTCGGTTCTCTCACTTTTCAATTGTTTTGTTCCCATCACAGCACTCTTCACGTTATGGCACTACCATTCCACTCTCAATCAAATGGCAAGGCAGAATGACTAGTATGTATATTCAAGTTCCAAATGAAAATGTTTGTTGCGGGTCCTTCGCCGAATGACACCCTTCTCTGTGTTCTGAGCACCTTTCACTTCAAGCCTTTTGGGGAGTGGCGTGTGGCTAAGTTGCTTCATGGCCAGTATGTGCGGTGCAGCTCTGAGGGACTATTTTCATCCAGTTGTACTGCTCTCATCAGTCGTTCTGTGTCTTGTAACGTGTGGATTCACGAGAGGATTATTTCCCCATTATTATTCAGAGTTTTATGAATAAAGCCATGTTTGTATTACTTGGATTGGTTTTGTGCATTACTTGGTCACTATATATAAGTTGTACTTACATGATCTCTTCCAAAACTTTTGGAAATGCTGCCAATAATGGAATGCATCAAAAATTATTTGCACTTGTTTTATCATCTTTTTTGTGTAATGTCTTGACAGCAGTATATAATATTATCTTTAAAACATATTTTGCTGTTCTGATGACTGTACATGGAATTTTACATTAGATTTTACTATGACACATTGTTGCCATTGTCGCCCAGGGTTTATCAACATTTAATTTACTGACAGGTTAATTTTTTAGAGCAACAATCCCCACCCTCTCTTTTTATTGAAAATGGTTAATGAATTCCACAGCTGAGAGGTAGAGACATTTAAGGGCGATTTCCATATTTTCAACTTGAAATAATATTTTTATTATCCACTCACTGCTACATTTGTGGAAGGAGGCCAATAGTTCTCTATCCCACAGGGTATTTAGACAATGTTGAATGGACGTGCCTGTTTCTAACATTGCTTGAATTAATACTGGGCTGTAATAGGACTGCCACCTTTCTTCCATGATGAAGTGGTGTGTGGATATTACAAATATTACCTTAAGTCAAAAATGCAGAACCTAGATTTATACGCCCCTTTGCCTCTTGGGTAGGGAATTACTGTTGCCTTTTTTAGCTCTGTTGCCCCTCAGGGGGTTCCACAACACTTTCATGACTGTGCTATTTAAGTACCTACTTCCTTTCTTGTGTTGCAATCTCCCATCTCCGACTATCCTTACCTCTCTTTTTTCTTCATGATGACACCGTGACATTTACTGGCTATTTCATGCTTCGTGTGTGTGTGTGTGTGTGTGTGTGTGTGTGTGTGTGTGTGTGTGTGTGTGTGTGTAGTCTAATGTTTGTGGTATTTGATGTTGTTATTGATGATGATGAAAGAAGGTGTAACCCGGTGCCGCCATGTAGCCTGCTCCTTGCGAATAGCACACATTGCCACAGGCCAGTCCCATGGTGGACCAAAGACATAGCAACAGCTATTCAGGAACATCTTAGGTCACTGCAACATCTCAAGTGTCATCCTTCACCAGTCACCACCTCTCTTTTAAGCAACTCCATGCTAAGGCTCACTATGTAATTGGAGCACATTAAGAAGGAATGCTGGGAGCTCTATGTCACTTCCCTGTGAACTTTTGCCTCTTCCTGCCAGGTGTCAGACAAGCTCCATAGTTTCTGGGCCAGCAAAGATGAACAACTGATCCATGTTTTGTCTTTCAGGGTAGTCTTCATACCAAAGCGCTGGTTCTTGCAAGAAACCTTGTGGCCCAGTTTGTGAGAGCATCAGCATCCTTGTCTGTCCCAGCTATCTTTCTAATGCAGAAACGACAAGTTGGAGACATCCTCATATATTCAACCCCATTCCAAGCCCATTTATATAATGTACCTTTCACTGATGGGAAACCACTTCAAGATCTTGCCTCATCTCATGACACAACCTCACATCCTTATTCAGTTCAGAATCAGGTAAGCCAACACCTGAACATTATTCAAAGGCCAGATTTACTCATGGTCTCTGATCATATTTGTCTCGAACTTGTGTTCCCATTACAATGGCGAGGTTTGTCTCAAAGATGTCTTACCTTCACAGTGGCAAGTAAGTATCATCGTCCCAATCCTCAAGCCAGGCAAAAACCAAACTTCTATTGACGGTTACCAACCAACTACCCACAGATTATGCTGGGCTATTGAATCTCAGGACCTGTTGTCATTCTTTCATTGTGGTTTCAGGAGGGACAATCTAAAACAACCACCTAGTATGGCTCCCACTCCATAGGCTTGGCTGAACACAATATCCAAGGTGCCAGTCAAAGAGCCACTGCAAGGGCCTTTTCCCATGGTTTCCAGTTCTCTCCTGCCGAAATTTAGGTAACGCATTTCTGTCATCACACCTTGGTCCATCCTGACCAAAAACACTACTTTGGTGCACAGCATTTGGGTGTTGTTGCATAGTCAAGTTTTTGAGCCTCCTCTTTGATAAAAATCTGACTTGGCTGCTCCAAATTCAACTACAGACTGGCTGCATGAGGAATCTTAAAGCTCTCTGCTTCCTTGCCCACATCTCTTGGGATGTGGAATGTGTTACTCTTCTCTGTATTTACTACACTCTGACCTTGTCCTGACTGTATTGTGTTGGCCAGGTTTATGGCTCGGTGGCACCTTCAGCTTTGAAACTATTAGACCCAGTCAATCATCGTGGCACTTGACTGGCCACTTGAACTTCTGGACAAGCTCCATAGACATTCTCCTTGCTGAAGTGAGCATCTTGCCTCATTAGTTCGAATGGTAACACCCTAAGGTGGGATTAGCAGTTGGAATGCAGCTCACAGCCCTCTGCTGGGACCTCTGCTTAACCTCCTGAGACTGTATTCCCCACATTTTCCCACACCCCGTCCTTTGATTCGTACCCTGGCCATGAATTAAGACCAATCTATTCCCTGGGCTTAATGTGTCAGTCATGCCCATGACCTTCTAATGTCCATTGCTTTCAGTTGTCCAGGATGCTACTTTCATTTACATCAATGAGTCTAAAACTACAGATAGGGTGGGATATGCTTTTGCATCTCCCACTGATCAGGAACAACATTTGTTGCCAGGAATATTTAACGCTTTTACAGCAGAGCTGATAGCAATTAACAGAGTCCTAAATTTTATTAGACATGCCTCCCTTGATTGCATCTTAATTTGCAGTGACTCAATGAGCAGTCTCCAGGCCACTGATCATTGTTACTATTGTCACTATGTGATATTTGCTGTTAATGACTTCCTCCCTGACCTTAGCTGCACTGAAAGTTTAGTCAGAGAAGCAATTACTCATGCCAAATTTCCTTTGACAATCCCTGATTGGATTTGGGGTACAAACTGAAGCCTCTCACTTGGAGATGGGACATCATTTGGTGAGCTGCTGTCTCTTCTAATTAACTCTGCACTGTCGAGGAGACTACTGCTGCAACTTTCTGCCCGTTCAATTCCTCCCAGAAAGAAACCACTGTTGTATGTTGCTTCCATATGAATCATACAAAACTAACCCATAATTTCATTTTATATAATGAGCTACTCCCACATTGTGATTGCTGAGCCTTACAGACACTAGCTCATATCCTGGTGGATGCCTCCTCCTCCTGATCCTCCACGCTAAGCATGGTCTTCCAAATTCTTTGCCTCCAATGTTGATGGATGTTTCATGGACGGTTGAGCTGGTTCTTTATGAAGGCGATTTTTATTTTCAGATACAAGGTTTTAAACTACTTTTAGGTCAGAGGCATGATGGTTGGGGCTGGGACATTTCCTGGTGTGTGCTGGGTCTGGGGATGTTTCTAACATAGCTTCTTTGGCAGCTACCTCTTTTATCCCTCTTTTATTCTATTTAATTGCTTTTGATGTGGTTTGCTTCTTTTACTGCCATGCCATATTTTCCATTTTGAGGATAGCATTCTGTTGAATATTGTGTACTCTTTGGCCTGACCATAATGGACCAGGTAGGAATGACTGTGGTCAGGATAACATCGGCTTCATGCAGAGCCTTGCAAATACCCACCTGATGCCATACCTATTTTTCTCATCATGTTTTTATTATTGATAGCCAACTGATTTTCATTATGGTTTTAGCCTTCTCATTTTTACTGATCAGAACTTTCTGACCAGAAGGCACGATGTGCTCTGTTGCTGTCTTCGCCCTTAATTGGATTGGTGGTGGTCGGATGCAGGTGGGGTTTCTTTCGCCGTGGATGAGACCTGGGAGACCCCTCATCTGCTCTGACCTACATGCTGGTGTGATCTGTATACAATGGTGTGCAAAATTCAAGGATGAAAGTAACTTTCACATGACATGTCACTGTCAAGTAGCAAAGCTCAATGACACTTGTACATAAACAGAAAGAAGTGCTACAATATAGAGCAGAAGGTAACTGGAAGAAATACACAGTGAGACAAACAAAAATGATAGTCTTATCCAAAGACAATAATTACACTGAAGTCACTGTGATTTATGTTGGTCCCCTGGACATTACAAAAGAGGGGATACTGCTCTTAATAGGGTGTGTGATCATCACAGATGGCAATGCATGCTCTGCAACTTGGTCCCATGCTGGCAACAAGGGTGGTAAGGAGTTCTTGTGATAGGGTATCCCATTACTCCACCATTGCAGCCGACAACTGCTGGATGGCCATTAGTCGATGTGTATGTGCTACTGTATTTCATAAATGTTTTTATTATTGACAGCCAACTGATTTTAAATTATGGTTTTAGCCTCCTCACTTTTACTGATCATAACTTTCTGGCCAGAAGATGTGATGTGCACTGTTGCTGTCTTTGCCCTTAATTGGATTGGTGGTGGTCATTCCGAGATCCCCTCCACTTGCTCTCTCCATTGAAGTCACGTATTGTCATCCATAAAAAGTCACAGTTGAACGCACATGAGGAAGCAGTACAATGTCTCAATGATGTTGACCGGCAGGTGTACCATATTCAAAGATTTGCACATGCAACATTGTGCCTCCCCACACCACAACACCTGGACCATCAAAACAATCATGTTCAACAATGTTCCTGCATGCATTATGTATTCCCTCCTCTCACCATATGAGGATACATCCAGAATTATTACTTTGACTGAATCTGCTCTCATCCAAGATGAGCAAGCGACCCCACTCCTTGTTGGTCCAGTCCCCAGGCTTTTGGCAACATCACAAATGGTGATACTGATGTCTGGGAGTCAATAGAACAAATCATACAGGTTGTCAGGCAAAGAGACCACCTCCATTCGGTCACTATGCTCCTGTGTAGTATGAGATTATTTGCCTGGCAGTGATGTTGACTGTGGTTGCAGCTACACCCAATTTTTGATAAAGGTCCCTTCTTGCATGCTGTATGTGGCATCTTCTGTCATCGTCCAGCGCCGTGACATGCTCAGGTGTTTGAAAGTACAGTGCGGCGAAACCTTCCCGCTGGACACCAGAGACGCTATACACAAGTAACATTTGTTCTGTGTTTTATTCTTTGATTGTTGTTTTCTGTTCCACATTCTACTCCATGGTGAAAGCGCGAATCCAACTGTGTTAGATACAGAATAATTTACCATACTGAACTTTTTCACACCTTCACATGGGTTATCGGTTGCAGTGTATTACTGTCTGTTCCGACTGCAGGGTTTCATTAATAAATTATTCCATCAAGCTGAGACAAGCCTACTTCTCTTATTCAGCTTATTCAGCCTACAAGCACACGCAGTTGTTAAACCGTCAATCGCGGTAATTCAAACCGGTACCGACAAGGTGGTGACCCCGATGTGATCTCCTGTACGCACGATGAATTTATGAGAAGTTCTTGGAAGAAATTGAGATGGAATCCGCCAGAGCCAACAAATATTTCTGTGGTATGTCTAGCAGTGTGACTACCACCCTTATGGCAGCACAATCCATCCCTGTGGTTTGCCCAAGTCGAAGCAAATTTTTCCTACGCTAGTATCACGGTCGACGCCATGAAATTCGCGCTGGTGGTCAGCCAACGAGATCTCCAGTACTCCGCTAAGGTTCAAGACATCTGAATTAGCCCGCCCGGAATGAACAGCTATGACCGATTGAAAGCAGAACTAATTCGGCACGTGTCTGCTTCGCAGGAAGAACGAATCTGGCAGATGCTTACCCAAGAGGACATCATAGATAAGAAATTTTCACAGTACCTACATCATCTGCAGAGTAAAGTAGACACAGGTACAGTCCCACAGTCCTGGACAGCTTACTGCACACGATCTGGAGCAGCCAGTTACCACCACCAGTGAAGGCAATCGTGGTGTCACGGACCGACGCACCTTTAGATGCAGTGGCCGAATTAACCGATAAGATCCAAGATGCAATGACGCCGTCAATAGTTAGCTCCGCCACTGTGGCATGCGCCTGTGTGGCAACAACTGTCTCACGCATGGATTATGATGTTCTCACCAACAAAGTGGACTTATTATCATGGCAAATCAGCAAGCTGTTACACTGCCGCAACACGGACAACAGGAGCCAACATCGATTCTGTCATCGCTCACACAGCCCATCATCGACAGCCTCGACTATGACAGGGACAGAACAAGCAGTCTGTTGGTACCATCGTAAGTTTTGTGAGCAAGCTCGTAAATGTATGACGCCCTGCACCTACCCAAATGGCAGCGGCGATGGGAAGTGAGCGCCTCCTGTGGTTGCTGTCTGACATCCAGGCACCTGTTTGTAAGTGACCGACGTTCCACCTGGAAGTACTTAGTAGACATGGGTTCCAATTTGTCAATCTTTCCTCGTACCATGCTACTTTAGAAGCAACCGTCTACGCCCATATGCCTCACAGCTGCTAATAACTCCTGGATTACGGAGTATGGCATGATGTGCTTGGAGCTCGACCTCGGGTTGCGGCGCGCTTTCGCGTGGGACTTGACCATCATGGGCGTCGCCGAGCCAATCATCGCAGCTGACTTCCTCTCCCACTACAACCTTCTGCCTGACATAAGGAACTCTTGCCTGGTCAACAACACCACCAGCCTAACAACTTCCGGGTTCCATACTTCCGGGGTCCACTCTGCCAAGGTAATTCAGGTAGTGGATGGCGAGTACGCGGAGATGCTGCGAGGATTTCCAGCCCTGATGCGACCACCCGGAGCACCTAAGGAGGTAAGACATGATACTGACCATTATATTGAGACTACTGATGGACCCCCTACCTCTTGTAGGCCACGACGTTTAGCCCCAGATCGCCTCAAAATAGCAAAGGCAGAATTTGACTGTATGTTGCGCGAAAGTCTAATCCGGCCTTCCAACAGCCCTTGGTCCTCACATTACATCTAGTGCCAAAGAAGGAGGGTACATGGAGACCATGCGGCAATTATAGAGCCCTGAACGCCCGGACAATACCCTATCGTTACCCCGTACCCTTGTTGCACGATTACAATTACGCATTAAGTGGTTAAATAGTGTTCACTGTGTTAGACTATGCAAAGGCCTACACACAGATACCTGTAGCTGAGCATGACATTCCAAAGACAGCCATCATTACTCCGTTTGGTTTATTTGAGAGCATGTTCATGACTTTTGGACTGAGGAATGCCACACAGACATGGCAGCGCTTCATAGATTCTGTGCTACAGGGTTTATTTTTTGAATTTGCGTACCTGGACGACATTTTGGTATTTTCATCGTCGCCTGAGGAACATCACCACCATCTAAACGAAGTATTCAAGCGATTGGAACACTAAGGAATCATGCTCAATACCTCAAAATGTATCTTTGGTCAACCTGAAGTAGACTTTTTCGGACATAGAATTTCTACGGCAGAATCGCTACCACTACCTGAGAAGGTGGAAGCCATTTCGCGCATTCTGAGGCCCACTACAGCCAAGGAACTACGGCGTTTCCTCGGAATGTTAAATTTTTTCCGCCACCATTTGCCACACTCTGCTGGGCTACAGGAACATTTAGTCACAGCGCTAAATGGTCCGAAAGCCAAGGGTAATCCGCCCAGAACTTGGACTCACGAAACGACTGCCGCATTTGAAGCGGCCAAGAAAAGCGTCGCCAACGCAGCCCTGCTGGCACATCCAGATCCTACTGCCATGTTAGCACTGGTAGTCTTCACTAGCCAGACCGCAGTCGGCACTGTGTTGCAACAACAATGTAGTGACACATGGCAGCCATTTGCATTTTTTTCACGCAAGTTGACAACCTCACTAAGACTTTGGAGTGCATACGACAGAGAACTTCTGGCCATTTACGAATCTGTCAAGTACTTCAGACCGCAACTAGAAGCATGTGACTGTTATCTTCACAAGTCACAAGCCACTAACATACACATTTCACCAGAACAACATGAACTGTTCCCGCAGACAACACAACCAGATCATGTTTATTTCTCGGTTTACCACTGATATATGTAATGTGTCTGGGATCGACAATGTAGTGGCTGACTGTTTGTCCAGAGTCAGCAGCATTGGCAATACGATTTATTACGCCAACCTTGCTGCAGCACAGCAAGCTGATGCTGAATTACAAGCAATTCTGTCAAATGGTGAATCAGCGCTGGACCTGCAGCTGGTCGACATTCCTGGAAGCGACATTAAGCTTTATTGTGACATGTCCACATTGAAGCCGAGACGCTTCCTACCTCTGGAATTTCGCAAGAACACTTTCCATTCGTTGCACAACTTATGTCACCAAGGCATACAAGCTACAACACGCTTAGTAACAACGTGTTGTGTGTGGCCTGCCGCGAATGGGCGAGATGCTGCTTGAAATGCCAGCGTAGCAAGATAAATTGCCATGTCCACTCACCGGTAGGAAGCTATCCAATCACAACAGCACAATTCACACGTGTCCACCTTGACATTGTTGGCCCACTGTCATCATCCGATGATCACCGTTACGTACTTACGATGATTGATCAGTACACTCGATGCACCAGTGGACAATGTTATGGCAGAAACTATCGCATTCACCTTCATCACACACTGGTTGTCGCATTCTGGTTGCCGCTGCACATTACGATGGACACATTACGAGTCTGATTTGTTTCAAGAGTTGACAAAATTTTGTGGCACACTTCACCACCGGACGACGGGCTATCACCGTGCCAGCAATGGTTTAATAAAACGATGGCACCGTACCCTAAAAGCTACCCTAATGTGTCATGACACCAGATGGCTCAAAGCACTTCCTGTGGTAGTACTTGGACTCCGAAGCACATTCAAGCCAGACCTGGATGCTTCTTCAGCCGAATTGGTTTATGGTAAAGCATTACGCCTGCCGGGAGAATTCGTGGCTACCAACGCTCTGCCGACACCCTATGGATGACCAGCCGGAATTTCTCCGCCAACTGCAACAACATGTGGCTTGCCTCCATCCCCAACAACACCACCGACACGGAACTCCTGTCATGTTTGTCCATTGTGACCTATCTTCCTGCACACACGTCATGTTATGAACGGAAGGTATTAAACCCTCGCTCCAACCACCATATTCCGGCCCACACCGTGTCGTAACCAGAGGAAGCAAGACTGTGGACATCTTGATCAATGGGAAACCAGCTACAGTTTCCACTGAACACGTGAAACCTTTCCGGAAGCAACGACGCCTGACCCACCATGACTTCCGCATGACAAATTGGGCACAAAACGAAAATATCCAGTGAATTGTGTAACAGAATTTTTTTTTATATTCATGTCAAGTTCAAATTTTTACATTCATGTCATCTTCTGTATACAGAGAAATTAATGAAAACTTATTTGTTGTAAGTTGACCTTTTTTAGGGTTCATGTAATTTATAAAATATCCCATGTGAAAATAAGGTTTTTTTTTTACTGTGAACTGCAAAAAAGTTACTAAAAATCACTTTCAGCAACACAAAATTTTACCAATTTGCCGGTGGAGGACACCCAACTCTCCTTTTGTTAAGCGATATTCCATTCCTCCAACCACCCCCCACCCCCACCCCCAACCCCCTTGATCAAGTTCTAGAATCACCCCTGAACAATACTGTGAGCAATACCAAAATCCTGACTACACTTGTAATCCTATGTCTTTCTGACAGTTTTCTGATGGTTCTTCATCAACTGTTGTCTCCAGGCCATGATGTAATGAAGAACACCACTACAGTGTACCGTAAGTGCTCACTAATTGACACACACTGTCTTTTTCCATTCCATCCACTACCTGGTGTTGTGTGGCAAGCCACATTTGGTGCTATAGTCACATGGATTTCATGTCATACTGTAAGGTAACAAGGGATAATATGGAACTCTTTCAAGTAATTTAAAATTTAAAGCACAGCAGCTGAGATAATATGCTGAGCAAAATAGACCGGAAAATACTTGTTTTGTGTTTTGATGGGAGTTGTTGTTCCGTTGCATAGTGTTTTGGTTTTCCTTTAATTGCCACGAATTATATAGGTGTGGAGATAATTTGTAAAATTATATAATGTATTTAGATTTAAGTATTTAAATATTATAAAATATTGTAAACGAATTGTGGCCATGTTTAGCGATTATTTTGACTACTGTGGTGTCATGTGACCCGACTCAGTACTGTGGATATGAGCGTGAAAATCGGGGTCTTTTGTCATTTGCCGTTGTGGTTGCGAGTTGTGAGCAGCAAAGTGCCGCGAGTGCAAGCATGGACGCGAGTGTATGCGAAGGAACAAAGTGAAAGTGTGTGAGTGTGAGACAAACAGTGTACGAATTGCACAGATCATTATTTGTGAACTTAAAAATGCATGGCCACAATGTTAAAGTGTTTCTTTTGAATAAATAAGTTTCAATCTGAATGTGTATAGTTCAATTCACTGCTCTTCAAAAGCCAGCTAATATCTGACTCAATAATAGGGGCACAAATGCAACCGTTTACTACCAACCCCCCCTTTGCAGATGAGCCACGTGAAAAATAGGTAGTAAACGAGCACGAGTTCAGTTGCAATACGGTACACTGGAGGTGTGTAAGTAGGATACTACCTGGCTTGAATTAGCATCTGCTGAAATCATACTCTATATTCCCATTATGCTCAACCTTTCTGTGCATGATTGGGAGACCACTGGCAACATGCTGCAGCACTTTCATTCATTTACACGGAGTAGTTAATGTTATATTACTTTATCTAGCTTGTTATTAAGTTTTGGAAAGCAGCTACTTTAAAATTATTTCTCAACTTGCCATCAGTATTGCCTTCAATGCCTCAGTTTTACTGCTGTTACCTTTTTCCTTGTGGACATCACTATCTCCAGATGATCTGCCTCTGGACTGAGGGACTGATGAATTTGTTGTTTGGACCCTTAACCCTTGACTGACCAACCAGTCAACCAACCAACTGTTTTAGCCAGGGTTTTTTTCCCCCATCATGTGGCATGAGATTAGATGATGGCAGTTGGAAAATGCTGTTGGCATCAGCATCTTATGCATAAGTCTGTGCATATCCATATCAATGCATATTAAACTTTGTATGCCACTTTTAACCTGTATGGTACACTGGGGCCGTGTCAGTAGGATAGTACCTGGATTGAATTTTCATCTGCTGAAATCATACTCCACATTCCTGATATGCTCTCTGAGTCATTGCTCTTGAAGGAGTTTCATGCAAAAGATCAACAGTTTCTTTAAATTTCTCAAAAATGTGGTTGCATGATGTTGCAGTTCCTTCAGTTTGCAGCGCGCTTGGCTTCCATATGGTAAGAAACTGTGCTGTCTGTTTCAACTAAAACATCTCCAACTGCAATTTCACAAGCTAAAATGATTGATGTAGTACCTTACTGTTCAAGAGAACTTCAAGGAGAAAAAAATCCACTGTGAGAATACATTTTTCTTCCACACAAAACACATCACTATATCTTTTGGTTTTCACTTTGTTATTGAAGCTTTAGCCAAATTTCTCTCAAATTGCCGACTTCAATTTAGTTTCATGAATTAAGGTACTGTCATCTTTATTCCGCTTACACAAATTTTCGTTAATGTTTTTAATTAAAATTTTCATGCTCTCAACATGCATCATAATGTAACTGTTCGCTCAAGCACTATAAAGTTTTGGCTGACTCAGTAGTTGGTTACCAGGGATATAATCCATTAGGCACTTTACAGACACAAAGCAACGTCTCGGCAGCACCTATTCAATGTGTGTAGGTAATATCATGGATCATATTTTTTTCCTTTTATACATGTAAGCTATAGATACACAAAGCCACAGGTAAATTAATGGGTTGCATTATGGTGGAGATAATGTTTTGATACAAAATAGAGACGAGATATACTCTTCAATTAATTAATTTCTGTATCTTCACCTGTTTGTTTCTATAAATGGTAGTGGGTGGACGTATTTCAAGATCCGTCACATCAGTATTGTTTAAAAATGTGTATTACAAGTGTACATTAAAAGTGTTAGAAAAAGTTGTTAATACAGTTTTACTCATATGTTCACATATATGTCTGTTCATCATTTCGCCCATGCCGAGATTCCTGCATCAGGAGGTTTGGAGCAATCCTGCATTGGCATTGCACAATGAAATTAACGTGAAGAAGTGCGAAATTTAAATGATGACTATTGATCTTAAATGTATTGACACTGAAGGTCTGTTGATATTAGTACCAGTTAAAGTCCACACAAGATATGTGTACCTTCCAATTTCTTTAAATTATTGTTTCAAATTAATTTTCTTAATTATTCAAGCAGCAATTATTAATCAATTTCCATTGTGTATCTGCCCACCCACACGCCACTATTCAGTAGTTACTGTTTAAAGGATGGCGCCTAGCAAAATATGAACAGACCTTTCAATTGTTGAGATAAAATACTCATTTGATTGTTACAACAAACTAATGAAACTTTCATTGTATTTATTACATGTGTATGAGATTGGGAATAGGGAAAACATTGAAGGAGCAAATTAGAATTAAATTCTGCCTACAAATGAGACATGCCGGGAATGCTGATTTCAGTGGTAAAGGTAGGAAGCTGCTGTGCTGTATGGTTATATGGCGACACTTGGTGCCGTCTCTCTGGCAGTAAATATAATTAATATCCTTTACAGAAAGTGCATTTCAAAAGAAAAGTTGTAAATTTGTATGAAGTCATCATTAAAGTGTCATCAAATTCTATAAGACTATGACAGATAATAATCAGGTTTATTAGTGAATATGCAACTGAATCTACTTTAATTGAAAAGTACGGATACAGACAAAATTTCATTCTTGAAAAATTCTGTTCAAAATTTTGCTAACAACTATTCACAATGGAGTCAAAGAAAATGGCCATTGTTGAAAAGTCCTTACAAAATGCAATATGCCATAATGTTGGAAACAGCTGGTGACAGTTAAGGTAATGTGCCAACTTGTTAACTGGCCAACAGCAACCAAAACAATAAGGTTGGCGTCCCACTATTACAAAATCATGTCACTGGTAATATAAGTAATTATGGTATCACTTTTATGATGCTTGATGAGACAACTTCTCAGTTCTCACCGGGAAACATTTTTCCAAATAATGAAACTGAAGTGCACGATGGTGAAAATTCCTTTGATTATTTTCTCATGATGTCGCAAACGCGAGACCAGGAAACAGTTCGTAAAAGCAATGTAAATAATAGTGAGAGAAACAATTTGACAACTCATGCAACTAATAACACAACAGTTTACACAGCAGTTCACACACCTTCAGGAAAATATAGGAAAACAGCTTACACAACAAAATCAGGCATTTAACGAAACTTCCTGGCAGATTAAAACTGTGTGCCGCACCGAGACTTGAACTTGGGACCATTGCCTTTCACAGGCAGGTGCTCTAACAACCGAGCTACCCAAGCACAACTCACAACCCGCCCTCACAGCTTCAATTCTGCCAGTACCTTGTCTCCTAACTTCCAAACTTCACAGAAGCTCTTCTGTGAACCTAGCAGAACTAGCACTCCTGGAAGAAAGGATATTGTGGAGACATGGCTCAGCCACGACCTGGGGTATGTTTCCAGAATGAGATATTCACTCTGCAGCGGAGTATGCGCTGATATGAAACTTCCTGGAAGATTGAAACTGTGTGCTGGACCTAGACTCGAACCCGAGACTTTTGCCTTTCGGGGTCAAGTGCTCTATCATGGTCCCCAGTTCGAGTCTTGGTCTGGCACACATTTTTAATCTGCCATGAAGTTTCAAGTCAGCGCACACTCTGCTTCAAAGTGAAAATCTCATTCTGCAGGCATTTAATGATTTTAAGAATAGTATTAGTCAACAGTTCAGTGAGCTGAGCAAAAAAATATGCACTGAAAGGTTACGAGGCAGTATTGCTAAAACTACTGACATTCCAAAACAACATTTGACAGAAAACAAACACATGCTTTTAGAGAAGTTAGAGATTTTCATTGGTTACCCACAATACGGCACTAGCCCATCAAAGGAAAATCGCGAAGTCTGCAGAATACGACAACACTTGCCGGCTGCTGCACCTGTCGAGCAAGCTTAATTGCCATGTGTTATGCCACAAGGAAACACAGACACACCTGTCACTGGCAGCGTGGCGTGTTTGTCAACATTACTTGCAGATGACGGATTACTTAGGCATCAACAATGTCAGGTATTTACCTCAGAAGGAAAAATAACAAACCATGTGGTCTTTATCAGAACATTTTGAAATGTTTCACCCTGTACCTGGACCGAAGTCCAGAAAATTCAGTTTGTTGTTGGATACACACAGGGTGACATTCTGCTATGGGCTACAGGCATGGCAGAATGTTGCCACTACTATCAACAGTTTGAGAGAGCCTTCCTCAATAAACATTGGTCTGAGACCATACAAGAGAGGCCCAAACGTGAAGTATTCGACCACTTACATTCAA
Organism: Schistocerca gregaria; assembly: GCF_023897955.1. Lineage (NCBI taxonomy): Eukaryota > Metazoa > Arthropoda > Insecta > Orthoptera > Acrididae > Schistocerca > Schistocerca gregaria. The sequence continues at coordinate 409,367,534 of NC_064920.1, forward strand.
TGGCAAACATGGAAGCTTAAGGGGCTATTCTGAAAACATTTGAATAAAACCAGATACTGGATGAACCCAGCATCTCAAGTAGACATACTGAAAATTTTAAAGAGTTGTCGCATATTAGGGAAAAACTCATTGCCATTCCGGAACATGACACCGAATACTTTACATCTGTACTGGACTCACTAGATTTGATATGCAAAGAGAGATAAATACAATCCAAGCCTGTTAATACGCATATAGTGCCACAGAGATTTATGGACCAACAAGGGAACAACGGTTCTGTAGTACAACACAGATGGCAACCTTACCCTACACAGACGCAACAGTAACGGTAATCACAATGGCAATGGAGAAAGCCATAAATTCAAAGGCAGATATGAAAGAAAATGGCCAAAATTTTACAGAAACACCTACAAGGAACAAGCAGCATATGACCAGCCTGTACAATACCTAGAGACACCAGGTACCGGCAATAATCAGCCAATCGCTTGGCAAACACAAAACAATACCAGACATTTGAATAATCCACAGACAGCGAGTTTGGCCAGCAAGCTGAAAACATGCAAAGGCAAAGAGAATTTCAGACGGAACCCTCACAGGGTACTATTAGGCTTAATCAAACACCAAAGACCATATACTGGAAGTTACACCTACCCCACAGACCGATGCCACCGCAATGCCGGGAAACTTGAACCAGTCATGGTAAGCCCCCATTCTGTGATCTTGGAGGAGAGTGGGGGCATGAGCTTGATCAACACTTGCTTTATCGGATACGATCAAGGTAATGATGTGAAAGATGATATGTATCAAAGCAATGAGGGTACACAGAAAAACTTGGCAGAGAGCAAGGTACAAGATAAGCCAAAATATTTGACATTGATGTACCCATTGTGCTTGACACAGGTGCTACAACTAATTTGTTGTCATAGGGATTCTTTCAAGAACAGAAGAAATGTGGGCGTATACCCACACTGCCAGTACAAAATTGCAAGGTACAAACTGCCACTGGTCAGAAATCAAAAAGAGTAAAAATTAGGACAGTTTTCTGTACAATGCAATTTTATGATAGTAAAGAAATTAATAACTGATTGTTTAATCGGCATGGATGCATTTAGGACATACTAAGTACAAATTGGTATCAGAAAGGGCCCGTGTCATTTCACTGCAAATAACAAATTATTTGCAATAGACCTAATCAGGGGAAGTACCAATAAACATAAAACTAAAGTTAATGATGACTTTGAGATTCAGTTCCTAAATCCAAGAGTTATGCTTGTCAACTCACACAATAATGAACAGTCGGCAGCAGAAGAGGTAACATCGCCACAATAAAAACAAAGGCAAGTGAATCAATGTGCTTGTCTCAGGACCAGCAAGTGGAACTTAGGGTACTGATACTTGCTTTTATATGCATATTTGAAAAAAGACCAGGTATCATTAAGGAATTCAAACATCTCAAATGGATTGAATATGTCACTCACTTCTTACAAGTTGTTAACTATCTTCCCCATACATCAACTGGATTTACACCAAATGAGCTGGTGTTCAGTTACAAGCAAGTAGACGAGTGAAATAAATCTTTGCCCAAGATACCGATATTGGAATTATCGCTGGATGATAAAATATGAGAAGCAGTAATTGATGTTGAAACCTGGGCTAAACATAGGAAAGGAATTAATGACAGAAAGCTGAAATGTACAACAAAATTTTATATAGAACAAAAGGTGTTACTTAGAACACATGCCAAATCCAAAAAATTGGAAAACTGAACCATAAGTGGCAGTTACTATACACTCTTCCATACATAATTACTAAAATACAAAATCACTAAACAATTACATAATTACATACAGATTGGCAAACACGACCACGGGTAAAGACAAGGCCTTTACCCACACAAAGACTTTAGAACATTTATATCTTGAGGAAGGACTGTATACCCTTTAAGTTGTATAAATGTATACTAATACTACATTTAGGATGCTGGAAAGTCACATTCCAGAATTTATGTTGTTAGTTGATACAGAAAATTTTTGTTTGTAGTTTTTCTTATACATCAAATGTGTAAACAATAAGATCAGTAGTTGTAACAAGGAAGAATTTTACTTTGTCTGGCTAGAGACAAAGATACTCTAAACAAAACGCTTCGCCTTGTGCATAGCCCAGTTGGAAACAAATAAATGAACTTGTGAAACACACGGTAGCACGCAATGCAATACACACCCCACCACAACTTAAGTGGTATCAGAGCAACACAGCACATGTGCTTCAAGGAGCATGCTAGTCAACACATTGTAAGCACATGCACGTGCACACCAGACAGGCACAGCTAGGAGTGATGGAGTACTCAAAACAAATTAACCTGATGAACTACAGCCCACACCAGCATTTGTAAAGCCCATTGCATAAACAGACACAAAGAAAATTAAGTAAGAGTCTGTACTAAAACTACAACTGCCTACACAAGATAAGCCAAGAGGATTAAATACACGGGAAAGGGATGTTGAACTACGAGATATTTACTTAAGCTGTGATACTATATACATTACATCTATATATGTACAATATTTACAAGTTTAAGTACTGAAAGTGCACAAACTAATTTGATGGACAAGAGAAGTCATGCTGCAGGTAAACCAGCGAGTACAGTGTAACTGAATTAAGAGGTCACACTGTGACTCTAATACACTTTATCTTTCAGATTCATAAGGCAAGTAGAGATGCACACACGACATTAAGTTTTGTGACAGCACGACTGTACACTGAAGTGAATGAATACATGGTTGAACATATGAAGAAGGTATTAGTAGCCATTGAACCACTATACACTTATCCATGAAGATTTAGTTTTAAGTTAGTATTAAGTTTTTTATTCTTCCAGGGAATGATGCATTGACACATCCTAAAGTGAAGAAAGATAAATGCTTATAGAGTGTTGACTACAATATTAAATATAACAAAGGGCTGCACCATAAGATAAACATAGTTATAAGTTCATGATACGTATGAATGTAGTATGAAACAGTTACAGTACATCAGGTATCACGATGCTGAACTAAGGCTGAGCTCTAGCAAATAATCAAGGGGTCGAAACCTAACAACTATGAGCATCGAATACCTGAGAAAGCGTAAAACATCTGGTTAATGCTGAAATTTTTGTGCACATTTGTTACTTATGTAAACACTGTTTTACACTCATCGTACATAACATATTGTATTCATAATACAACTCTGTATACCTAAGCATATGAAATGGTTATACTTTATGCAATGAAGATAACAAGTAAATATTGAGCTACACTTTTAAACACTGAATAAGTTTTTGATATGATTGGTATCATCGGATTTGAGTTGTGTTTATAAACAACAACCTATTTTGCTCTTGGGATCACAGTTAAGTCTATTAACGAGGCGTAACTGAGCACATAAATGCCCTTCCACGGAATTTCCTCAACCCTGCAGTGTGTAGATCCTTCCTGGAGAATGCTAGAGAGGCGAGGCCATGTGTAGTTATCTGAGCGGCACATAGTATCTACTGTAGCAAGTGTTGTTTACTTCTTTAATTCCTTGGAATTGATAAATATGCTCCAAGACGAAGTCATTGTAGATTCAAATGAATTTTATGTCAATTTATGTCATAAAGGAAAACAGAATCTATTATTGTATGAATGTTATATGAAAAACGTATAACCAAATGAGAGTAATATGTGTACTCATATAATTGGAATAGAATAATGTAATGGAATTGTAATTTTACAAAATGTACTAAAAATGATGAGCAACGAAAATATATATAAAAGGGGGAGAGAAAATGTTACAGACTACAATGTATATAATTGACGATAATGGCATGTCAGGAAATGAATAGGATAAGAGTATTTTGTAATTTTATTTGCATTTTTTTCTGTTGTGTGTATTGTATGTTAAAAGGACACTACAGAAACATTATGTAATGCAACTGTGTGAAAGACACTCAAAAACAAAGTGCAAGGACATATGGAACCTGGCTGCAAAGTGTTAAGTGTTCGTGTGATATACACGAGGGTGCGCATGATAAACTAAAGATGGCAATACTTCATGTGAATTTTCTGTGCTTGACAACACCATAAAAACATGAATTTTCTGTGCTCTACAATGTCATAAAAGTGGCAAGTGACTTACCTTGTCAACAGATGTTGGATGTATGGCTGGTGTCCCCACTGAATAAGTGAGAGCGACAAGGTGAAATAAATTCCGTGGGCCACTGTTATGGAGACCAGTTGTCACCGCATTGAAGATGTCGCAAAGGATCACACCTCTGAACATGAGCTTCACAAATTTGTGCAGTGAAAGCTACTGTAAATGCACAACATGGAGACTCATGCCTTGCACTAGACATGTGAGCGTGAGCTGGAACGATAACGGACTTTGAGGTGTGCATGCACACTCCGCATATGCTGACTGACAACAATGGGAGTATGCAGTTACAGCAAGCCCTTTGTTAGGAGAGAAAACTTAGGTATGTGTGTGTTAAAAGAAGCTACCATGGCCATATAAATTGATAACCACACAGGATAACTCCAATGGCCGAAACAAAGGCTATGCCCATACCAGCCAAGGCTATCAACCCTCAAAAGGGAAATAAGCTGAGACACTGTGCATCTCTGTATGAAGTCAGTGCACAGTGGGGGACAATTATAAGGGATCATCTACATACACACAAAGCCAAAGGCAGATTAACGAGTTACTTTGTGGGAGAGATAATGTTTTGATTCAAAAAAGATCAGAGATACTCTCTTAAATTGATTAATTTCTGTACCTTCACCTGTCTGTTTCTATAAGTGGTAGCAGACCACTTAGTATTGTTTAAAAATGTTTATTTCAAGCATTGATTAAAAATGTTAGAAAAGGTTATTAGGAAAGTAAAGCTTTATTCATATATTCACATCAACCACGCCCGTCTGTTCATCATTTTGCTCATGCCGAGAATCCTGTATCAGGAGGTTCGGAGCAGACAAGAGGAATTTTCACGAGCAGAGGAGCAGCAATCCTGCATCTGCACTGTTGTAGTGAATACCATGCACAATGGAATTAATGTGAAGAAGTATGTAACTTAAATGATGACTATTGATCTAGAATCTATTGACATTTAAGGTCTGTAGATATTAGTACCAGTTAAAGTTCGCCCAAGGTATGTGTACCTTGCAGTTTCTTTCAATTATCCTTTCCAATTATTTTTTTAATTATTCAAGCAGCAATTATTAATCAGTTTCCATTATTTATCTGTCCACCTACATGCCACTATTCAGAACAATGGTGGTGGCTAAAGGGAAAGGACACAACCCAAGTGCAGTGTTGCTTCATGTAACAGTATTCAGTTGCATATAATGTAAATAGACAAATAATAAAATATTGGCACTATCGTCCAATGTTTAACCACAAAGTAATTGTTATTGTGGATACCTGCAGATATCCACTTCGATGCACGCCCTACCTAAATCATTTGCACTACACTACGAGTTTTCAGTCTTGATATGTCTATTAATATGTTATTAAAGTTACGCCATTGTTTCTCATAACCCTTGATGCAACTAGAAAAAGAAGAAAGGAAGATTAAGGTTTAACATCCTGTCAGTGAAAAGATCATTAGAAAATCTTGGACGAGTATCAAAATTGACCATAGTCTCTTTAAAGGAACCACCTACACATTTACCTTAAGCAGTTTACGGGAACCATAAAAAATTTCTATCAGGACGATACAGTGGGGAATGGGCCACCATCCTCTCAAATGCAAACTGTCTTTTTAACCCTTACGGCACCTCAGTATGTGCTGCAAGTTGTGTGAAGGAAATTAGATTATATGAAATGACAAGAGAGAAGCATAACCCTATATGATATATGGATTGTATGAACAATTTATTAAATATCTACTTACTATTATATCATTCTGTTTAAAGTCAAGGAGTTCAGAAAGAAACCAAATGCCTTAAGAATAACTTAAAATTACCAAGTGGAGTTCTGTATATTACTCTGAATTGTTACTTCTGTAGCGCAAGCTCCAGATACTCACACTGCAAAATTATTATCAGTATGTTCAAAAATATGAAACAAAAAACGAAATTTTCTATTAGTCAGCTATACAGCACACTACTGCATGTATAATGAATAAGATGTCCATAAATAATACATTTAACACTTGTGCCATGTTTATGCACACAAAAACATGTCATGACATTTTTATAAGTTTTATTTATTTATTTTTTTAACCGCTGATGTGTGTTGTACAAACCTCCTGTTTTTATTGCACTCTTACACACTTGACAGACTCCCTTCTTTCTTTGTCTCAATCTATACAGTTATTCCTACCCACACTGTCCTCTTTCCTCTGCTATAGAATACCTTATATGCTTAGCCTACAATTGTCATAACTTTTAAAAGAAAAAGAAGTAATTTTAACTTAATGCTTTCTATAGTTGTGCTTTATTTGTTACAAGTAATTTGATACCTACAGCAAACTGTGTGCACTTGTTTCTATGAAGCTTTAACTGGGATCAGTTTCATGATCTACATAATTTTAAGGGCTAAAGGAGGTTGTTGAATTACAGTTAACACTATACTTTTTCTTTGGTGCAGTCCAACTGTTACTGTGTTTATTGGCTGTGTTGCCTTTCCTCGAACAAGGCTGTAAAAATCATTTACTTGGATTAATTGCCAATTATTCCAAACTTGTGGTGACGGTGCAAGCTCTTTGTCACATTTGTCTTAAAAAAAATCCACAGTATGTTTATAGAGGGTTCATGTGCAATCATGTTAAGCAATTATTTTCTTACATGCTTGTGAGACACTTCACAAGCCAGTGCCAAATGTAGTATGTAAAAAAGCCTGATGAAAGGAAATGTAACATAGGTGACAGAACTGAGATATGGTTGTGCATTCATTCTTAGTCACTGAATTTTTAATCCACATTGCCCATCCTTGGGTGCCAACAATAGTCATTCAAAACATCCTGGACACCACAGGTTATCTTTCTCTGTATATTGGACGGTCTTTTCTTTATATATCAGTACCTTATATGTATTACTGAATGTGACAGGTATCGTTTCTGAAGGTCACCTTAGTGCATTTTAGGACTTAATTTATTTCTGGTCAATTCACAGGAATAATTAGGTTGGGAAAATTTGTTTTACTGGTTAAGGAAAGGAGCACTTTGTGTTTCTGGAATATAATTTATTGCCTCATAGAACTTCTGATTAAGTTCATAACAAGGTACCAATGTTTAGTACTGTCTATTAGAGGCACAAATGTATAACAAAATGAAGTTTTATTTTCAATTCATTAAGGTTAGTGAATTCAATAAAACAAAATTTTTGGAGTGAGAGACAAGAAAAGTTTCAAAATAAAACATTTATACAATACTTGAACAAAAATGTACAAATCTTATAAACAGTCATTTGCCTTATTCATAAATAGATTGCTGTACATAATATAAAATGCAATAGTACTTAACTGTAAATTACATATAACTACTTTACTGCAGCACCTCACTATTGAAACTTCCTGGATGGCACAAAGTTCATAACAATTAAAAATATGTATCACAGGTTTCTGATTTTTTTGTACAAAGGACATTCTTCCATGCAGTTGTTCTATGGAGATGCAACCTGTAACAAAAGTTCAGGGTTACAGCTAAATTGTGAATGTATGATTAGTTTTTACATGAAATTCCCTCCCTGCTCAACCATTTTTCTCGGTCCACTTACGGATTTCTCTAATTTTATCCATGTGATCATGTTGTGAGGTGGATATTGAAAGAAGTGATAAGCTTCTTATCGTGCGTCAGAACACATATTCTCACTATTTTCAGTGCCTAGATCTCTGAAATCTACAGCACTTGCATCTTAACACCACCAATTGTGCACGTTTGTTAACCTTTTCTGTTACATTCTTGCAATGATTAAATGTAACAGCATACAGCTCTTTTCCGAATTTTCTCTCTGCCTTCCTCTGAACCAGTGTGCAATGGTACCATACTGTCAAACATTACTCCATAATTGATTACAGGACGGTTTCATAAGAGATTTACTTTGTGGCTGAGCTACAGTTACTTAGGGTTCCTATGTTAAATTTGTCTGCCATCTGCATTCCCCGCAGCCAGATTCGTGATTGTTCCACTTTTGTCTGATCTCTTTATCTACTTATGTGTATTCCATGTGTATTCCATTATTTTTGTTGAGTGTCAGCTGTCAGTTTTTGCACCAAAAGCCGATCTTCCACAAGTCTTACAGTATTTTTTAACAAACTGCAAGCAATGTGACCCTGCTGGATACAAATATATGATCTGTAGACAGTCTTAGAGAGCCATGCATTATCTGCCATCCAGTTGTACATAATCCTGAATAGTAAGAGCCACATTCTACTTGTGTAAGAAAAATCAGATAATAATTCCATTTATAATGGTAATAACCCATAATATACTGGATTTTGTATATTTTAAGGGTTTTTATCAAGCACATATCCCATCCAATTCATCCTAAACAAATATTTTCTCACTAGAAATGTATCATGGGTTTTCTGGAAGTCGAGAAATATAGTAGCACAACCAACAAGTGAACAAAATGTGTGTGTGTGTGTGTGTGTGTGTGTGTGTGTGTGTGTGTGTGTGTGTGTGTGTGTGTGTGTGCGCGCGCGCGCTTTGCAGATTTACTGAAAAAATCCTGTTGTATAAACAGCAATTAAAAAGAAAGGGCAGAAATACATTATGTTTCTACAGTTGTGAACTACTACTCTGTCGGAATAATTGAATAGAAAATATGGTGGCCGTTATCTTCAATCTGAAGACTGGTTTGACATACTTCTCCACACTATTATACAGAGTGCTTTCCATAAGTAATGTGACCAATTTTTTTTCTGACGCAACGGTACACCACAGTGTGTTGTAACTGGCTGGGCTAAGTGGAGGGGGGGTGTTAGCTTCAAAACGCTCTTTGTCTCATTCGGCTGCAAGCTGCCATAGAGTCAGGTCTAGTGTTTCTGTCAACCCCGTTTGAGTTTATGTAACACGGCACAATGGATCATTCTGTGGAGCACTGGTATGGTATAAAATTTTGCGTTACACTTGGGAAGTCCACCACCGAAACATTTCCATTACTTCAGCATGCCTTTGGTACTGATTGCTTGTCCAAATCACAAGTTTTCCAACGGTACAAGTCGTTCACAGAGGGCCAAGAGGAGATCACCGTTGAACCTTCCAGTGGATGGCCATCAACCACACGAGTCGCTGAAATGTGATGCGTGTGCGCAATTGTTTTAACGCTGAGCCTTCAACTGAGAGCACAAACTCTAAACATATCAAAAACAACCATTTTCTGCATTGAGACCAAAGATGTGAACATGAGAAAGGTGAACATAAGCACATGCGAGTGCTTTGGTGCCGAGAAATGTTGGAAATGTGTGAAAATGATACTCATTTTTCAAACTCAGTTATCACTGGTGGTGAGTCGTGGAATTTTGAGTACGACCTTGAGACAAAAAGGCAGAGTTCAGAGTGGCACACCCCATCATCACCCCACCCCAAGAAGGTACGCATGAGCAAGTCCAGGATCAAAACCATGCTCATTGGCTTCTTTGACATCAGAGGCACTGTCCACCACAAATGAGTACCTACTGGGACTACAGTGAACTCAGCTTTCTACTTGGAAGTGCTCAAAAGACTGAAAAGGAGGGACTCGCTCTGGACAAGAACACGTGTAAAGTTCACCACGACAGCGCGCCGAGTCACAGCGCCTTCGTTGTCAACGACTTCCTGGCCAGCACCAACACCCCATTGGTTCCCTAGCCTCCCTACAGTCCTGACCTGGCTCCTGCTGATTTTTTTTTATTTCCTCGATTAAAAGGAGTAATGAAAGGAAAACATTGGGATGCGATTGAAAGCATCCAGGCGCATGTTACATCAGCTCTAAAAGATATTCTGGAACAGGCATTCCAGGATGCCTTCCACGAATGGAAACACCTCCTCCAGAAGTGTATTGAACCAAGAGGGCGCTATTTTGAAAATTTTTGATTATTTCTATGAATATATTCACTAAATGATTTTTTATGAATTTGGTTCATTTCTTATGGAATGCACCTTATATCCTGTACAAGATTCTTCATCTCTGCTTGCCTACACCCAGTTCAATGTGTTTCCTGTAGTATGCCCCCTATTTACCTCCTGTGCCAAACTGATGATCACTTGATGTCTCAGAATTTGCTCTACTGACTGGCACGTTCTTTGAGTCAAATTGCAGAATAAAGCTTTCTCTACACATTTCAATCTAATATCTCTTGATTAACCATTTGATCTGCCCACCTAACTCAGCCATTTTTGTATAGTGCCACATTTCAAAAGCTTCTATTCTCTTCTGTCTATATTGCATATTCTGCCCATTTCACTTCCATAGCGAGCTACAGTACAGACATATATTTTCAAAATGACTTCCTTACATTCAATGTTAACATGTTTCTGTTTTTCATGAAACCATTTCTTATTATTGCCAGTCTGCATTTTATATCCTCTTCATTTTGATCTGCAAATAGCAAACAGGTTTCTATCACTTCTAATCGAACATTTCTCAAAGTAATGTTCTTACCACTGCCTAGTTTAACAACTACATTCTATTACTCTAACTTACTTTTATTTGCTCCTCCCATGACACTCCAATGTTTTCAACTGCTGCTCCTCGTCCTTTACCACTTCCGACAGTGAATTACAATGTCATTGGCAAATCACAAGATTTTCAGCTATTATTCCTGAACTTTAATTCTTTTTTTCCAAATTTCTCCTCATTATCTTTTACTGTTTGCTTGATATATAAATTGCATAATGTGGGGTGTAGGCTACCACCCAGTCTCACTACCTTCTCAAGTCCCGTCCGCCCTGGTTTCTATCAACTGTAGAGTACCTCTGGCTTCCTGCATTTTACCTGTGTTACCTTTACCATTTCAAAGAGTGCAGGACAGTTTACAATCTTAAAGTTTTCTCTAAGCCTACAAATGCTGTAAATTTAGATTTGCCTTTCTTCAATCTATCTGCTAAAATAAGTTGGAGGGTCAGTATTATCTCATGCTTTCCTATATTTCTCCATAACCCAAAATTATCTTCCTCAGGGTCAGCTTCCACATCTCTTCATTCTTCAAAAAGTAAGTTACACATGTTGTCCCACATTAGGACCATTGTGCAACAAGTGTGGTTTCTCTTTTCTGCTGTAGTATAGATAACAGACACATCACATTGCAGGAGTAAATGGCACAACAACTGGAAATTTACTCCAGACTTGATGTACAGGGTGTTTCAAAAATGACCGGTATATTTGAAATGGCAATACAAACTAAACGAGCAGCGATAGAAATACACCGTTTGTTGCAATATGCTTGGGACAACAGTACATTTTCAGGCAGACAAACTTTCGAAATTACAGTAGTTACAATTGTCAACAACAGATGCCGCTGCAGTCTGGGAAACTCTACAGTACGATATTTTCCACATATCCACCATGCGTAGCAATAATATGGCGCAGTCTCTGAATGAAATTACCCGAAACCTTTGACAACGTGTCTGGCGGAATGGCTTCACATGCAGATGAGATGTACTGCTTCAGCTGCGCAATTGTTTCTGGATTCTGGCGGTACACCTGGTCTTTGAAGTGTCCCCACAGAAAGAAGTCACAGGGGTTCATGTCTGGCGAATAGGGAGGCCAATCCACGCCGCCTCCTGTATGTTTCGGATAGCCCAAAGCAATCACACGATCATCAAAATATTCATTCAGGAAATGAAAGACGTTGGCCGTGCGACGTGGCCGGGCACCATCTTGCATAAACAACGAGATGTTCGCAGTGTCATCTAAGGCAGTTTGTACCGCCACAAATTCACAAAGACTGTCCAGATAGCGTGATGCAGTAATCGTTTCGGATCTGAAAAATGGGCCAATGATTCCTTTGGAAGAAATGGCGGCCCAGACCAGTACTTTTTGAGGATGCAGGGACGATGGGACTGCAACATGGGGCTTTTCGGTTCCCCATATGCGCCAGTTCTGATTATTGACGAAGCCGTCCAGGTAAAAATAAGCCTCGTCAGTAAACCAAATGTTGCCCACATGCGTATCGCCGTCATCAATCCTGTGCACTATATCGTTAGCGAATGTCTCTCGTGCAGCAATGGTAGCGGTGCTGAGGGGTTGCCGCGTTTGAATTTTGTATGGATAGAGGTGTAAACTCTGGCGCATGAGACGATACGTGGACGTTGGCGTCATTTGGACCGCAGCTGCAACATGGCGAACGGAAACCCGAGGCCACTGTTGGATCACCTGCTGCACTAGCTGCGCGTTGCCCTCTGTGGTTGCCGTACGCGGTCGCCCTACCTTTCCAGCACGTCCATCCGTCACGTTCCCAGTCCGTTGAAATTTTTCAAACAGATCCTTTATTGTATTGCTTTTGGGTCCTTTGGTTACATTAAACCTCCGTTGAAAACTTCGCCTTGTTGCAACAACACTGTGTTCTAGGCGGTGGAATTCCAACACAAGAAAAATCCTCTGTTCTAAGGAATAAACCATGTTGTCCACAGCACACTTGCACGTTGTGAACAGCACATGCTTACAGCAGAAAGAAGACGTACAGAATGGCGCACCCACAGACTGCGTTGTCTTCTATATCTTTCACATCACTTGCAGTGCCATCTGTTGTTGAAAATTCTAACTACTGTTATTTCGAAAGTTTGTCCACCTGAAAATGTACTGTTGTCCCAAGCATATTGCAACAAACGGTGTATTTCTATCGCTGCTCGTTTAGCTTTTATTGCCGTTTCAAATATACCGGTCATTTTTGAAACACCCTGTATGTAGGACAGTACAATTCTTGTGGACAAAACACCCAAATTACTCACAGATTCACTGTGAAATTTAAGTGGTATATGCAACAAATGCTATACATCATCTATATTTAGTGAAATGGCGCCAACAATTTGACCAAAGCTACACAGGCATGGGTTATGCTAACCAGGAAGGAAGGCCATCAACAATGACCACAGATAACAGCATCAAGACAACTGAGGAAAAGTTTGCAACAATCACACTTTCCAAAGAAGACGACAATCACACAGTGGTTCTTGAATGGCTCCAAGACCAACGAGCAGATTACTATTGTCTAGGAACTGAACAATTGGTAGAATAGTTTGTTTACTGCTAATGAAGACTTGGTGACTATGCTGCAAAATAAAAGCAACTGGGTTACTCTGTGCAGCTTCCAATAAGTATTATTTGGCCTGCCTTAATGATGTACAACTTACTTTTTGAAGTACCCTCATATTTAACGGACATGACTTATTAAACTGATGTTTTGGTAATATAAGGATCGGCTGCCTTCAAAATTGGAATTAATACGTTATTTATCAATTCTGAAAGTAATTTGCCTGCCTCCATATTATCTTGAACACCAGATGGAATAGTTTTATCATGGGTGATTCTCCCAAAGGTCATCTATCCAGTCCAGGTGCCTTGTTTAACCTAAGTCTCTTAGAGCTATACAAAACTATTCTTGTAATATCACAACTCCCATCTCATCTTCATTTATTTCCTCTGATTTTCCTACAATATTGTTTTTGAGTTTGTTTACCTTCTGCAGGTCCTGTAAGTATTTCTTCCACATCTTAGCCTCCCCTTCTTTCCATAATACTGGCTTGCTATTTGATATTTGTACAGTTGCTTCACTTTTCTCCAAAGATCTCTCTAATTCTCCTATAAGCAACGTCTATCTTTTCATAGCTCTGCATGCTTTTACAGCTTTACATTTGTCCTCTAGTCTTTGCTGACTTTGTATTTTGCACTTTCTGCCATTCTAATTTTTTAAACACATGTATTTCCTTTCTCCTACTTCATTATTATAATTTTTCCTCCTCCTTGGTCTCCTATGTTATCCAGAGGTTTCTACTGGGCTTTGTGTCTGTGCTTACAGGTTACCGTGCTGCCTTACTACACCATCTCACAAGTCCACCCACTCATTTTCTGTCTTATTCCTTTCCTCTCTTTCAGTTCGTAACAGCCAAGTTTTCTGTAATTTTTTCAGTTTTAATATGCAGTTCCTAAACAAGAAATTATGGTTAGAATCTATACCTGAGCTTGAAAATTTTTGCAGTTTATCAAGTAGTTAAACAAGGCAAATTAAGCAGAAAAAGAATGACAAGTGTGGAACACCAACACGTACATCACCATACAAGAGAGAATGACGGCAAGTTAAGTTGCAAATATGAATATACAAAACTGAATCACAAGCAAGATGCAATTATGGCTAACAGAGTAGACTGAATCATTGGAAAGCATTCTGAATACCCGAAAATATGTATGTTCACCAAATAAAATGAATTCATTTGATATTTGGTCATTAACACAATGACTACTTGTTTCAATATGCACAATTCTTGAACTAAAAAAATTATTTTCGTTTTGTATGAGCAATTTAAAATTTCTTTTATAACAGTCTTACTTACCACAACAAGATGACCACTTTTTCCTTTGCTGATTGCTGGTGTAGGGCCTGTTGTAATATCAATAACACCTTGCTTGCCACCAATCAGGTTGTGTGATATCCTTTTAAAAAAATTAAAAAGAAATATGAAATTGTGATAGAGGCACAAATATTTTTTTATACTGATACTAAGGAAAGCATAATTCATTTTATTGTAACACAGTAAATGCAATGTAAGCTAGCTCATGAAAGATAACTCCCTGAATGCAACACTCTACACAAATCAGCGTGGAAGCTGAATTATATAAGTGAATTTTGTGTATTTAGAGAGCATACACACAAATTGTTCCCAAATTTTGGCCACACTGAACACCCAGGACAATTACAAGCTTTTAAAGAAAAGAGAACCACCTTCAAGCAGAACAAATATCTTGCTTTGTTGGAATTAAACTACATAGTTCAGTCATTTTTTATCACTTCCAAATCCTTCGTTAGGCCTAGATTAATTTATTATTTCTTTTCCTTCTATGCCTGGTCAGCCACCTTAAAAAGTGTGGCAGAGAGTAGTCTGCCTTTCACTGCAGTATTCCTGTTCCTTCTACAGATTTTGCATGGGAAGAACGAATGTCAGTAAGCATCATAAATAATTTACGTAAGTTTACAATTATGGTCACCTGCTCCAGATATATGCTCAGACATACCAGTACATTGAAGAGCCAAAGAAACTGATACATCTGCCTAATATTGTGTAGGGCCCCATAAGCACACAGAACTGCCACAACACACATGGCACGGACTCAACTAATGTCTGAAGTAATGATGGAGGGAATTTACACCATGAATACTGCAAGGCTGTCCATACATCCATAAGAGTGCTTCTAAACAGCACCTTGCAAGGCATTGCAGATATGCTCATTAATGTTCATGTCTGGGGAGTTTGGTGGCCACTGGAAGTGTTTGAACTGGGAAGAGATTGTCCTGCTGGAATTGTCCAAGTCCACTCAAATGCACAATGGACATGAATGGATGCAGGTGATCTCACAAGGTGCTCAGATACATGTCAACTGTTGGAGCTGTATCTTAACATATCAGAGGTCCCATATCACCTAAACTGCACATTCCCCATGCCATTACAGAGCCTCCACCAGCTTGAACAGTCCCCTGCTGGCTCCATGGATTCATGAGGTTGACTCCATACCTTTACATGTCCATCCTCTTGATACAATTTCAAATGAAGCTTGTCCAGCTAGGCAACATGTTTCCAGTCATCAACAGTCCAATGTTTGTGTTGAGGGGCCCAGGCAAGGCATGAAGCTTTGTGTCATGCTGTCATCAAGGGTACACGAGGGGCCTTTGACTCCAAAAGCCCATATCGATGATGTTTCATTGGACAGTTTGCATGCTGACACTTGCTGATGGCCCAGATATCTGCAGCAATTTGTCGAAGGCTGCACTTCTATCATGTTGAATGATTCTCTTCAGTCGTTTTTGGTCCTGTTCTTGCAGGATCTTTTTCTGGCCACAGTGATGTTGTAGATTAGATGTTCTACTGGATTCTTGATATTCCTGGTACAACCATGAAATGGTTGTATGGGAAAATCCCCACTTCATCGCTATCTCAGAGATGCTGTGTCACTCCATTCTTGCACCGACTATAACACCACATTCAAACTCACATAAATCTTGATAAATTGCCATTGTAGCAGCAGTAACTGATCTAACAACTCCACCAGACACTTGTTGTCTTATATAGGTGCTGCTGACCACAGTGCTGTATTCTGCCTGTTTACATCTCTGTATTTGAATGCACAGCATGCTTGTACCAGTTTCTTTGGCACTTCAGTGCAATACATTGTTGCTCTTGTTGGAAAATCGCTCTCAGAATTTGAGCAATATGTTTCTCTAGTAGTATCTCCATGACAGACTCAAAACTCTGCATTGAATCTTCTTCGGTTGCCATATTAATTGTCTCTTATAAGGATACTAAATTGACGAGCATAACTCAAGAACTTGTTGAACAACTATTTTGTAATGGACAAATGAATTAAATTTCCTTAATATCAATTCAATAAAACTATCTGGTATTTGCTTTTGTACAACTAATATTTAGTTCTTTGTCCTGAACTCAATATTACACAACATGTTATGTTTAGTTTACGTTGAGTTCAGCAAATCGTGCAAGATATCTGTTCATCTGCAGGTTTTCCTGTCATCACTGCAATCTAGTAGCACTGATTTTTCATATTTAAAAATCTGATGTATCCATGAACAACCCAATGAATCTTTTGACACTGCCAACAAATAACATACATGCAGTAGAGCTTTCATTTATACAATGTTTCTTCAGATTATCTCAGTTTCTTTTTGGGATTTTTTTAACTTTTATCATCAACATTATTAAAAGCATAGGTTGCTACTCACTGTAAAGATGACATGTTGAGTTGTGGACAGATACAATAAAAAGACTGTTACACACTGACTTTTCGGCCAAAACCTGCTTCAGAAAGGAAAACACTGTACTGGCTGCTTTGGCCAGAATACATTGTGTCGTGCTGTGCAAAGGTATCAGTCTGAAATGGTGTGGGGAATGGGGAGAGAGGAGCAGGATATAGGTGTGTGTGTGTGTGTGTGTGTGTGTGTGTGTGTGTGGGAGAGGGGGGGGGGGGGGGGGGGGCAAGTAGTCAGCACTGCCCCTGATGGAGCATGCAGGGACTAGGTGGCAAGACAAGGCTGCCAGAAGCAGCATCAGAAGGCAGTTCGGGAGGCGTAGGAAGCGGAAAAGGGGGAGGAGCGGAAAAGGGGGAGGAGCGGAAAAGGGGGAGGAGCGGAAAAGGGGGAGGAGCGGAAAAGGGGGAGGAGCGGAAAAGGGGGAGGAGCGGAAAAGGGGGAGGAGCGGAAAAGGGGGAGGAGCGGAAAAGGGGGAGGAGCGGAAAAGGGGGAGGAGCGGAAAAGGGGGAGGAGCGGAAAAGGGGAGGAGCGGAAAAGGGGAAAATATTGGTGCATGTGTTGGCAGAGAGCAGCACACAATGAGAGCTAGGAGATATGAATTGAAAGGATGTCATAGGACAGAGCAGATGGCAAATGTTGGGTGGAAGATGTGGGGATGGTAGGGTACCTTAGGTAAGGATAAATCCTCTCTGTGCAGTTCAATAATACTGCTGGCGGAGGGGAGGATCCAGGTGGTTGGCTTGTGGAGCATCCATTGAAATCAAGCATGTTATGCCACAAGGCGATCACTTTGCTCTTGGCGACAGTTAAGCGGTGGCCGTTCATCATGGTTGACAGCTGGTTGGTAGTCATACCAACACATAAAGCTGTGCAATAATTGCTGCAGAATTGGTATATGACATGGCTGCTTTCATAGCTGCCCTGGTCTCTGGGTGAAGAGCTGGGTGGTTGGACTGGGCAGGTCTTACACCTCGGTTTTCCACAGGGATATGTTGCCTGTGGTAAGTGGTGAAAGTTGCGAGTGGCATAGCGATGTACTAGGATGTATTTGAGGTTGAGTGAACAACGGACCACTTAAAGGGAGAGTTGGGTAGGACATTCCACATTTCAGAGCTTGATTATAGATAATCAAAGTGTTGTTGAAGGATATGGTTCAGTTGTTCCAGCATGGGGTGGTACTGGGGGCACTCCTTTGGTTCTTGGAGATGGTGAGTGGATTGGAGATACCTGGGAATGTTGTTGTTGTTGTCTTCAGTCCAGAGACTAGTTTGATGCAGCTCTCCATGCTACTCTATCCTGTGCAAGCTTCTTCGTCCCCCAGTACCTACTGCAACCTACATCCTTCTGAATCTGCTTAGTGTATTCATCTCTTGGTCTCCCTCTATGATTTTTACCCTCCACACTACCCTCCAATACTAAATTGGTGATCCCTTGATGACTCAGAACATGTCCTACCAACCGATCCCCTCTTCTAGTCAATTTGACCACAAATTCTTCTTCTCCCCAATTCTACAAATGCAGTACATCTTCATTAGTTACAAGATCCATCCATCTAATCTTCAGCATTCTTCTGTAGCACCACATTTCGAAAGCCTCTATTCTCTTCTTGTTGAAACTATTTATAGTCCGTGTTTCACTTCCATCATAGCTGCACTCCATACAAACACTTTTAGAAAAGACTTCCTTACAGTTAAATCTATACTCGATGTTAACAAAACTCTCTTCTTCAGAAACGCTTTCCTTGCCATTGCCGCTCTACATTTTATATCTTCTCTCCTTCAACCATCATAAGTTATTTTGATCCCCAAATAGCAAAACGCATCTACTACTTTAAGACTCTCATTTCCTAATCTAATTCCCTCAGCATCACCTGATTTGACTACATTCCATTATCCTTGTTTTGCTTTTGTTGATGTTCATTTAATACATCCCCCTTTAAAGACACTGTCCATTCTGCTCAGCTGCTCTTCCAGGTCCTTTACTGTCTCTGACAGAATTACAATATTATCGGCAAACCTCAAAGTTTTTATTTCTTCTCCATAGATTTTAATACCTACTCCGAATTTTTCTTTTGTTTCCTTTACTTCTTGCTCAATATACAGATTGAATAACATCGGGGATAGGCTACAACCCTGTCTCACTCCCTTCCCAACCACTGCTTCCCTTTCATGCCCCTTGACTCTTATAACTGCCATCTGGTTACTGTACAAATTGTAAATAGCCTTTTGCTCCCTGTAATTTGCCCCTGCCACCTTCAGAATTTGAAAGAGAGTATTCCAGTCAACATTATTAAAAGCTTTCTCTAAGTCTACAAATGCTAGCAACATAGGTTTGCCTTTCCTTAATCTAGCTTCTAAGGTAAGTCGTAAGGTCAGTATTGCCTCACGTGTTCCAATATTTCTACGGAATCCAAACTGATCTTCCCCGAGGTCAGCTTCTACCGGTTTTTCCATTTGTCTGTAAAGAATTCGCATTAGTATTTTGCAGCTGTGACTTATTAAACTGATAGTTCAGTAATTTTCACACCTGTCAACACCTGTTTCCTTTGGGATTGAAATTATTTTATTCTTCTTGTTGAAGTTTGAAGGTATTTCGCCTGTCTCATACATCTTGCTCACTAGATGGTAGAGTTTTGTCACGGCTGGCTCCCCCAAAGCCATCAGTAGTTCCAATGGAATGTTGCCTACTCCTGGGGCCTTGTTTTGATTCAAGTCTTTCAGTGCTCTGTCAAACTCATCACGAAGTATCATATCTCCCTTTTCATCTTCATCTATGTCATCCTCTATTTCCATAATATTGCCCTCCACTACATCACCCTTCTGTAGACCCTCCGTGTACTCCTTCCACCTTTCTGCTTTCCCTTCTTTGCTCAGAACTGGTTCTCCATCTAAGCTCTTGACCTTCATACAAGTGGTTCTCTGTTCTCCAAAGGTCTCTTTAATTTTCCTGTAGGAAGTATCTATCTTACCCTAGTGATATATTGCTCTACATCCTTAAATTTGTCCTCTAGACATCTATGCTTAGCCATTTTGCACTTCCTGTCAGTCTCATTTCTGAGACGTTTGTATTCCTTTTTGCCTGCTTCATTTACTGCATTTTTATATTTTCTCCTTCCATCAATTGGAATATGGCACAGGAAATCTGTCTGTAAACTAGGTCTAGGAGATAATGCCTGTCTGTGAAGACCTTTGTGAGATGTTCAGTTTTCTGGGCAAGATACATACTGCTGGAGATTGGTGGGTTTAATTTTTCAGAGGCATGGATGGAGCCATCAGAGTGGAGACCCACATCAATTGAAGGTGGCACACTGGGTTGAGGAGGACATGTGAAACAGATAGGAGAGAAGGTGTTGAGGTTTTGAAGACATGATGATAGGGTATCTTGGCCTTGAGTTCAGATCATGACAATTTCATCAGTGAACCTGAAACAGACCAAGTGTTTGGGGTTTTGGGAGGCTAGGCAGCTTTCCTTTAGATGTCCCATAAACAGGGTGGCATAGAAAGGTGCCATGAGGGTGCCCATGGCTGTGCTGTAGATTTGTTTTTATACCTCCCCTTCAAACCAGAAGTAATTGTATGTCAGGATAAAGCTAGTACTGCGAATGAGGTAGAGGGTTTGGAGTCTGTAGGACGTTTGGGGAGGTAGTGTTCAGTAACGGCAGTGCCATTGGCAAAATGGTTCTGAGCACTATGAGACTTAACATCTGAGGTCATCAGTCCCCTAGAACTTAGAACTACTTAAACCTAACTAACCCACGGACATCACACACATCCATGCCCAAGGTAGGATTCGAGCCTGAGGCCGTAACAGCAGCGTGGTTCCGGACTGAAGCAACTAGAACCGCTCGGCCACAGTGGCCGAAGACCATGGGCATGAGGAGGATTCAGTGTATAGGGAAGTGATGTCAACAGTGATGATTAGCAATTCAGGAGGTAAAAGGGTGGGGATAGTGGAGAGTTGGAGAAGGAAGTGGTTGGTATCTTTGGTGTGGGAGATTATATTTTTGGGCAACTAGTTGGAGGTGTTGGTCAATGAGGCTGTAATTATTTCAGTGGGAATGTAATGGTTATTTTAAATGGAGTTGGGATGAGGGGTGGGCATCCAGCATTGTTGGGTTTGTATATTTTGGGAAGCATGTAGAAGGTGGGTGTGCAGTCTGTCATAGGAGTGAGAAGGGAAATGGATTCAGAGGAGATATTCTGGGAAGGGCCTATGGCTTTAAGCAGAGATTGGAAGCTATGTTGGACTTCAGGAATGAGATCACTTTGACACCGTTTCTAGGTGGAGGAGGCCTTCCACCAAGTAGTCACTGCAATTCGAAATGACAGTGCTGGAACCTTTGTCCCCAGTTAGGATAATTTGGTCAGAATCCATTTTGATGCTGTGTACAACAGTCCTTTCTTCTGCTAAAAGGCTTTTTTTTTTTTTTTTTTTTTTTTTTTTTTTTTTTTTTTTTTTTTTTTTTTTTTTTTTTAAGGAAGGTTTCTGGCGAAAGTTGGTGAGACTATGTTGGCAGTAAATAATTCCTGGAAGGTGACCTGGAGGTTATTAGGTTGGAGGGGGGAATAACGTGGTACCATGTGGGAGACACAGGATTCAATATTGGGATTAGGTTGGCTTTAGTTGGAGTGATTGGTGGAGAAGAAGTGTTTCCATTGCAGGGATTTGGAGAAGGAAAGTAAGTCTTTGACAAGCCCAACATAGCTAAATTTCTGTGGGGAAAGATTAACAGTGTTCTGGGATAGTTTTGGGTCTGGATTTAGTGGAGTGTTGGCAGGGAGTTCTGGTAGATGTGCTATGCCAAAAAGATCAGCTAGGTTGGGGCTGGCTACTATTAAGGGTTGAAGAGGAGGAATATTGTATAATAGGGGCTGGATAATGGTACCCCAATGCACAGTGAGATGTCAGCAGGCTGGATAATTTACACAGATTGTGCTTGGAATACAAAGGATTCAATTTAAGAAATGTGATGGTTGACTCCTTCACTTATAAACTATATCAATGTGATCCCATTCCAGAAGTCCACCAGAAACTCAAATCCCTGCTTAAAGCCTTAGAACCTTCATAGAACCTCTTGCCTAATTCCATTTCCTCCCTCATTCCTATGATACCTTGCACACCCACCTTCCACACCCTCTTTACAATCCAACAATCCAAAAACCCAACTATGCTGGATGCCCCCCCCCCCCCCCCCCCAATTGAAAATAGTTATTGTGCTCCCATTGAAAGAATTTCAGCCCTCATTGATGAACTCCTCCAGCCAATTGCCCAAAATACAGCTGCCCCGCTCTGCCCCACAAATACACTAAAGATACCAACCACCTCCTTCATTGACTCTCCACCATCCCCACCATTTTATCTCCTGGATTCCTACTCATCGCTGTTGATGCCACTTCCCTACACACCAACATGCCTCATGCTCATTGTCTTGCTGCTAATGAACACTACCTCTCCAATGTCCTTATGACTCCAGACCCACAACTCATACACTTTACCAGCTTTATCCTTACACATAATTACCTCTCCTTTGAAAGAAGGGTATAAAAACAAATCTGTGGTGCAGCTCTGGGCACCCACATAGCACTCTTCTATACCAACCTGTTTATGGGCCATCTAGAGAAACCTTACCTCCCAAAACCCCAAACCCTTGGTCTAGTTCAGTTTCACTGATGATAACTTTGTGATCTGGACTCTGGGACAAGACAACCTATCCTCATTCCTTCATAACCTCAAAACCTTCTCTCCCATCAGCTTCACTTGTCCCCATACACCTCTCAATCCTTCCCTCATCCTCAAGAATTGAGTTGCAAAGGAGCACCTTCTGCATAATCCAGTACCACACCTGACTATAACAATATAACCATATCCTTCAATATGGCTTTCATTATCTATAATTATGCCTGAAATGAGGGACACCTTACCCAAGATCCTTCCCATCCCTCTTTTAAGTGGTGTTCCATTGCCCACCCAACTTCCACAACATCCTAGTCCATCCCTATACCAATCACCACAGGCATCAAATCCCTGCAGAAGACCCAGATGCAAGATCTGTTCAATCCCCCCACCCAGCAGCTTCCATCCGCTAGTCTTGCCATAGGCTTATCCTACCCTATCAGACACCAGGCCATTTATGAATGTAACCTTGTTACATACCATTCATGCTGCAATCCCTGTGCAACTCTGCATACTGGTACAACTACCAACCAGCTGTCACCTAGGATAACTGGACACTGTCACGACTGTGGCCAAGGGCCAAGTGAAGCACCCTGCGGCACAAAATGCAGCTGAATGTAACAGGCTTGATTTAATTGGCTGCTCCACAACCCGGGACATCTGGATTCTCCCCTCCACCACCATCATTTCTTAGCTGCATGGATGGAATTTATTCTTAGCCTCCCCCCCCTCCCCCATCCCCCATCCCCAGGCAGCACTCACTGTCCATCTGTATCCTGCTATACCTCCCCCTTCCTTATCCCACTCTGGATTGGTGCTGCTTACGATTGCCATGACACAGTGAATTCTCACCAAAGATGTGATCATTCTGGACGAAGATATGATCATGAGTGTGTGAGGTGTGCTTTCTTGTGTGAATGTGTGTGTGTGTTTCTGTTTTTCTTCCTCAAGAAAGTTTTGGCTGAATGTCTTTTTGGTTGTGTCTGCCTACAACTCAACATGTTATCTTTACAGTGAGTAGCAATCTATCCTTTTCATAATTTTGTTAAATTCTAGGGTAGGAACATAAATACATTGGACTGTTGATGACTGGAAACTTGTTGCCTGGTCAGATGAGCCTCATTTCAGAATGTATTGAGCAGATGGACCTGTACAAGTATGGAGACAGCCTCATGCATCCATGGACCCAGCACGTCAGCAGGGGACTGTTCGAGCTGGTGGAGAGCCTGTAATGGCATGGGGCATGTGCAGTTGGAGTGATATGGGACCTCTGATACGTCTAGATACAATTTTGACAGTTGACACATACATAAGCATTGTGTCTGATCACCTGCATCCATTCATGCCCATTGTGCATTTCAACGGACTTGGACAATTCCAGCATGTGACACCCCTCATGTCCATGCGACACCCCCTGAATTTATGGACAGCCCTGCAGGATTCATGGGTCAGTTCCCTCCAGCACTACTTCAGACATTAGTTGAGTCCACACGTCATGTTGTGGCACTTCTGCATGCTCGCAGAGGTCCTACATGATATTAGGCAGCTGTACGAGTTTCTTTGGCTCTTCAGTGAACTTTCAAATTTATCAAAATATTGTACTGAACTGGAACACATTACTCACGAAGATGTCAATGTATGAGTCTGGTAACAATGTGAAATTCACATTTCAGAATTACAAGCTAGTAAAAATGGTTTCATCAAGAGTGCAGAGATGCTGGCTTCATCAACAGAGCATTTGGGAGTATTTGAAACTGTCTTTGTATTTGTGGAGCACCCTGTGTCTCCAGAGCCCCAGCCCCATTCAGTGAAAGAAAAATGGAACAGTAAGTTCTTTAATGCCCAATAATTGTCTTTCTTGACTCACCAAAAGTTTTTCAACTTCTGTTTATAATGCTATATGTACCAATTGCCCACAATCATTACCAATACATGTTTAAACACATACATATTAATCTTAGCTGCATGGATGGAATTTATTCTTAGCCTACTCCTCCCCCCCCCCCCCCCCCCCCCCCCCAGGCAGCACTGAGGTCTTAAGTCTCATAAACTTAATTTTGATCCATTAGTAGCCTTGCGACAGGAACTTTGTTCCAAGCAATGTGACTTATCACTGTGCCTGGCAGAAACTGCATTACACTCGTTTATGATCAAAAATTTGAAAATGTCAAACAGTTTAAGCTTATTGTAATTAATTTTAAGTCTTGAAGTAAAACATATGGTACCACCAACATCACAACCGCAAGCCAAAGAAAATAACAAAGAAGTTGCGTAGAAGTGCAAGGGTGAAGGTCAAGCGACTGCATATACATTTAGGAGAGCAATGTTATTGACACACGAATCATCAAAACATGCCAGAAAAATTTACAGCAAGTAAAAGTCAAAAAATTATTTTAAGAAACTATATGAACAGCTTCTAGTAAATTGTCATGTTCACTGAATCGGGCTACAAGCACTTGGTTGATTGTGACTGAACATGGTGCCTTGTAATTTCAGGAATACTTTCAGATAACCAAGTATCTACTTTATGGTATGCTCTCAAATGTTTGCATGATTTCAACAACTGAATGACCATCCACACTGTACACTTTCGTAAATTTCAGCTATTACCAGTTTGTCCAGTTTTATACTGGCTCACCTAAGAAAGTGTGTGTAATTACTTTTCTCAGCTGCCTCTTACAGACACGTCAGACTTTTGCAGTTGCACTATGAACCAAAATCTGCCTGTTGTTTCTTCCATAGCTGAACTTACCGTAAACATCAAACAACAAACAACAAAAAGTGCAGGATGAGTAACAATACAGGGAGGGAAGATTGCTGCTCGCATATAGAGAAGGTGTCGAGTTGCAGAAAGGCACAACAAAAAAGAATGCTAGAAATAGTAATGGAGATAGTAGCAAGTTTTTGCTGTGTCGATTACAGAGTGTTCTATTTCTGAGGCAGGATTTTGTCCGTAAGCTTAATATTTCTAAATATTATTTTTTGTTGTGCTTGCCAGGGATGCTTGGTGCCTTCTCTACAAAATGAGCAGCATTCTATTTTTACTGTACACATATTGCATCTACATCTACATTCCACAAGGTACCTTATGGTGTATGTGGCAAAGGGTACTTGTGTACCAAGAATGATAGTTGTCAGACCTCTGTGTGTGATCAAATCTCTCTAATTTTTACCATCATGATCATTTCATGTGATATACAAGGAAGAAGCTATATATCTAGGAATGTACGCACTCCGATTTTGACAATAGATGACACTGATATACGACACCTATTTTGTATCATCTGCCACCGGAGTTGGATGAATATCTCCGTGAAGCTTTTGTGTTTATATGCTCCTATTCTTCATATCTTCACTATTTATTCTATTAATCCTGTCTGTAAAGGGTCACAAACTAATGAGCAATATTAAAGTACCTGTCAAATAAGAGTTTTGTAGGCTATCTCCTTAGAGGATGGACTGCACTTACTGATGATCTTTCCAATGAAACTGTCTGGCATCTACCCTTGCTATGATTCATTTTATATGATAATTCCACCTTATGAGGGTGGCTTTGTAAGGCTGGTAAAAAAGCAAGAAAAAAATATTTGTTTTGTAAACAGCTCACCTTACTTATTGACAGTCTCCTTTGAGGGATGTACAATTGATCCAGTGAACCTCCACCTTTTTCATCTCATCGGAAAAATAGGTTCTGTCAAACTCTGCAAAATACTCACTGACCAAAACTATCTCTACCTCATTTGATGTTACTTCCTTCCCAGCAAGACACAGTTTCAAGTTAGGGGACAGGAAGAAGTCACTTAGGGGCTAAACCTGGTGAATAGGGTGGATGACGAACCATTACAAAGATCATTTCATGCACTTTCACCAAGTTTATCATGATTTTTAGGAAGGTGCATGATCCTAGTGAAACAGCACTTTTTTGTGTGCCAACCTTGGTCTTTTTCTCAGCCAAAGTAAGTTTCAAATGCTCCAACAATGCAGCACAGTAGAGTAAAATTATGGTTCTGATTTTTCCCAAGTAACCTATGAAGATTATTCTTTGGGAATTCCAAACAATAGTGGCCATCACATTACCAGCTGACAGAATGGTCTTTGCCTTCTTTGGTGCACTTTCACCAACCTTTGTTTATTGTTTTGATTGTTGTTTTCACTCTGGTGTGTAATGATGAATCCAGGTTTCATCAACAGTCACAAATTGGTGCAAAAACTCTGTGATTAAACATCACCAGACACTGTGTTGAAATGTTGTGCTGGATGCACATTTGGTCGATTGTGAGCAATTGCTGCACCCACCTCGCACACAGTTTCTTCATAGCCAGTATAGCCAGTTCTCCGTGCAGAATATTACGCACTCACTCAGTTGCAATGCCTGCAGTCTCGGCAATCCCACAAATTTTTATCTGGCAGTCTTGCATTACCATACCATGTATTCTGTCAGTGGTTTCCTTTGGGGTGATGCTAACTGGGCAGCCAGAGTGCGCTTTGTCTTTGCTGCTTGTCTAACAATGTTTAAATTCATCAGTCTAAAAGTAATTGGTCCTCAATGATGGTGCAGAGTAATCAATACACTGACCAATTCAGACAGCTGTCAATAACGATCTATACACTATACATAATTGAAATTCTTTATACTATCCTTGGACTAATCAAGCTTGTCAATCATGAAGGTGCAACGAAAATGTTCCATTCTTTCACAGAAATTTACCAGACTTACCAAACCACCCTTGTAAATCATTCCACATATTCATACTCCCAGATACTTAATGGGTGTCACTGCTTCCAGTGGTTGTTTAGCTATTGCATGATCACTCAGAAATGGTGTTTCTGCCTCTTTATGTGAATTTGTTTATGCTGCAATTTGCCTGACAATCCCTGCACCAACTGTCAATTGTGTGATGGTCTTCCCATATTTTGCTACAGTTTTCTAGCACTACGACTTCAAAAATGATACTATTATGTATACAGAACATCTTCCGATATTATCTTCTCAAGTCATATACATAATCAGAATAATAATAGTCCTATAACACTCTCTTGGGGTAAACCCAAAATTACTTTTATAACTGAAGATGTCCCTCCATTAAGAATGTCATGCTGTGTTCTGTTTGCTAGGAGCTCTTCAATCCCATGACAAAAGTGCTCTGAATTTCCATGTACTCATATTTTTTTCATTAATACTGTTCATTAGTATTTGTAATAAGTGAATGGTTCAAGTTTTTATTGATTCTACTTGTAATATAAGGATATTATGACAACCCAATCACAAAATTTTAAATGTCGTAAATTTGCCAGGCCTTTTATCAGATTGTTTATTTGTGATATAAAGTGTTCTTGATTGACTTTTCAATAGAAAATTATCACATGAGATAAATTTGAGATTACAACAAAGATTGTCTGCCAATTTATTAATACTAAGGCCCATTAGAGATTATAAAGTAAACCTGAAACAACAACTCAGCAAGATACATGTAACTTACGTGTCAGCCTCCAAAATCTTTATCAATTGTGGTTTCTTGGTAATATCCACTATCTTTGTCACAGCTTCAATTACAGGTTCTGCTTCTAGTATCAAATCCCCCTATAATAAAATCAAAATTACATAATTAGATCATTAAATACAAAAATCTATTGAGTACCTTGGCTGTTCCAGTGTACTGATAGCTATTCAGTCACTACATGCTATTCACAAAAGAATGGTAAAAAAAGAAAGAAAGAAAGAAAGGAAGGAAATGGACGTACAAGGGGACATGCCAGTCTGCAGCTTTCATCTCACAGTGGGAAAAAAACTCCTATTAAAGAAACTTTAAGAAAATCATAATACCCAGTCATGAATAATGTAAGTGTGTGTGCCAGAACATTTCAACATGTAAGTTCACCATAAAATGTTACTACCTTCCCCGTTGACATTAAGACTCACATACCATCAGGAATATTATTCAGGTAATAACTGAACAATCCTATTGTTGCTTGTCAGCAAACAATTTAACACTTAATCTGACAAAAATCCATGTCACATTGTGAAAGCAGTAATCACTTTGTGATAGAAAAAACAACTATTGACAGTAAAAGTAACAGATTTTCTTGTGTATAAAATGCATTAGTAGGAAAACATTACAGTGATGAGCTGAAAAAAAAAATGTTCATCTTGATTAGCACATAGAAGTCTCTCTCACTGTGTTCTGCAAGCAGCTATGATACATAGCTCTTCAAAAATGTTCACATTGGCAATCTGACAATCACTTGACAACATAACTAGTGTTCCTTTTCATCTCTTCAGAAACCTATTTCAATATGATATTAACCGACTTGCATGTATCTGCTGTCTGATAATCACTTGACAACATAACTAGTGTTCCTTTTCATCTCTTCAGAAACCTATTTCAATATGATATTAACCAACTTGCATGTATCTGCTGTCCCCTAAGTTACAGACCAAATATTTCATTTCTTGCTTGTAATCATTTCTGTAAGTGTCATTTTAAAATTCAGTGCTGACCAACTAAACACCTTATAAATCAGTTAATATGCATTTTTTTACTGGGGAAAAGATGAAGTAGCTCATGACACATCAAAACTGATTCAAAGGAGTGTTGTGGTCAGTGGTAACTTGCACAACTGATTTTGGGTGGTACACATGTTTTTCACTAAAATCATTAAAGACAATCAAAAAGTTGTGATTTGGATGATAGAAGAAATGCAAAATATTTGTGAAGCTGTAGTCTGCAGATCTATCATGGAAGAGATGCTGAACGACAGACTTTTCCACACAAGCTTAGGCAAGAGAGCAAATGGGCAAGGCTTGTTATCCGCAATCGACTGTGTCAAGAACACTTTCATCAATCTGATTAATGATGGCTTACACTTGATGTTGTCTCTATAAACTTGTAACAAAATGCAAGTTTTGAATAGGCCAGTGAAACATTTTTGAGCCCAAAAAATTGGGCTTTCCACTATCATGGATAAAAACAATGTTAATTTCCATCAACAGCAATGGCATAATACACAAAGAATTGGTGTTTTCAAGTAGGATAGCAAACAATGTACTCTATCAGCAATTAATATCACTTGCTAACTTGAATGCTAATGCCTTGACCTTTCATGACTTTTCTCTCCTATATGAAAATGCCCTCGCTCATTTAGCATCAATGAATTACCAGGGTCTGTTGCTGAAAATCTACTCTGAACATTGCCTGCATACCCTATTAACCATACAGCAACTGTTTTCCTCCCACTTGAAGAGAGTCTTATTGCCCACAATGTATAAACCCATGTAACATTTAGTGTATTTAATACCATTTTTATTATTTGCAATTACAAAAGAAGGTATTAGTGGGCAGAAGAAAGTGCTAACCACCCTTTCACAAGGACTAGTATGATCACATTGTCTACTCCATTTTCAAATGTACCACATATTGCTAATAAGTATTTCCATTTGTACCGGAAAGAATTTTATAAGCTATTTGTCTTATTGCATTTATGTTCCTGAATGGAAGCACTGGCTAATCATTTTGTCTTCTCAGAGTTATTTGTGCATAACTTTGATCAAGTTATGTGATGATACAATAGACACTCAAATCAGGAGGAGCAGAGTTCAAATCTTTATCTGGTCATCCACATTTAGGTGTTATGGTTTCCCTACATGCTACAATGATTCATAAATGAGACCTTGACCAATGCTCTCCCCCCTCTTCATCCAAATGCTGTGAACTACTATGAAGTGCACAGTGGTAAGGCACTTCCACTTTGTAATACATACCATGATTTCACTCAATATCCATCTACATATGTAGTGAACAAACAATGATTGCTAAAATGTCTCTTGTGCTATGGTCAGGAAGTGAACAAACAATGATTGCTAAAATGTCTCTTGTGCTGTGGTCCCTATATGTGTCACACATAGGGAACTTACTATTCGATCTTGAAACTTTCTAAGCAGGCTTTCATGGAAGAGATGACCTCTATCTTCAAATGTCAGCTAGTTAACATTTTTCAGCACTTCTCTGGCAATCTTGTGGGTCAAACAAATCTGCAACCATGTGTGCTGCCCTGCTTTCTATCTGTTCAATATATCATGTCAGTCCTATTTGCTATGGGTCCTACACACTTGAGAAAGATTCTACAATAGGATGCACAAGCCCAGATGGCTGTGCGCATTAAGAGGCACACTTCTGTGACATAGGGAGGCATGATGGCCCTGAATCGAATCAATCTTGTTGGCTAATGGTGGCGCCTGGTGTGCCGGTTAGCCTGGATGAGGCTTTTAGATGGTTTTCCACAGCAACCTACATTAAATACTGTGCTGGTTCCTATGTTCTGCATCAGATACATGATGAATGAACACTTTGAAAAATGATGTCAGTGTTGATCATGGGATTATACTAGATGCAGACAGAAGGGGTACACCAATTCCTGCCTCTGGGGTTGGGGGTAATAGGCCATATGTGAGTATGGTTTGTTCTATACAAAACTGGAGACAACCATACCAATCCTGTCATGGCATTTGCTGTATATGGGTCACTGGAAAGAAAGAATGTATGATTGTCTTGTAAAAAAATTCTTTGGAGACTGCCAACATTTTCCCAGCAACCTACCAATTAACTAAACGCTGCCACTTGCTTTACCTTCTACTGAGTGTGTGTGATCTTTTCATTTAATGAAGCCAAGAATTTTGGATTGTTGATATTGTAGTCATTAGATACTACAATTCTGCATTTTTTGAAGTTCTCACGTTTCCTTTCTTAACATTGAAAACAAGTTACCATTATTTGCCCCACTCTGAGATCTTATCAAGATGTGACTAGATATTTATGTAACTTCCTATGTGCTTTAAGAATATTTACAATTACACGCAATTGCAGAGACAGCATCAACTACAGTTTTCATATGCTTTCTGAAGTACTGTACTCTGCTCTTACAAGCTGCAATTTTATTTCCCTTTGTTTCAGTTCAACACTCATTCTCCAGTATGCCAGAATATTTTTGATGTGTCAACTCATTTATCAATTTATGTTTGGGCATTTCTGCTTCATGTAATAATGACTTTTTTTATTAAATATTTACAAATGTAAGAGGCACTCATCTCCCCAATTGCTGTGCTCTCAAATTGTTTCTGAAAATAATCTCTTAACAAAGGTTCCATTTAGTTCCTGTACAGGCTCCTCTTTTGAACAAGATATTACATGACACAAAATATTACATGACACTTAATATTTTTGATTTTTTATAATTTTGTGTGTGTGTGTATTGGGGGGGGGGGGGGGGGGGGAGATTTACGCACTTGCTATTTCCAAAAATTGATTTAATGAGTAGAAGGAGTTAATTTCCTTTTAAATGTAAATACTATATGGCTATCTGTCAGACTTTTGATGCTATCAGGTAAGTGACCAAAGACTTTTGTGGCAGCATAATTTACCCCCTTCTGAGCCAAAGTTAGATTTGACCTTGAGTAGTGAAATCATTCTTTCTCCTAGCGTTGTAGCCATGTTCGCTGCTATTACTTTTGAATTCCTTCGGATTGTTAATAACAAATTTCATAAGTGAATATATATATATATTGTGAGGCTACAGTGAAGATCTCTAGCTCTTTAAGTAAGTATCTGCAGGATGATCTTGATTACACACTCTTGTGCAGTGAACACTCTTTTATTCAATGATGAGTTACCCCAGAATATGATGCCATACGAAAGCAGAGAATGAAAATAGGCTTGTAAGCTAATTTACTGAGATGTATATTGCCAAAATTTGCAATGACCCTAATAGCATAAGTAGTTGAACTCAAACATTTCAGCAGATCTTCAATGTGTTTTTTCCAGTTCAACCCCTCATCAATGCATATACCTAGAAATTTTGAATATTCTATCTTAGCTACCAATTTCTGATCGAAGTCTATATTTATTAATGGGGTCATTCCATTTACTGAGTGGAACTATATGTACTGTGTTTTGTCAAAGTTTAATGAGAGCCCATTTGCAGAGAACCACTTAATGATTTTCTGAAAAACATCGTTTACAATTTCATCAGTTAATTCTTGACTGTTGGGTGTGATAGTTATACTTGTGTCATTGGCACAAAGTACCAGCTTTGCATCTTCGTGAATATAGAATGGTAAGTCATTAATATATATTAAGAACAGCAGAGGACCTAAGACTGAACCGAGCAGCACCCCATTCTTGATTGTTCCCCAGTTTGAGAAATCACCAATTTTTGCATATTATGTGAACTGCTTATTTCAACTTTCTGCACTCTTCCAGATAGATATGATTTAAGCCATTTGAGCACTGTCCCATTCATACCACAGTACTTGAGCTTATCTAGAAGTATTCCATGATTTACACAATCAAAAGCCTTTGATAGATCACAAAAAATCCCAATGGGTGACTTCGGGTTACTCAGAGCATTTAATATTTCTAAGTGAGAGTTGTTGTTGTGATCGTCAGTCCTGAGACTGATTTGATGCAGCTTGTAACATTACAGGACATATTGGGACGTATTGAAGTATTCGATACTGTAGACTTTTAGGGGATGTCGATACAGATATGCAAAATGTAAAGGGAAACTTTGGTGATGTTTAAATATTGTACTGTGTCAGTATTAGGACATTTTGCACAGAAAGAACAAAAATAGAATTAATGTAAATATATATTAGTGTTAGTAACCTATTTTCATTCGATTTTGTAATTATATTTCATTTTGTGGAGGAGGGACTCGCTGTTTGCTGTAGCTCTGATTAATTGTGTGAATTATCAGTTTTGAGCTGGATTGTTTCGTATAATATGGACAAGATACGTTTGGGAACTCACCAGCTAGAGAGAGGGTCTGTGAATGAACGTTTGGTGCACACTTCTGGAACTT
Source organism: Schistocerca gregaria (assembly GCF_023897955.1). Lineage (NCBI taxonomy): Eukaryota > Metazoa > Arthropoda > Insecta > Orthoptera > Acrididae > Schistocerca > Schistocerca gregaria. The sequence goes on from NC_064920.1 coordinate 409,400,978, forward strand.
TCTATGGAGAAATTCTGTATTGTGATCGCAAAAATACGAAAACTTGTGAAAACTGTTTCATGGCCTAGTTTCGAAAGACGATTTGTATCAAGAAATATTGCTGAAGGGATTTATTTACGTTTTGAAACACGATTTAAATCATTTTACATATAAATAGTTGTTCTAAATCACTCAAGAAATATCCAGAATCAAATGTCAAGATATTTCTGGAAACATCGGTACAAATCTGGTGAAGGTTATCCAGAATCAGGTAGAAAAATGTTATAAAATCTATTTGGAAATTATGCTTGTAAGAATTTATATACACTGATCCTTTTACTTACTTTAATCTGTACTAAAATTCTGTAATGTCTAATTTAGTTTTGGGTCGTGAATTGCTATCGTATTGTAAACAAAACATTGTTAAAGACTCTCATTGTTTGGAAAGATATTAATACACCTAGGAGTTGTCAGTTCAGTTCAGTTCGGATATGCAGTGCGGTTAGCTCGGAGAGTCAGTTATTGAGTCTGTGAAGTCTGTCAGTTCTGTTTGTAAATAAATGTCTGTAATGAAGAATTACTTGTTGTCGTCAATATGAACTCAAGACCTTTTGCACGAAGCAGACACCACCTAATGCAACGTTTTAATTTGGTGTTGAGGAGCTCAAATGTTATAATTTGGTGCACAAAGTCTTGGGACGTTATAATTTGGTTGAGGAAGCTGGGATGTTATAAGCTCTCCACGCTACTCTGTCCTGTGCAAGCTTCTTCATCTCACAGTACCTACTGCAACCTACATCCTTCTGAATCTGCTTAGTGTATTCATCTCTTGGTCTCCCTCTACGATTTTTACCCTCCACACTGCCCTCCAATACTAAATTTGAGATCCATTGATGCCTCAGAACATGTCCTACCAAGCGATCCCTTCTTCTAGTCAAGTTGTGCCACAAACTTCTCTTCTCCCCAATCCTATGCAGTACCTCCTCATTAGTTATATACGGCATTTTACATTGAAAAACCCTTCTGGAAACCAAACTAACATTTTGTTAAAACTTTATTTTTACAAAGGTGTGAAGCTACTGTACAATACATTACTTTTTCAAGAATTTTGGATAAGGCAGTCGAAGAGAGATTGGGCGATAGTTGTTGACATCAGACGCATCCCCCTTTTTATGCAGTGATTTAAGAATGGCATACTTCAGTCTATCTGGGAAAAATTCCCTGCTTCAGTGAGTTACTGCATATGTGGCCAAGAATCGCACTTATCTCTTGGGAACAAGCTTTTATTATCCTGCTGGAAATGCCATCAATTCCATGTGAGCTTTTATTCTTGATAGAGTTTATTATCTTCCTAATTTCAGAAGGAGAGGTGGGTGGAATTTCAGTTGTATCAAGTTGTGTGGGAAGGCCTCTTCCATTAACTGCCTTGCTTCTTCTAATGAACATTTAAATCCTATATTTTCTCTACAACATTTAAAAAATGATCATTCAAAATATTTTCGACTTCCAGCTTGTTGCTTGTCAAGTTTCCATTCACTTTGATGGTAATGCTGTCATTCTGTACTCTTGGTTACCCTGTCTCCCTTGTAATAATATTCCAAATTGTTTTCATTTTGTTATCAGAGGTATTAATCTCAGACATGATGCACATGCTTCTGGACTTTTTAATAACCTTTCTTAATGTAGCACAGTAGTTTTTATAATATTTCGCTGTTTCTGGGTAATTACTCTTTCTTGTTGTTAGATACAGTTCCCTTCTGTGGTTACAATATATTTTTATTCCTTTAGTAAGCCAAGGTTTTTTGCTTGGTTTCTTGTAATTAGATTTAACTACTTTCTTGGGGAAACAGTTTTTCAAATTCTCTCACAAGTGTATCATGAAATAAGTTATATTCTAAATTAGTATCAGGTTCCTTGTACACCTCATCCCAGTCTAACTGCTGAAGATTTTCCCGGAAATTTCTAATTGTCGAGTCATTAATGGAACACAGAAGTTTCGAGGGTAGTTTTGAATTACTGAATGGCGCTATGTCATATACTGTAACTAGCTGAGCACCATGATCACAAAGGCCATTCTCAACAGGACAAGAATTTATGTTTTTAAACTTATCTTGGTCTATAAAAGTGTTATCTATCAATGTATTGCTGTCCTTTACTACCCAAGTAGGAAAATCAATGACAGATATGTCAAACTGAAAGAACCGAGCAACACTTCCAGGTCATTCTTCCTATTACGCTCTTTCAGTGAACCAACATTGAAGTCCCCACAAATAATAATTTGCTTTCCCCTATCTGACAGATAGCACAACAAAGCATCCCAGTTTTCCAGCAATAAATGAGTTTCTTGAAGGGGACCTATATACTGTTACAATTATGAAAGAGCCCTCCTTCAGTTTAAGTTGACAGGCCCATGCTTTTATATGTTGCTATAGACAGAACTTTTTTGTATCTAAAGTTTTTACACAGTGATGATTTTTGAACTATATATGGCAACTACTCCTCTCACCTTATTCTCTCTACTCATATGTGCGGCTAGCTTGTAACCACTGATATTTACCTTTTCCATATCAGACACAATGTGATGCTCAGGCAGGCATAGTATATTACATTATCAGATTCAATGTCAACCAAACAAACCAGGAGCTCATCTACTTTATTCTTCAATCCTGGAATATTTTGGGAAAAATGGTAACTTTTTTTTTTACTTTACTTTTGTAAGAATCTACTTTTTTCTTTAATCCGCCAATATTTTGGTTAAATATGGTAACACTATTATTTACTTTACTTTTGTGAGAATCTTGTGAGTTTTGGACTTCTTTAGCACCTGCCTGCCTGAACTTCTCATTGGACAGGGAAGGTCCCTGTTTTCCTTTCCCTGTTGCTTCATAACCTGGGTTGTGAGTAACTAAATCCACTTTCCCTTCTTCCCTTTCTTTCCCCTCTCTCCTCCCTGATGAAGGAACATTTATTCCGAAAGCTAGGAGCTTAAATTTTCGGTTGTTTTTTGTGTTTCTATCGGCTGTACTGAGCTGAGGTAAGTACTGGCCAGCCCCTCTATCTCTTTGTTAGTAATTGTTTCACAACTCCATATTTACTCTCCTGACAGAGCGGTTCAACTGGGGCTGATCATGCCGCATGAAAGCAGGCACCAGCCCAACATTGGTATATAACAATATGTGACCTTACTGAATCTGTTCTGGTGGAGATAAACAAGAAAAAATATTCTGTTTAGTTTTTCTGTGATATTGCCAATGAATCTGATTGCATACATAAGAAAAATCTACTTGAGAAACAAATGCTAAAGCATCCCTTCCAGTAATCGAGTCTTTGACAATATAAAATAGAGGGTCACATTAACAAATGACACAACAGGAATAAGACTAAATTCATAGTGGGCAAATATTAAATATGGTGTGTTGCAAGGTTCAGTGCTTGACCCACTCTTATTATTAACCTATGAAAATGATTAGCCTGCAGCATCAGAGCATTCTTTGTTAATGTCTGGTATACTGATAAAGGGCCCAAACACATCCATTCTTGACAAATCCAAGGAAAAAAAATGAAACAGATTTACAAACTGTTCACTGAAAACCGTTTAACCCTCACTCATACAAAGACTCGTCCACTTCCCAGTATGTCAAAATGACAGGAGAGCAGTTTTGTCATATACAAGACACTTTTGTAATTTTGTTTTCACCCAGACATGTTTTAGCACTTTTTGTATTATCATCAGTGGAGTTATTTGTTTATTTTCTTTCTGCAAAATTGTTTTTAATGTTAACCTCTAAAGAAACTTTTGGTATGAAAAACTGTAAATTTGTAAACTGAGTGACTGTTGTCAAATATTTTTCATTAGTTTGCATATAGTAAAGAGTTGAGACACATATCGCTGATGTGAGGCATTCTATGTTTTTCATTATCACATGTCTAAAGATTCTAATTTTATAGTAAATTTGGAAATAGAGTGAATGTATACATTTGTTTACATATCTCATAGAAAGCTATTGGTTGATTATGCTGCTATCTTTAGATCTACTACACAATCTACAACTTGTCATTTGCAAACAGCAAAATGTGGTGTTGGGGATTTTAAATGCATTTCCAACTGAGAATTGCTATATATTGGGTTATTTAGAGTATTACTCACAGTTTTTTGGTGTTGAAAACCACACAGCCACAACAACAGATAATAGTGGCACAAACTCTGTGCTTAGTGAACAAATATTAGAAAATATATTTATAACAACAACAACAGCAGCAAAAGAAATAAGCATGTTACCTTGGCACAAACAAACAACACCATAACACCAAAAAACTCTAAGTAACAAACTAAATAGCCCAATGTACAGTGATTATCAGTCAGAAATGTATTAAAAAGGGGGCAGGGAGGGAGAGGGAGAGGAAATCACCACATTTTTACTAAAGATCTAGAACCTTTACACATATCGAGAATTTCTCAATTCTGTGATACAAGTCTCAACTCCATACTATATGGAAACTAATATAAAATATTTGACTGTAATTGCACATTTTACGAATGTAAGTATTTTGTGCTACAAGTTTCTTTATACGTTTTAACATGTAACAAACAATTTTGCATAAAGAAAATAAACAAATAAATCTGCTGTAGATAGCACAAAAAGAGCTGAACATGTCTGGGTGAAAACAAAACTACAAAATGGTGTCTTGCATCAAGCCGAATTCTTGTCCAATTTTTCTTAGCAAGCTTCATCACAACAACAAGAAGAACAACAATTATTTACTGTCTGGCAACCAGAAGTAGATACAAATGGGCACACATTCTAGCCACTGAGATGGGCATTAAACTGAAGTGGCACCATTACATGGGTAAGTTAACTAAAAAGACTCTGTTCTGCCTGCATTGCACCTATAGACGTAAATCTTTCTCATTGGGCTGACTTGTGTGTGGGAGGATTGCTTACGTACTTAGCATATTTTCAGTCATTAGTTTCCTATTGTTTAATTTCCTAGGGAAATGAAGCTAAGGTAAGGAAGTATTTACATAAATGTGCTGTGTGAAAACTGTTCAACAATGATAACAGAACACCTCACAAAAGCCCCTTCTAGGACCTAGGGACTCTATCACTTATAAGTCAATACATGTACTCCCTAATGATGTTTGTCAACAACAATAAAAAGGAATATGGGATGAGCTATACAATTCTCAAACACAATATTAGAAGTAAATATAATTTTCTTATAGATTACGCATCTCTATCGGGTTTTCCTTTTACTCTGATGTCTATAACAAGTTACTGACATACATATGGCAAAATACCGAAAATCATCAGATATTAAACAAAAGAACACTTCATTAGCCACTCCTACAATTTATAAGAATCTTGCTTTGTTTGAAGTATTCGAAAGAAACAGCAGCTGAGTTGTATAAGAAAAAGGAGAAGTGGCTTTTTCAAAGTACAGCTATTTTTCTCTCTAAATGAATGCATGAGTGAAAGAGTTCTGTGCCGTGCATAATAATATGGATGAAAAATACTTCATCTTTTGAAAGGGAGGGGGGGGGGGGGGGGGGTGATCAATCAGTAGGCAAAGCAAAAAGTGCAAAGATAACACAAATACCTTGTCTTTTTTCAGATCTGGTGGTATCCTTAACAACATCAGATTGTCAGATGCTGTTGTTACAACAATTTCTTGGATGCTGTTTAGAGGCAGATTATGCTTCAATTTGAAAGTCTTTCCATCTAAGACATACAACGACTTGCTTGTTACTAGCATGGCTCGCTCTCTTGGTTTGTAACCATGCCGATCATACTTTGTCACAGAAATTGAGTACTGTAAAAAAAAAAAAAATTATTACAATGAATTAAATATCTAACCTCTTACTTAACAAATGTAGCACCAAGAATTCAGAATAATTACCAACACACCCGCCTAGCCTTTAGTACAATATTAAATAAAAACTAGGACAGTAATAATATCACCCTCATTCAGCTGTTAAGTGGATTATTGAAAAATTTCTCCTTTTGAATAAAAAGTGAATTTCAATGGTAAAACAAGGAATAAGTTATCACAACTTTCTGAAATTTGCGTAACCTTTTTCTGAATCTGATGGTCAAATTCTTACAATGAAATCATCAAGTAAAACTATACTTCCCTGACATAAAAACACTTCTCAAATACATTAATCTGATCTCCCAATTTTGTTAAATTACTAATCAAGAACTTAGGATAAGGTAATGACACTGGTACAGCTTATTTTTTAGGCCATCAGAAAATTTGAGAGAAAGGTCATAATTAATAAAATATTTTGCATTTTGTTGCAAACATTTTGAAGTTGAAGCAACAGAGCTGTCTGAAAACATCAGTTTGAATGTATCTCCAACATCCGAACAAGAGTTCAGTGAAAAGTCATTATTTACAACTAACAAAGCCCATATCGCTTTGATTTTTAAAACACATTCCTGGCGCTAAATAATTCAATTAACTGTCAATCAAGTTTCCACATTGATGCACTACGTGCCTCACGTTTGTTTGAAATGTGAATACTTGCTTGGAATTGACTACGTGGTTGGATTTCTACTTTACTAGAGTTAACAATATTTTCACTTTTATATGAATGCATTCAAGGGTGCATTCATATAATTGATTCGCCTTGATGGGCAATGAACCCATATTCTTCTTTGGTGGGAATCTAAACTTAGTGAGCATGGATGACATGGGCAGGGACTGCAGGTATGTGATGCCAGGTGGGATTGTAAGCCAGCCACAGAGCATGCTGAGATAGTCCAATAAAACACTGTGTCCATATGGTGCTGTAGTTAACACCACTGTCTTTTAAGCAGGAGATCCCAGGTTTGAGTTCTAGTTCGGCACACATTTTCACTCATTGATTCGGCACAAAGTCCCAATGCAGCTACTATCATTAGTTTCTTCCCATCCCTTCCCTTTCTTGCTCTCCCCCTTCGATTTACATAATTTCTCTTTTACTTGGGACACTTGTAGATGAATAAGAAAAGTTTTTAAGGGAAGGCTGACAAATTGGGAATCAATTTCAGAGCCTAACAACTGCTTACTGAAAACATTTTTCTCTAATGACACTTTCATGACTTAGATATGAAAAAAATTAATTAGAAACAGAAATTCATCAGTTTAGAAAAGTATGAAATACTCTCGCAGAGAGAGAGAGAGAGAGAGAGAGAGAGAGAGAATAACCACTCTAGGCCCTTACTTCCCCATGACTCAGCCAACTTCTTAGAAAGTGTTCCCCGAATTCCCCAGACCTTCGTACAATTCTGTGACTTTCTCTGGCCTACCAGAGCTACACCAACTTTCCAGAAAATTGTGAAAATGAAGGGGCACACTAATATTAAATCCCACACAAATTGTAAAGGCAAAAGTTTGTATGTATGTTTGTTATTATGTAAACTTTCAGCCTGCATTTGCATAACCAAAGAAACTTTAGGGAGGTTGGCTATAATAATGTAGCCTTCTTCAGAAATGACCAATATAAAATTAAAACATGCCAGACAATGGCCTTGTTAAACTTAAAATGTTAGTACTACAGTACATAGCCACAAGACTGCATCACTTCTACTAATGTTTTGCTGATAGGCCACATAAATAGGCCAGACAGGTGGGCCCCAGTCACCGAGTTATAACTGGGCACCGCCGACAGCGATGCAGCTAGCTCAGCTGGTGGGCACGTGCATTCCAATGCTCTCTTTATCTTTATGTTCACATACACATTTCATGTAATCATTATTTTCTACAAGTTTAAGGCCTTTTTTTTAATAATTGATATATGTAAAATAGTGTATCACTAATTTTGAGCTTCGTAAAGGTTGCATACACATGAATTTTTATAACTGCCTTGATAATGGTTGGTTGGTTTGGGGAAGGAGACCAGACAGCGAGGTCATTGGTCTCATCGGATTAGGAAAGGACGGGGAATGAAGACGGCCGTGCCCTTTGAAAGGAACAATCCCGGCATTTGCCTAGAGCGATTTAGGGAAATCACGGAAAACCTAAATCAGGATGGCTGGACGTGGGATTGAACCATCGTCCTCCCAAATGTGAGTCCAGTGTCTAACCACAGCGCCACCTCGCTCAGTGCCTTTATAATGACTTTATAATGACTTGTGGTGTGTCAAATCCCTATGTACTACTTAGTAACCCGTTAAATCTAATACAGTATACTGCTTATTACTCACGCCAATATCATGGCTATGACATACAGCCTTTTTGTTCCTATTAGCCCACACATACTACAGTAGTACAAGTTTATATGCCAACTAGCTCTGTAGATGATGAAGAAATTGAAGAAATGTATGATCAAATAAAAGAAATTATTCAGATAGCGAAGGGTGACGAAAATTTAATAGTCATGGGTGACTGGAATTCGGTAGTAGGAAAAGGGAGAGAAGGAAACGTAGTAGGTGAATATGGACTGGGGCAAAGAAATAAAAGAGGAAGCCGCCTGGTAGAATTTTGCACAGAGCACAACTTAATCATAGCTAACACTTGGTTCAAGAACCATAAAAGAAGGCTGTATACATGGAAGAAGCCTGGAGATACTAAAAGGTATCAGATAGATTATATAATGGCAAGACAGAGATTTAGGAACCAGGTTTTAAATCGTAAGACATTTCCAGGGGTAGATGTGGACTCTGACCACAATCTATTGGTTATGACCTGTAGATTAAAACTAAAGAAACTGCAAAAAGGTGGGAATTTAAGGAGATGGGACCTGCATAAACTAAAAGAACCAGAGGTTGTACAGAGTTTCAGGGAGAGCATAAGGGAGCAATTTACAGGAATGGGGGAAAGAAATACGGTAGAAGAAGAATGGGTAGCTTCGAGGGATGAAATAGTGAAGGCAGCAGTGGATCAAGTAGGTAAAAAGACGAAGGCTAGTAGAAATCCTTGGGTAACAGAAGAAATATTGAATTTAATTGATGAAAGGAGAAAATATAAAAACGCAGTAAATGAAGTAGGCAAAAAGGAATACAGACGTCTCAAAAATGAGATCGACAGGAAGTGCAAAATGGCTAAGCAGAGATGGCTAGAGGACAATTGTAAGGATGTAGAGGCTTGTCTCACTAGGGGGTAAGATAGATACTGCCTACAGGAAAATTAAAGAGACCTTTGGAGATAAGACAACCACTTGTATGAACATCAAGAGCTCAGATGGAAACCCAGTTCTAAGCAAAGAAGGGAAAGCAGAAAGGTGGATGGCGTATATAGAGGGTCTATACAAGGGCGATGTACTTGAGGACAATATAATGGAAATGGAGGAGGATGTGGATGAGGATGAGATGGGAGATGCGATACTGCGTGAAGAGTTTGACAGAGCACTGAAAGACCTAAGTCAAAACAAGGCCCCGGGAGTAGACAGCATTCCATTGGAACTACTGACGGCCTTGGGAGAGCCAGTCCTGACAAAACTCTACCATCTGGTGAGCAAGATGTATGAGACAGGCGAAATACCCTCAGACTTCAAGAAGAATATAATAATTCCAATCCCAAAGAAAGCAAGTGTTGACAGATGTGAAAATTACCGAACTATCAGTTTAATAAGTCACAGCTGCAAAATACTAATGCGAATTCTTTACAGACGAATGGAAAAACTAGTAGAAGCCGACCTCGGGGAAGATCAGTTTGGATTCTGTAGAAATGTTGGAACATGTGAGGCAATACTGTCCCTACGACTTATCTTAGAAGCTAGATTGAGGAAGGGCAAACCTACGTTTCTAGCATTTGTAGACTTAGAGAAAGCTTTTGACAATGTCGATTGGAATACTCTCTTTCAAATTCTGATGGTAGCAGGGGTAAAATACAGGGAGCGAAAGGCTATTTACAATCTGTACAGAAACCAGATGGCAATTATAAGAGTCGAGGGTCATGAAAGGGAAGCAGTGGTTGGAAAGGGAGTGAGACAGGGTTGTAGTCTCTCCCCGATGTTGTTCAATCTGTATATTGAGCAAGCAGTGAAGGAAACAAAAGAAAAATTTGGAGTAGGTATTAAAATCCATGGAGAAGAAATAAAAATGTTGAGGTTCGCCGATGACATCGTAATTCTGTCAGAGATAGCAAAGGACTTGGAAGAGCAGTTGAACGGAATGGATAGTGTCTTGAAAGGAGGATATAAAATGAACATCAACAAAAGCAAAACGAGGATAATGGAATGTAGTCGAATGAAGTTGGGTGATGCTGAGGGCATTAGATTAGGAAATGAGACACTTCAAGTAGTAAAGGAGTTTTGCTATTTGCGGAGCAAAATAACTGATGATGGTTGAAGCAGAGAGGATATAAAATGTAGACTGGCAATGGCAAGGAAAGCATTTCTGAAGAAGAGAAATTTATTAACATCGAGTATAGATTTAAGTGTCAGGAAGTCACTTCTGAAAGTATTTGTTTGGAGTGTAGGCATGTAGGGAAGTGAAAGATGGACAATAAATAGTTTGGACAAGAAGAGAATAGAAGCTTTTGAAATGTGGTGCTACAGAAGAATGCTGAAGATTAGATGGGTAGATCACATAACTAATGAGGAAGTATTGAATAGGATTGGGGAGGAGGGAAGTTTGTGGCACAACTTGACCAGAAGAAGGGATCGGTTGGTAGGACATGTTCTGAGGCATCAAGGGATCAGCAATTTAGTAATAGAGGGCAGCGTGGAAGGTAAAAATCGTAGAGGGAGACCAAGAGATGACTACACTAAGCAGATTCAGAAGCATGTAGGTTGCAGTAGGTACTGGGAGATGAAGAAGCTTGCACAAGATAGAGTAGCATGGAGAGCTGCATCAAACCAGTCTCAGGACTGAAGACCACAACAACATAGTAGCTTCGGGTAATGATTACCGTATACACTGCATATTTAATACACTAACCTATGTTCAATGCTGTTTCACAATTTGTTATACATCAAATTCCATATTTATATTTAAGAGCTTCATAAAGCTTGCATGTAACTCCGCTGGCTACAATATCTTTATAATGTTTTGTGGCGTTGCACGCACCTATTGTCCGATAAATCCGTTACTTTATATGATCTCCTACCTACGTCAGTAGCTGGCTATGACATACAGCCTACTGGTTTTCTTATGTATTAATTTATGATCACATATTTAATCTATCTAATCGCTAACCTGTATGAGACAGCTGTCCTTATTATCATTCACGAGCGTTAATTCTTAGCTAAGTTCCACACATTTCAGGCACTGTTAATCTTAACTTATGGCCTCTTTTTATTAAAAGGTTCCTTTACGCTATATAATGTTATTTGCCTCTCATGGAACTGTAACTTCAGGTATTATGGTTTATTTGCCAGTAACATTTTTAGCTGCTGTAACAAATGATTTTATCAATTAATGTTTATTCTTTCTTATGTACAGTACACTTGTTATATGTCTTTTACCTGTTATGGAAAGGTAATTTCAGTGACTTAGGATTTAATGCCATTAGTAGTCAGAACTATTGTAATGAACTATTTTCCATAATAATCTCAGTTAACATTTTCTGGTTTTAAGTCAGTATTACACCGAACACGCATGCGCACGACCGCTAGCTGAGCTCGCTGATTTGCTGCCCAACGTGCCCAGTTACAACTCAGCACCTGTTCCCACCTATGTGGTCCGTTTGTGTAGCCTATTGGCAAAACATTAGTAGAAGTGATGCAGTCTTGTGACTATGTACTGTTAGTACTAACATTTTAAGTTTTACATTACTGAGTAATGAATTACAAAATGTGCTGGGAAAAAAGAGTAAATAATTTCACGACTGTTAGCGACAATACCTATCATGGAAATGATTGTGGTTGTCCTTGTTGAGTATGGAGAGCCAGAAATCTAGTGCAATACATATCTGTAAGCAACCATGTTGTGCCATTAGCATGACAGGTGAACACACCTTCAGCTCCAACTTGTGAGACAGTGCTCCAAAAGCTCTAAAGCGTTTAGAAAATTTACAGACTACGTAGTAGTGTCATCTCTTGTTTGTCACTGTATCAATTGATGTGTATGTGGTCGCCTCACTAGGTACTTCATCAATAATTTTGTTACTGATGTTCCGCACCAATTCATTCTTGGGCAGAATATCTCTATGCTAAACTTAATGAATTAATTTGATGGTTAACTTTCATGAGTGACATTTTAGTCACATCACCCATCCCACGGAAACAATAGTCACGTTGACAATCCCACAGGAACAGTGATTTTCTTTGGAGTAAAAGTTAGCCTATGTGTTAATTCAAAATATAGGCTATCTCCATTCCAAAGTTCATCAAAATCTAACTTCAGCGTGAAGGAGTAACAAATGTACTAATTCGACAAAGAGAGAAAATATGCAGTTTCTAGTTTGCTGCAGTGCAAGTTTTGTAATATTTGTATGCGCAACAATGTGATCTGCCCTCACATACGTGCTTGTTATCAGAGGACATGCTCGCATATCATCATCAAATCCAGCCTCAGGGACATTTATCATGCCATTATCTGGCATGTTTTAACTTTATATTGTGACATTTCTAAAGAAGGCTACATTATTGTAGCTGAAATATACGTAAAGTTTCTTTGATTATGTAACTGGAGGCTGAAAGTTAACATAATTATATTTTACAGTTGCTGACTCTGCTGCACCATGGCTCATGCCTCAATATCTTCAAGATAAAACTTTTGCGTGGGACAGATGCATGGATGAAGTGTTTTGGCATTAACATTTCTTTGTAAAGAAGAGTTTAGCCTTGGGTAATACTGTGGGGTGCAGCTAGTATTTAATAAATTTTAGTTGTTCAGATATTGACCAGTTACTCACCAGCACCTTATCTCCATTTTGCAAATGAGAAGAAACAAAGCTTGGAACCAGAGTCTTGTGCTCAGGTTTCAATCTCTCTTCAACAAATTTTGAAGCTATACTGTTTGGGTATGATTTCTTTTTATCTGTAAAATAATAATAATAATAATAATAGTAATAATAATAATAATAATAATAATAATAATAATAATAATAATGGAAATACCACAATTAATCAGAATAATATGAGACACAGTTTACACAGATCTCATTAATAATAATAATTATTATTATATTATAATACCTTTAAACAATGATTCTGCCAATATTTTGAGCTCGAACTGCTTCTTAGCTTCAGGTGTTAGAGACAGTCGATACTTTCGTGCCAGCCATCGTTCATGCAGCTGATGTAAATACCTGGAAGCCTAAAGTATTGCACAATAGTGAATATTTCCAATAATTATGGAAAATTACTCTCAGTGCATCCCCCCTCCCCCTCCCTGTATGCATGGAGCACACATGCAAAAAAGCAGCATCATTATTTGAACTACTTTTTTGACAAATTTTTAATTTCCTTAGGATAACATAATTCCCACAATCACAATAGAACCAGAATGCAGGGAGGGAATTAGAGTATGACACCATGACAACTAGATCATTGAACACAGAGGAAGCACACTCGGACTGAGGAAGAATATGGAAGTAAATTGGCTGTGTCTTTTTCACAAAAATCATTCCAACATTTGTCTTAAGTGATTTAGGGAAATCAAAGAAAACCTAAATCTGGATGACTAGAAATGGATCTGAATCACTATTTTTCCAAACATCAGTCCATGTTTGACATTAGTCTCAACCAAAAATATTTTAACATCACAATTGTCACATTTTCACAACTGAGGAAAATTCTCATGTTCTTTTATCATATTGCATATACATGCATATGTTGTCTGCATAACATAAGTGAGCTTCCACTGGTTATGTAAATTATGCTATATGTGATGTACTTATAACATAATTTGTTACAACCAACTTTTCCTTGCAGTTAATATGGAACTGATGATATACATGATATTATTAGATACTTGCTAATTCTTTAGGAAATATTTAAATAGTGTTACAATTAACCTTCTTCAAATTATAGTATTAAAAACTATGTAGGTAATTTACCTCTGTGCATGACTGAGGGCAAGGTGGCCATGATTTATCCAGAACACTTTTAGGCAAACTTTTGGCCAATCTATTTAAGTAGTGAACTTTTGCCACCTGGATAAATCCCTTGTTCACCTCATTAACTGGACCATGGCGAGTAATAAAGCCTTTGATGAACCTGTAATGCATAGCAATTTCTTGAACTGTCAGCATATTGATAGATTTGTTAAAAATTGAATGAGAGAACAGAAGCATATTTATTCCTTATTGGAATCAGAATGATAAAGATAAATGTGATATTGCAACCGAAGCAAAAAATTTTACCTTCTTATTGCTTCTACTCCTTTTCTTCTCCTCTTTGCTTCATTCTGTGCCAAATGTCTACGAATGTATTTCTGTATAATAATAGCAGAATTCCTCATTTCAATGTATTTCCTCCGCTGAAGAATACCTTTCCACACTTTCTGAATGATGGTGGCAACATAATTTTTCCTTTCTTGAAAGGCATCCTCTGTTTCAAAGAGAGTTTTAGGAAACCGAATGAAAAGTTTCGTCCTGTGAATTTCAAATGGGAAGCAAATTAAATGCCAATATATTTGTGTAAGTATCTTTTAGTTGTGCACTGCAAATTAGTGTGTCTTCTTTCTGGTAAATAGCATTCTATCTTTTCTTATGTTGTTAACGTATCAATTAAATTTTCTAGTAATTACAATACAGATTGTAAGTAATAAAATACCGGTTATTAAATAAACTACAATGTACTTAAAAATGTAATTCTTTAATTTATTATATCAGGACAGTAACAGAATTTCATTCACTCATAAAACTGAAATGAATACTGACCTGCCCATTCTGTAGTCATCTTTTCCATAACCTAAATAATTCACTAGTGTCTGCACACCATCTTTGGCACTCCCTTTATAAAATGGCCATGTTTCCGGACACAGACTTTTGTAACGCTGCAAGAACAACTCATAAACTCGTCGGAAAGCAAATCCTGCTCTACGTACCCTAAGATTTTCCATGAGCCCCAAGTATTTCACTTGATGCAGAACAACTTTTTCATTAAATATACCTGTTGAAGAAGAATTTATATAGAATATTGTAGCAACACTTTCATTAAGATACACACATAAGTATCATCTGTTGTGTTTGTAATTCTGGAAGAAATGTCTCCAATGTGTACTTCAAGGGAAAAACAGTGTCTATGTTAGCTTTTAAAAGCTGTTCACTGTGCGAGGTAATACATTCTAAACAATGGGATTTTATGTTAATTAACAACTTCATCACAAAGTCCGATATATTTGCAGAGCAGAGAATGAGTTTGGAGTAATCACTTTTCCAGGAACCATTCTCACACACATTCTTTAAGTCTTTATTTGCACTGAAATAGATATTTTAAGTAACTGTAGGCTGCTGTTTAAGGATTATCTGTTTATAAAGGTCTGTATTTACTTAAGGAATTACACTGAATGAAGCAAGCATAACAGATAAAAATGCAACTCACTGTGAACTGGCAAGCAAATGCAGTTGTGCAAATATGGACTGCCAAAATAAACTTGACAAAATATTGAGATTATAATTAGGATGTCCAGCATCATTGTTATCAGAACTCTTATTAAAACAGTTTTGTCACAGATGCTGAGAATGTAACATTTAGCCAATGATCAGACACAATTTTAAAATCTTACATGCTCTCAGTGCATTCACTCAGTCATATTTGAACACAAAAAATTTTAATTACTCATACATTTCAGAAACTAATACCTCACAATCTTAGAAGAAGGTAGGAACATCACATAAAATTTGCAAATATGTACCACACTGACATACTGTCTTCTACAATAGATGATGCTTCATCTCATTTCTGATAATGATGGTGTTCAGAAAACTGTCACTCTTTTCAGCCTCAAATTGATGTAGTAGGTCTAGACAAATTTCCCAGCAATGGTTTTTTGCACTTTTGTATCCGTGGGACCCGTCTCTCTCAAACATTTTGATAAAGGTTGCATAACATCTTGTCTATGGCATTATAGCCAACAATCAGCTTTGTACACCATTCCTTGGTTACAATCCGCTAATCATTATAGGTGAGTTGATCAGAATACTGTTCGTTATGGGAGTAGACAACTAAGTACAATCAACTGGTGTTGTGGCTTGTCATGTACATGCTTTTTATCACTTTCAAATTGCAGGACCTGCCATCTTACTTTATTATATCTACTGTATTGCCTCCATACACCTTCAGCAAATGCTGATGAATTTCAACTGATGCAGTTTGTTCAGCAGTGAGGAATTCAATGACATGCCTTTTTTTTATACATACACTGGTATCATGTGCAAGTCTGGTACGTTACCCTTCTGGTCACCCGTTGGCCAACAAATCCAACAAAACATTATTGTGAACACTAAACTAACAGAATCAGCTCAGATGCTCAAAGTCAACACAAAAAGCAAGATAAGTTAGTTTCGGAATAATCCTCATAGTTTTGGTTTCTGCCTGGTCATTTTGCCACAGAATATGATGGTCTACAATCCCTGCTTTTCACAGATCTTTGTAATTCACTTCTGCCTCTCTTTGTTAATTTCTTTTCATTTTCTTTTATGTTTCTCACAGATTTATAGAGTGTTCGTTCATGTAAAATCCTCCTAATGTAATACCCCTCCAAATTAAACCAAGACAGATTGTTCTATATTATGTAGAGTTCCAAACAGATCAGCTGAGCTTAATGGCTGATTTAAATTTATTCCTAATACTTTACAGATAATGGATTTCTTTCCCCATAGAGTAATATTAAGTTTCAGTTAATTTAATCTGAAATGGATATTGGTAGACAGTTGCAAGGAAACACTCCCATTTTTCTGATCATGACATTTATCAAAATATATTTCTCAGCACAAAATCCCTATGCAGTATGAGAATCAAATAATTACTTCTATTATTATGAACGGAATGGACAGTGTCTTGAAAGGAGGATATAAGATGAACATCAACAAAAGCAAAACGAGGATAATGGAATGTAGTCAAATTAAATCGGGTGATGCTGAGGGAATTAGATTAGGAAATGAGACACTTCAAGTAGTAAAGGAGTTTTGCTATTTAGGAAGTAAAATAACTGATGATGGTCGAAGTAGAGAGGACATAAAATGTAGACTGGCAATGGCAAGGAAAGCGTTTCTGAAGAAGAGAAATTTGTTAACATCGAATATAGATTTATGTATCAGGAAGTCGTTTCTGAAAGTATTTGTTTGGAGTGTAGCCATGTATGGAAGTGAAACATGGACGATTACTAGTTTGGACAAGAAGAGAATAGAAGCTTTCGAAATGTGGTGCTACAGAAGAATACTGAAGATAAGGTGGATAGATCACGTAACTAATGAGGAGGTATTGAATAGGATTGGGGAGAAGAGAAGTTTGTGGCACAACTTGACTAGAAGAAGGGATCGGTTGGTAGGACATGTTTTGAGGCATCAAGGGATCACCAATTTAGCATTGGAGGGCAGCGTGGAGGGTAAAAATCGTAGAGGGAGACCGAGAGATGAATACACTAAGCAGATTCAAAAGGATGTAGGTTGCAGTAGGTACTGGGAGATGAAGCAGCTTGCACAGGATAGAGTAGCATGGAGAGCTGCATCAAACCAGTCTCAGGACTGATGACAACAACAACAACATTATGGAGTACTACAGTCTCTCACAGCCATTCCACATTGTGCAAAAAACCTTTTCAGACTGTGATTCATTGTTCACAAAAAATTTCATATAGTAGTATATGTACTGTGAGGATGTTGTCAGTAGGCACAACTGTTGAGAGAGCTATCAACAAGACACTCTAGAGCTGACACCAAATTTTATCGTTCTTACATGCTTCTGTGCAACAACCACCCCTGGTTTCCTCAGTGATGAGTTGTATTGCATGGACACTATAATGTGGCAGTGAGCCTTGAGTGTGAATGAACAAGAACTCAAACCGCCTGAAGGCAAAGGAACAGTCAGGGGGAACAAGCTCCGCTACCCTCTTGCAATGCTGTGTAGTGTTTCAGGATATTTGTAAACAGGATAAATGCAGTGGGAAAGGGAAACTGTATGTGTTTTCCTTTCTTACATAATGGAGTAGTCTTAGAGCCGGCGAGAAAGGGACCAGTAAAAATGGTATTACAACCACTGGTTGTCCGGGAGTAATTTGTGCCATGGTGCAGCATGTGCCTAAATCCGAGAGCCATGGAGTAAATCCCATTTTGAGAGCAGTGTCTTATGGTTCTTGCATACATAATTTTTTCCAGTAGCTATGAGAATGATGCAAGTTGTGAGATTATTAATGTGTGTTTTATGACCTTTCTTGTAAATGGGTCTGACAATTGATTATTTCAGTCTGCCTGTAAGTATCTCAGGTGATAATGATGTTTTGCATATATGACTGAAAACATTGTGTATAAATGGAGAACAGGATATTTAGTACTTTACCTGAGGTATTACTGACTAGATGAGAGAATTTGGTTTTGAGGAAGTTAATTACTTCCTTAATTTTTTTGTCAGAGCAGGAAGTAATTGCAATTTATCAGTATTTATGATGCATTGCTTCTTATACACATTTATCCCTTGAACTGTACGTGCTAATCTTTTAGGATACTTCAAGAAAGTGGTTATTAAATACATTAGCTACCTGACTGCTATAGCTTAGTATTTGACTGTGATCTTTAATAATAAGGTCTAATCTTCATTAACTGATTTCCTGGTTTCTCTTATAGCTATTGTCCATATAAATTTAATTTTATTACCTGAACTATAGAGTTCAGACAATATATACACGGTAAACCGGAACTCCACCAACAGGCTTTCAGGATGGTAACATGTTATGACCATGCAGAAAACATTAGGTAGTAAATTATGAGGTATGTTTGTGGGAAGACTAGAGACGGAGAAAAAACAACTAACATACTGAAATAGGTACATATTAAGGTAACAATTATCACAGTATCTGTACCAATATCCTTAACACTCTGTATATTATATGCCCAGGCAGTTTCAAAATCTCATTCTGGGAACTTTTTACAGTCTTTGGGGACATGTTCCTCAGACTAAAACATAGAAAAAGGTCATATAAACAAACAAGTATTTCCACTGTTTCTGAGTTATTAATAAAAGTTACATTTAACAGCTTTCCAAGTGTAACCCAACAACTTTACTTATCAATTCAACTGTTAGACCCTTTGTATCCTGTATGGCAATACATTGACAGGGAAAACATTTTTAACATTCATCATTTGCCTGTCTTCGGTGCTTTGTTTTGTGCTTTGGAAGAGACTGAATAAAAAGTTTCCACAGTCAACACATATGGGCCGATTGCAATCTTCATGTTACAGTACAGACTAGACATCAACATCAGTTGAAGATTAATTTGTGGGCTGGAACTGTAGGAAGCTGTCTATAGGATCATGCATTCTCCCAGTTAACCTTACAGGTGCTGTCTACAAGGATTTTACTTGACAATGTAATCCTGCAAATAAGAAGAAACATGTGGTTTACACATGATGGAGCTCTAGCACATTTCCTCCTCAGTGTTCAAGTTGCAATGGTTGGTATCTCCCATGACAGATGGACAGCTAGAGAAGGACCCGACTCATGGTTTGCATGTTTCCCTGATGTCAGTCATTTGGGTTATTATCTCTTGGGGTACCATATACAATTGGTCTAGGGAGCAGACCACCTGTATGCAGAAACTCTTCAACAAAGTATCTTGGCAGCCTGAAAAGCCAATCAAAACCGACAGGAAGTATTTGAAAGAGTGCAACAGTCCATGAATTGACAAGTGCATGTGTGTTTAGAAGCAAAAGGAGGACATGTTCAGCATTTATTATGAGTTTGTATGTTGATGAGCTCCAAACATCTAAATTGCAACATTTCATTAATGACTCAAAAAAGAAGGATTTTCACATGTATGTCTATACGAATGGTTTCTCTTGTTTTGGTGTAAGTAACTTGTCCCCACAGTTTGTAAATATAGCTGAGCTTTTGGTGGTATGCATCCTCTTAAACTTTTTGAATTCTCTGAGAAAAAAAAGCAACATTTTATTTAGATTAAAAAACAGAAAAATCAAGCATCAATGACATCATTAGCAAAAGAAAGTAATGATAGTCTACTGCCATCTCTGCATAAGGGTTAATTTTTACTAAAGTGAGGTGTCGCAGGATTTGAGTACTGCAATGTTTCTACTAAAAAGTCCTCAATTCAGTTACAAATTTCACTTGACATCCCATATGATTGTACTTTTGACAATAAGCATAGGTGTGGTGCTGAGTCAAACGACTTTTGGAAACCAAGAAGTATTGCATCTACCTGTCTGCCTTGATACAAAGCTTCCAGAATGTTATATGAGAAAAGTGCGAGTTAGGTTCCACATGATCAATTTTTTCAGAAACCATGCTTGTTTGAGTTGGTCATTCTGTTCATGGTACATCATTGTAACTGAGCTCAGAATGTTTTGTAAGATTCACAAGAAATCTCTCTCAATTATATTAGACAGTAGTTTCGTGGATCACTTCTACTACTCTTTTTGTAGATGGGCATGACCTCTGCATTTTTCCATGAACAGGGCACAGTTTTTTGTTTGAAGGATCTTCGATAGACTATAGTTAGAACTGGGGCTAATTCAGGTGCAAATTCAGTACAGAATCTGACAGATTCCATCACTGTTGGGGTTTCTAATTATCTGTTCTAAGTAGTTTTCAGAGAAGGCATTTAGTAGTGTTCCACAGGATATCATATTATGCCAATCACTAACAAAATTGTTGGATTATTAAGGTCTCCGCCAGTGACTACAGTGTGATTGGGGAATTTGCGTACAAGTGAACTGAGGTTTTCTCTATTCATTGTTGAAGATGTTTTGGTGAAGTGTGGAATTCTATAGTGTTTCAGAGTTGAAATGAATTTTAAGATTATGAAGTATTTCTCATCTCCAGTGAATAAAAAGATTAAGTTGTTTGAGTGAGATGATGCAACTCGCAGAGGTGGTGATAGTGGAAAAGAGTGGAAACAAGATCACGTGTGCTGAAAATGTGACACTCCTGTGTGGACCTACTTCTCTAAATAATGTTGATTGTGATCTTTCTGACTGTTGGACAGTGTAACAGAAAGATGATTTCTAGAAGATTAGTGAATGGTTAGTAATAGAAAACAAGAAATTGGAGCACAAATGTTGGAAGACAGTTGCTACACTGGGGCCACAAAGAAGTAAACAAGGAATAAGTACTTCACAACAGTAGTCTGAATTTTCAGTTTGATGCTTTGGAGAAACCAAAATAGAGCAGACAATACCTATGATAGAAAATCTTTAAACACAAGAAAGTTCAGCCCGTAAAACTGTTTTGACAATATTATCTGCAACAAGTAAAAAATCTTTCGAATCTGTCTGTGTTAAAGCACTAGAGAATGACAAGTCAGTAACAGTTAATGTTTTTACAACTGCAAACAAAGTTGTCAAAAGGAATCAACTGTTAAACGATTTTGAGTTGGAAACTGATGTTCAGAAATTAAATAGAGTGGACATGGGTCATATTCTTCATTTCAAGGTTGCATGTGTCAACATATTTAATTATATACCTGCAGAAATGAAAGCCAGTCATCAAAAATGTAATTGAATCACACAGCTAAATTTAACTGGTGCTTGATGAAATTTCAACAATTAGCAAATTGTCTTAATTGATTAGTTATATTCAGAGAATGCTACCTAACACCACAGAAGCAACTAATATTTTCTAGATTTGACTAAAACAGAATGCACATCGTGATACTTATCCAGCAGGAGTAGGTTAGTGAGGGTCTACGTCACCTTTCTCACACGTCTATCTGCACCATCTGCCATCAAGATCCCATTCCTGTGGTACACTCAAGTCCTTCCTTAACACGCCAAGTCTCTCACAATAACTAACTCCTCAGTCCATACATCATCTTACCCCACCCAAACCTTGCTCTCCTGCCTTTCATGAACCCAATCAGCTGACTGTCCCACAGCTGCTGGCTTCAAAGCTCTTACTGAACGTATCTCTGCCTTGGTAGATCAACACCTGCAACCTATAAGACTAGGATCACCATCCCAGGTCATCTGAAATCTGTGCCTGTCCCACTCCCGCCACACACATACACCTGGCCTGTACATGGTCTGCCTGTTGCACCTGATTGCAAACCTATGAAGTCCTTCTTGCTCA
Organism: Schistocerca gregaria; assembly: GCF_023897955.1. NCBI lineage: Eukaryota > Metazoa > Arthropoda > Insecta > Orthoptera > Acrididae > Schistocerca > Schistocerca gregaria. The sequence goes on from NC_064920.1 coordinate 409,423,071, forward strand.
CCTTAGTCAATCTTATACTTACAAACAACTATGTTACCTTTGAGGGGCAGACATACAAACAGGTCAGGGTACAGCTGTGGGAACCAGGATGGTTCCTTCCTATGCCAACCTTTTTGTGGGTGTCTTGGAAAGGGCTTTCCTGGGATCAATAACCCTTCAGCACCAGGTATGGGTTAGATACATTCATGATACCTTTGACATATGGACTCATGATAAGGTTGACCCGTTGAAATTACTGAAATCACAAAATACATTTTCCCAATTAAATTTCACATGGCCTTATTCCAAATCTCACACCACTTCCTTTGATGTTGACCTCATCCTTACTGAGGGTCAACTGCACACTTCTGTTCACATTAAACCAATGAAACAAACTCCTCTTACATTTTAATGGGTTGCCATCCTTTCCATGTCAAAGATTTGCTCCCATGCAGCCTTGGCATTCAAGGCAAACATATTTGTTCAGATGCTGACTCTCACCCCAGTCTTCACTGTACACTCATAATTACTTCACCAACTTAGATCAAAAGCAGATTTTCCAAGCCATCACATTTAATCATGGTACTGCTGTTCCCTACAAAAAACAACTTAGGAGCACACCTCTTGTCCTACAGTACTAGCCTGGTCTCGACTGTATTAACCAGCAGCTTTGACAAAGCTGTCTTTCTAAAACTGTGCCCCAAAATGAGGTCCATAATGTCTCACATTTTGCCCAGCACACCTACGATAGCTTTACGTCGTCCTCCAATCTCCGCAATATCGAGAACAGACCCTGTGTTCCTTCTGCACCTATTGCTCTACCCTGTGGTTGCTATCACTGAGATAGTTCCTGTTGTAAGACTTGGCCAATTCAGTGTCCTACCACCAACAATACCAAACCTGTAAATGGGAAAACATATATGATCAAAGGGAGGGCTGCCCGTGAAACAATATGTGTCACACATCAGCACTTATATAAACATTATTTGGACTTCTTCACTGGTAGGACTACCACAAATTTATCAAGCAGGGTCAGTGGCCTTAGACAGACGGCATATACTGGTAACATACAATATCTTGTTGCAGAGCGTGTTCTACAGGACACAGTCATGACTGTGGTTCCCGTTTCACTACACATGCCCTCTGGATGCTCCCCCCAAAGCCAGTTTCTCAGAATTTTGCACGTGGGAACCGGCATTACAACTAGTGCAACACTCTCACCAGCCACCTGGAATATATTGACATCAATTTTGGTAGTATCAGCATTTCCTTTAAATGTCTATTTCTTATCTGCGCTCCCTTTTCTTTTTACTTTCTGACATGTTTACTTTTTTTTGCCCCCTCAGCTAGCTAACATGTATAATGCTCTTAGCTTTCCATCTTGTTGGCCCTTGCACTATGTTTCTTCAGTAATCTCTGTCATGCTTATCACTCTGTCATCCACCTTCACATTCTCAAGTTTTCAAATCTCATTCAGTGCTGGCACTAATGATCAGTCTTTCCTTCTCATCTCATTCAGTAAGTTTTCCCTCACCCTGGTTTTTGGGTGACTTTTCCATAACTCTCCCCAATTCCTAAACATCACAAAGCCTTTTTCTGTATCCCCATTACTCTCTCTTCAGCCATTCTGGCAGAAGGAGCCACTTGCACCAAAAGCTTGCACATTTCCCTGTCTTTTATATTTATTTGCTCCTGCCACTGCTTCGTGAGTAGATTTTTTTACCCATATCATATTTTCAAACACTAATTACTCCCCCCCACCCCCCCCCCCCCCCCCCCCCCAAATCTCTCTTGCCTGTGATCAACACAATACGATCTTGTTTAAACAATCATGTGACACTTGACTCGTGGCACTAGTGCGAGGGATAGTTGAGAAACTATGGACTAGCCACTATAACAATCTAATGATCTGACTCAAAAATTGCAAAATTTGTGAACCACAGAAGGAAATAGTATTAAATTCTTTAGGCTTACAAACTTTTGTTGCATTTGAACAGATTTGTAATAAAAGTTCTCATATATTCATGGATACCATATACATACATTTATGCTGCTTTTTAAGTAAATATAAGATTCAAAGGCAAAAATCTTGCCCTTCAAAAACCATTACTTGATTCTGAACCCAAGCCAATATTTTATTTGGTTATTAGAAAAAGTGATTTAACAAGTGGGTTGCAAATGAGAAATTTGGTTGCTATTCATGTCCTAGACCACCATGGAAAAACATTTCTAGCTTTAAAAGAAGTTGGTGATATTCAGTTGAAATGAGAAAGAAAATTAATCCAGAAGTGAATGTCTAACAAATGAAATAAATCAGATTAAACTGATTGCAACTGTTACTGCAAGAATAAATTACACTGGAAAGACTTGTTATGGAGATAGTACTAACAGATGTCACTAGATCATGGGACGTCACTCAATCTCGGGACAAGCCGAAGTTCAAGAATTGGACTGAACCATGACTGCGATCTTTGAATAAAGTATTCGTTGTTGTTGTTACGCATGACCTCCACCATATATTGCCATGCTTGTTCCGTGGTTGCTCAAGTACTTCTGCTATCCAAGTGTTGGAGGGGGAACAGTGACATCAGCTTTGCAGAGAAATGAGAACAATGATGATGAGTACGGGGCAGGGTGTGTTGAGCAGGCAGTTAATTATGTTGTGCTGCCAGCTATGGGAATCTACACTGCATACTTTGACTTTTTATGAACATCTGCCATGTTTAAACTGCAGTTTGCCTGAATTATGCGGTATTATGGGAAAGACAGAAAGTGTGTCAGCTGCTATTTCTACACAACCAGTGAGGTGGTGATGGGCAGATGATGTATTTGACAGTATGAGACACTGTAGCATTCTCAAGTCAGTGTAGAAGCAAAATCTGTTATTTATTCAGAAAAAAACAGTTGCATTCTCAAGTCCCTGTGCAATCACAACCTCAGAAACCTCAATATATTCATAAGACACAGTCAAATATTTGTGATAATGAGGATGCTAGTTTCACAGATGTACTGTTAGGATGATGATTATTTAATACAGGGATACCACAGATGACAGGCTACCCAAACAAAAAAGGCAGTGAAGAAAAAATTAACAACAATTTATTTTTGTTGTTTTCTGCCTGTATTATCAAAATGTAGACAATCAATAACGGACACAAGTTTAGAATACGTGTAACGATAAATTTTTACGGAAAGACTTTACGCCAGTAAATATTTGCTATTTTGCTTAGTCAGAATATGTTGAAAAATACTACAAGAAGCTGCCACCACATGGATGCTTGCCTGGTGGCATGTGTCAGCTCTGGACATCGGCCTTCAGATGGCTTGCACAAAAACGGACCTCTTTCTGCTTCTGTGCCACTTCCTTAGGCACATCATATAAACCCACCAGTAGTATGGACAGTTATCAGAAAACACTGTCAAACATGGACTACTTCGAAACTTGCTGGCAGATTAAAACTGTGTGCCGGACCGAGACTCGAACTCAGGGCCTTTGCCTTTCGCGGGCAAGTGCTCTACTGGCACACAGTTTTAATCTGCCAGGAAGTTTCATATCAGTGCACACTTCGTTGCAGAGTGAAAATCTCATTATTGACTACTTCGCTTCACCTTGTAAGGGTGGACATGGATATTCTTCCACCGACAGGCTCAAAACACTAGCCATCGCAGACACACATGCAATTCTGCACAAGCAACCTGACAATTCACTTCAGTGCCAGCAGTTAGCTCTATAGAGTACTTGGAAGACTACCTTCTGGTGTAGCAGTCACTATTTATGGAGAACTACGGCCATTAACAGAATGTCTGCAAACATTACTATTAGTGACACAATGTATAGAATACAAAGATATAGCAATGTTAGTTACATCTTATTGTATTAAATTTAGGACATTGAAGTGCCATGCAACAAGGAGTGGTGCCGTTTTGTAAAATACTCTTAATAAATGCTATTTGTTATTTTTATTATGTCTTCACATCTTTGTTATAGTGTGCCCTGTCACAGCAAGTGTTTAGTTAATAATCATAGTGTGCAATGACCATTATTATGGAACTGTAGCTGGGAAACATTTTCCTGCTATTGTGGATGTTTGGGCAGAATTAAGAGCAGCATTAAGGTAGCACACCCACAACATTATGCTTAGCACAGAGTTTTCAGATATGAATGTCTATAAGAACATGAAGTAATAAAGTTTTTAAAAAAAACTATCACAGAAGTACTAACCAGATCTCTTATCATCATTTGGTTTTATGCAGCGGATATATGATGGTTCTTTGTCACCCAAGATTTCCATTAGCCTGTTGACACTGTTCTTGAACTGTGTTCCTGCAGTTTCAGGTCTCTTTTTGCTTGTAACATCACTGATGGGGAATATAGCCTACAAAATATTACGCAAATTTCAGTTATCGCAAATATATAAACAGCAACAAGAAAATCAAAGACTTAAATTTTCTCAGGAAGTAATGTTAATAATGTAAAATTATTTCAGATCTAGCAACTGAATTACTATTTTAATGGAATGGATAAGAAAAAGAGAAAGAAAAAGGAGAGGGCAGAGAGATTTGGGGGGGAGGGGGGGGGGAGCATATTTTAGCCCAACATGTAATTTGTAGTTACACTCAGTGTGTTTTAGTCTCATTGCCAAAACTACCATAAGACAGATTTTTCTAAATTTTCTACATATGTCTTGCCAAGTTGCTCACCAGGATGGCCACTCAGACTCGGGAGAGAGAAGGGAGGAAAAAAAGTGACAATTCCAGGTATGGGAAGGAAGATGATGTCATAAACTCCTGAGAAATTAACAGTGAGCAAGGAACTAGTTTTCTTTTCTCTCGGATGTAGTTTAATGGCAGTTTTCAACATCAATTATTTTGTATGTACTAATATTCAAATCCCCCCCCCCATGAACCATGGACCTTGCCGTTGGTGGGGAGGCTTGCGTGCCTCAGCGATACAGATGGCCGTACCGTAGGTGCAACCACAACGGAGGGGTACCTGATGAGAGGCCAGACAAACGTGTGGTTCCTGAAGAGGGGCAGCAGCCTTTTCAGTAGTTGCAGGGGCAACAGTCTGGATGATTGACTGATCTGGCCTTGCAACATTAACCAAAACGGCCTTGCTGTGCTGGTACTGCGAACGGCTGAAAGCTAGGGGAAACTACAGCCGTAATTTTTCCCGAGGACATGCAGCTTTACTGTATGATTAAATGATGATGGCATCCTCTTGGGTAAAATATTCTGGAGGTAAAATAGTCCCCATTCGGATCTCCGGGCGGGGACTACTCAGGAGGATGTCGTTATCAGGAGGAAGAAAACTGGCGTTCTACGGATCGGAGCGTGGAATGTCAGATCCCTTAATCGGGCAGGTAGGTTAGAAAATTTAAAAAGGGAAATGGATAGGTTAAAGTTAGATATAGTGGGAGTTAGTGAAGTTCGGTGGCAGGAGGAACAAGACTTCTGGTCAGGTGACTACAGGGTTATAAACACAAAATCAAATAGGGGTAAAGCAGGAGTAGGTTTAACAATGAATAGGAAAATAGGAATGCGGGTAAGCTACTACAAACAGCATAGAGAACGCATTATTGTGGCCAAGATAGATACGAAGCCCACACCTACTACAGTAGTACAAGTTTATATGCCAACTAGCTCTGCAGATGATGAAGAAATTGAAGAAATGTACGATGAAATAAAAGAAATTGTTCAGATAGTGAAGGGAGACGAAAATTTAATAGTAATGGGTGACTGGAATTCGAGTGTAGGAAAAGGGAGAGAAGGAAACATAGTAGGTGAATATGGATTGGGGCTAAGAAATGAAAGAGGAAGCCGCCTAGTAGAATTTTGCACAGAGCACAACTTAATCATAGCTAACACTTGGTTTAAGAATCATGAAAGAAGGTTGTATACGTGGAAGAACCCTGGAGATACTAAAAGGTATCAAATAGATTATATAATGGTAAGACAGAGATTTAGGAACCAGGTTTTAAGTTGTAAGACATTTCCAGGGGCAGATGTGGACTTGGACCACAATCTATTGGTTATGACCTGTAGATTAAAACTGAAGAAACTGCAAAAATGTGGGAAATTAAGGAGATGGGACATGGATAAAGTGAAAGAACCAGATGTTGTACAGAGTTTCAGGGAGAGCATAAGGGGACAATTGACAGCAATAGGGGAAAGAAATACAGTAGAAGAAGAATGGGTAGCTCTGAGGGATGAAGTAGTGAAGGCAGCAGAGGATAAAGTAGGTAAAAAGATAAGGGCTGCTAGAAATCCTTGGGTTACAGAAGAAATATTGAATTTAATTGATGAAAGGAGAAAATATAAAAATGCAGTAAATGAAGCAGACAAAAAGGAATACAGAAGTCTCAAAAATGAGATCGACAGGAAGTGCAAAATGGCTAAACAGGGATGGCTAGAGGACAAATTTAAGGATGTAGCAGCTTATCTCACTAGGGGTAAGATAGATACTGCCTACAGGAAAATTAAAGAGACCTTTGGAGAGAAGAGAACCACGTGTATGAATATCAAAAGCTCAGATGGCAACCCAGTTCTAAGCAAAGAAGGGAAGGCAGAAAGGTGGAAGGAGTATATAGAAGGTTTATACAAGGGTGATGTACTTGAGGACAATATTATGGAAATGGAAGAGGATGTAGATGAAGACGAAATGGGAGATACGATACTGCGTGAAGAGTTTGACAGAGCACTGAAAGACCTGAGTCGAAACAAGGCCCCCAGAGTAGACAACTTTCCATTAGAACTACTGACAGCCTTGGGAGAGCCAGTCATGACAAAACTCTACCAGCTGGTGAGCAAGATGTATGAGACAGGCGAAATACCCTCAGACTTCAAGAAGAATATAATAATTCCAATCCCAAAGAAAGCAGGTGCTGACAGATGTGAAAATTACCGAACTATCAGTTTAATAAGTCACAGCTGCAAAATACTAACTCGAATTCTTTACAGACGAATGGAAAAACTGGTAGATGCGGACCTCGGGGAGAATCAGTTTGGATTCCGTCGAAATGTTGGAACACGTGAGGCAATACTGACCTTACGACTTATCTTAGAAGAAAGATTAAGAAAAGGCAAACCTACGTTTCTAGCATTTATAGACTTAGAGAAAGCTTTTGACAATGTTGACTGGAATACTCTTTTTCAAATTCTAAAGGTGGCAGGGGTAAAATACAGGGAGCGAAAGGCTATTTACAGTTTGTACAGAAACCAGATGGCAGTCATAAAAGTCGAGTGGCATGAAAGGTAAGCAGTGGTTGGGAAAGGAGTGAGACAGGGTTGTAGCCTCTCCCCGATGTTATTCAATCTGTATATTGAGCAAGCAGTAAAGGAAACAAAAGAAAAATTTGGAGTAGATATTAAAATTCATGGAGACGAAGTAAAAACTTTGAGGTTCGCCGATGACATTGTAATTCTGTCAGAGACGGCAAAGGACTTGGAAGAGCAGTTGAACGGAATCGACAGTGTCTTGAAAGGAGGATATAAGATGAACATCAACAAAAGCAAAACGAGGATAATGGAATGTAGTCAAATTAAATCGGGTGATGCTGAGGGAATTAGATTAGGAAATGAGACACTTCAAGTAGTAAAGGAGTTTTGCTATTTAGGAAGTAAAATAACTGATGATGGTCGAAGTAGAGAGGATATAAAATGTAGACTGGCAATGGCAAGGAAAGCGTTTCTGAAGAAGAGAAATTTGTTAACATCGAGTATAGATTTAAGTGTCAGGAAGTCATTTCTGAAAATATTTGTTTGGAGTGTAGCCATGTATGGAAGTGAAACATGGACGATAACTAGTTTGGACAAGAAGAGAATAGAAGCTTTCGAAATGTGGTGCTACAGAAGAATACTGAAGATAAGGTGGATAGATCACGTAACTAATGAGGAGGTATTGAATAGGATTGGGGAGAAGAGAAGTTTGTGGCACAACTTGACTAGAAGAAGGGATCGGTTGGTAGGACATGTTTTGAGGCATCAAGGGATCACAAATTTAGCGTTGGAGGGCAGCGTGGAGGGTAAAAATCGTAGAGGGAGACCGAGAGATGAGTACACTAAGCAGATTCAGAAGGATGTAGGTTGCAGTAGGTACTGGGAGATGAAGCAGCTTGCACAGGATAGAGTAGCATGGAGAGCTGCATCAAACCAGTCTCAGGACTGAAGACAACAACAACAACAACAACAACAATATTCAAATAATTAACACATTTTGAAATAATATTTTAAAATATGTGATTTATGAAGCTTGATAAAATTAATTTCTTGTGTTAGGTTAAAAACACACATTTCTCCGAGATATTACAAAATTCCTGTAGTTCCCTGAGGATTGCAGGTTTTACAGATGAACTGCTACCTTGATCACTCTTTTATTATAAGAGTTGATCAATAGTTGCCCATGGTATGGTGACACACTATTGTCATTTCAATCTACTTATTATAAACTGAAACGTGAATAAAAACCAAGGCATATTTTTCAGCTGCACTAGTTACGGTGCTAAAAATCCAATAATTTACTGACACACATGAAAATTAAGTAACCTAAACATTTATATATACTTTCAGGTGTCAGTTCTAAATAGGTTACCATCAATTATTTCACCTTTGTTATCGAATTTTTTGTCGCAGACATCACTTCACGCAGATCTCTGAAAAGGAGATCATTATTTTTATCCAAAAACCCTCTGATGTTGTATGTTACAGTACCAGCATAGTGCACCAGCTGAAATTCCTGTAAATAAATTGGAAAAAAAGAAGATTATACACCCGAATGGTGTCACTCAACAAATCAGGTTTGTGAAATCATTGAGCTTTTTGATCTAATTTTTTTTAAAGGCTCTACTTACATCTCTCCCCATAATTTTCTGTGTTTTTATGTCTGCCTTTTTGTGACTGATGTAGTGTGGATGGTCAGAGAGGTTTTCATTCATTTTGTTCAGAAAACTCATATCTGTTGGTTCACCAGGGCGTAGACACTCTTCATCCATCAGAGCAATAATTCCTACTCAAAAAGTAATATTAGTTGTTACTCATACAAACCCAACAAGGATATACATATGTTCAAGATATGTAATCTATATAGTAGATAAAGTAACTGGATTGACTACCAAAGACTAAGAATTTAGTTCTTGCCACTACTAAGAATAATTTACTTTCCCAATGCAGAGAATGAATCTTGTGAAGACAGTTAAATTATGTGGGCAGTTCTGCACAATACACACACCCACAGCTCCTCATGAAGAGATGGGGAATTGAAATTGCTTTCTTAATGTGCAATGGCATGGATGCTTATAATGCCTACACTGTTTTCTTTGTTCAGTAGCACATATAACAGCAAACTCGGAAAAAATTAACATGTACTTATGGTCATACAGAGACTTTGCACAAAGAATTCTGAGAAATTTGAGAGATCAAATTTAAATATGGCCATTGCAAGAAAGTTACGGAAGATGCAGGACTAAGCAGATTAATGGAACAAAACATAGTCAATAATAAATCCCTAATAGAAAAACCAGGATTGTGGGGTGTCAAAGGAACCTGTAAACTACAAACTGTGGGCAATGGAAAGAGGAAATGCCCATATTAAGATAATGATGCTTATTTGAACAATCACACATAAACACTATTCAGTGCCTTGGCAAAAACGTAAGCTCATTGAAATTTCTAAGATAGTTGACAGGCAAAATTGTTTAACAAAGCTATACACTGTTTCTTTAATTTTATACTGAAAAAAATAAGCTCTGTTTCACAAGAGCTTTTGTCTAGGAAATATTATTGGAAGAAGTTGTAATATCACATTTCAAAATGTTAAAACAAAATTAGAGTTTATTGCAGAGGCAACAAGAAATGACATTCAATCTAGCAAACAACAATGAAAAAAATCAATACCTGAGAAGCAGAATAATAACTGTGCATAATCCGTATCAGGCACGGGTGCTACCTTCATAGCCACCGATGTTATCGAATTTAACATGTTAAAATTCAGGTGTAATTGCTTTATGATGAAGACCAACTTGTACTACTACTTGGGTGTAACAATTTTTAGGGGTTTATTTCTAACAATAAGCAGCTTTCACTCGGTTAATACTCGGCAGAAATCAAACCTCCATTTGGATTGGACTTCCTTAACACTTGTGCAAAAAGGTGTGCAGTATACTGCTGCATCCATTTTCAATAAGCTGCCACTCGAATTCAAAAACCTTAGCAGTAATCCATGTGCTTTCAAATTGAAACTCAAGAGTTTCCTCATGGATCAGTCCTTCTATTCTGTCGAGGAGTTCCTTGAAAAATTAAGATGATTCTCATTGTATTGATGATAGCGTTTGCTTAAACTTATGGACTGACTTTCTTTCAGGTTCATGAACATTTATTTTTATCTGTTATTACTTTTTATGTTGTAAGTTCATGTACTGACATGTTCCATGACCTTGGAGATTTGCTCCTCAATTTAGTCCTACAGAACTTGAAATTTAAATTAAAAAAAAAAAAAAAAAAATGAAATAAAAGGAAACATCATGTAGGCTCTGACATAGTAAAGCAGTTGGAAGACTTCGGGTTATTGGTAGAATACTAACAAAATGCAATTGGTCTACAAAGAAGACTGCATACGAGCCATTCATGCAATCCAATCCTAGAATATTGCTAAAATGTGTGGGACTCCTACCAGACAGGATTAACACGGGACACTGAAGGTATACAGAGATGGGAGACTGTCCCAGAGATGCTAATGAAACTGAAATGGCAGACACCTGAAGGTCGACATAACCTATCCCTGAAAAATTGCTATAACTACTTGTGTATCACTCACGTAGAGATCTTGTGGATTAGATTAGATTGATTACAGTGTGTACAGAGGCATTCAAACATTCTTCCCATGCTCCATAAGTGAATGGACACCTCAAAAATATGTAGAACAGGAAGTGCCCTAGGCTATGCACATCACAAACAAAGATCCCAAGACTTACCAAGCTGCTTGTGTCTGTGTGTGTGTGTGTGTGTGTGTGTGTGTGTGTGTGTGTGTGTGTGTGTAGGCGCGCGCGCGCGATGTACACTTGCACACACACACACACACACACACACACACACACACACACACACACACACATCCATCCGCACATACACAGACACAAATATGTCTGCTTGTGTCTGTGTATGTGCGGATGGATATTTCCTTTCGTCTTTCCCTCTCCTTCCTGAAGAAGCAACCATCGGTTGCGAAAGCTAGTAATTCTGTGTGTGTGTTTGTGTGTTTTGTTCATTGTCCCTGTCTGCCGGCGCTTTCCCGCTTGGTAAGTCTTGGAATCTTTGTTTTTAATATACATATATATTAAAAACAAAGATTCCAAGACTTACCAAGCGGGAAAGCGCCAGTAGATAGGCACAATAAATAAAACACACAAACACACACACACACACACACACACACAGAATTTCTAGCTTTCGCAACCGACGGTTGCTTCTTCAGGAAAGAGCGAAGGAGAGGGAAAGACGAAAGGATGTGGGTTTTAAGGGAGAGGGTAAGGAGTCATTCCAATCCCGGGAGCGGAAAGACTTACCTTAGGGGGAAAAAAGAACAGGTGTACACTCGCGCGCACACACACACACACACACACACACACACACACACATATCCATCCGCACATACACAGACACAAGCAGACATTTGTAAAGGCAAAGAGTTCGGGCAGAGATGTCAGTCGAGGCAGAAGTACAGAGGCAAAGTTGTCGAAAGACAGGTGAGGTATGAGCGGCGGCAACTTGAAATTAGCGGAGGTTGAGGGCTGGCGGATATCGAGAAGAGAGGATATATTGAAGGGCAAGTTCCCATCTCCGGAGTTCGGATAGGTTGGTGTTGGTGGGAAGTATCCGGATAACCCGGACGGTGTAACACTGTGCCAAGATGTGCTGGCCGTGCACCAAGGCATGCTTAGCCACAGGGTGATCCTCATTACCAACAAACACTGTCTGCCTGTGTCCATTCATGCGAATGGACAGTTTGTTGCTGGTCATTCCCACATAGAAAGCGTCACAGTGTAGGCAGGTCAGTTGGTAAATCATGTGGGTGCTTTCACACGTGGCTCTGCCATTGATCGTGTACACCTTCCGGGTTACAGGACTGGAGTAGGTGGTGGTGGGAGGGTGCATAGGGCAGGTTTTACACCGGGGGCGGTTACAAGGGTAGGAGCCAGAGAGTAGGGAAGGCGGCTGGGTGATTTCATAGGAATGAACCAAGAGGTTACGAAGGTTAGGTGGACGGCGGAAAGACACTCTTGGTAGAGTGGGGAGGATTTCATGAAGGATGGATCTCATTTCGGGGCAGGATCAGGTTGTTGGTGTAATGGCTCAGGGATTCAGGACTGGAGCAGATTTGTTTGCTACGAAGGCCTAGGCTGTAGGGAAGGGACCGTTTGATATGGAATGAGTGGCAGCTGTCATAATGGAGGTACTGTTGCTTGTTGGTGGGTTTGATGTGGACGGATGTGTGAATCTGGCCATTGGACAGATGTAGGTCAACATCAAGGAAAGTGGCATGGGATTTGGAGTAGGACCAGGTGAATCTGATGGAACCAAAGGAGTTGAGGTTGGAGAGGAAATTCTGGAGTTGTTCTTCACTGTGAGTCGAGATCATGAAGATGTCATCAATAAATCTCTACCAAACTTTGGGTTGGCAGGCTTGGGTAACCAAGAAGGCTTCCTCTAAGCGACCCATAAATAAGTTTGCATACGAGAGGGCCATCCTGGTACCCATGGCTGTTCCCTTTAATTGTTGGTATGTCTGGCCTTCAAAAGTGAAGAAGTTGTGGGTCAGGATGAAGCTGGCTAAGGTGATGAGGAAAGAGGTTTTACGTAGGGGGGCAGGTGATCGGCGTGAAAGGAAGTGCTCCACTGCAGCGAGGCCCTGGACATGCGGGATATTTGTGTATAGGGAAGTGGCATCAATGGTTACAAGGATGGTTTCCGGAGGTAACAGGCTGGGTAAGGATTCCAGGCATTCGAGAAAGTGGTTGGTGTCTTTGATGAGGGATGGGAGACTGCATGTAATGGGTTGAAGGTGTTGATCTACGTAGGCAGAGATACGTTCTGTGTGGGCTTGGTAACCAGCTACAATGGGGCGGCCGGGATGTTTAAGTTTGTGATTTTTAGGAAGTAGGTAGAACGTAGGAGTGCGAGGTGTCGGTGGGGTCCGGAGTTTGATGGAGTCAGGTGAAAGGTTTTGTAGGGGGCCTAAGGTTCTGAGGATTCCTTGAAGCTCAGCCTGGACATCAGGAATGGGATTACCTTGGCAAACTTTTTCCCCCTAAGGTAAGTCTTTCCGCTCCCGGGATTGGAATGACTCCTTACCCTCTCCCTTAAAACCCACATCCTTTCATCTTTCCTTTTCCTTTCCTCTTTCCTGACAAAGCAGCCGCCGGTTGCGAAACCTCGAAATTCTGTGTGTGTGTTTTATTCATTGTGCCTATCTACCGGCACTTTCCCGCTTGGTAAGTCTTGGAATCTGCGAAAGCTCGTAATTCTGTGTGTGTGTTTGTGTGTTTTGTTCATGTGCCTGTCTGCCGGCGCTTTCCCGCTTGGTAAGTCTTGGAATCTTTGTTTTTAATATATATATATATATATATATATATATATATATAAATGGAAATGTACATTGATTGACTACTTAAAATATCAAGTGCAGAAGTTAACATTATACCTGCATCATATACACGAAACTTATTTTATAAATAAATACCCAAGTTAAAATTTTGCGTTACAATAATTGTGAAACTTCTGTAATTACCTTTATGTTTTTCTTCAATGAGATCACAAATAACTTTATTGTTGAAGTATTCCACAGGTTCCCATTCAATGCCTTCTTTCAGGTACTCTTCCTGCTCAGATTTGAGAGTTAGCTCAATAAACAGTTGTTGCAACTTCTCATTGCAGAAGTTGATACAGAATTGTTCAAAACTACAAACAAAGAACTGAAATTTAGTGCCATGTTTAAATAACATGTTCTTTTTAATTTTTCAAGGATATTAGCATAAATTTCACTTTTGCTTCTAATGCACACACTCATCACATTTGTAGGAACAAGGAATGGCTGCAAAACTGCCGATTTGAACACATCTCCACCCAGTTGTGACAAGAAACTGTAATCTGGCTGTAGTGAACCTTTTTTTTCACCTGTTTTCACGGTGCCCATAGTGTGTATTCATGATATAGATCCATACATAAAACACAGTGTTGTGAAAGATGAAGTTCCAGAGCTTTGAATTTCTTGGAAAACTTTTCTACAAAATGCCAAATAGTCTGAAGCAGTGCATAGTTAATATATAGGCACAAAGAACAAACTGGCCTAAAGATTAATTCACAAACTAAATCTACCTGATAAGTTTGCTGTCTACAAAATTACTTGCCAAAACTATGACCAACTGACTAACTGTATGTGGGACAAACAGGGAGGAACTTCTTCACAAGATTAATAGAAAACTGTACTGGCTTTCCATCTCAGTCTCAGACAAAATAATAAATCAGCAATGGCTAATCTCCTGAAAACAGGTCACATAATTGACATCACAGAAACAGGCCTAAACATTATACACATTAAACCTATAAGCATTGGGTAATATGTTTTAGAAACACTGGATATTAAGAAGCATTTTATGAAATTTAGTGGGGTCCTGACAACACACAGAATCTAATCTGATTGTACTTATGAGGTCACTATTAATAAATTTGCCATATTAAAAATCACCTACTGTATACTGCAGAAAAGTTTTCTACATATTGTGTCCCTCCAAAAGCTATAAATATCTTAGCCTGTATGCAAGTCATACGACTATTAAATAACTTGTTACATTTTGTAACCTGCTATAGTAGTGTTCATGTTTAATTTCAACTGATGTCAACAGCAGATAATATTTTTTCTGTGGAACTAATTCGTTTAGAGATTAAACTGTGTTGTGTAACACATAATTTATTCATTACCTTTGCTGTACTGCAATACCCATACAATCTGTCATTTTCTCTGATACTTATAGTGTTGTCTTTCAAAACTGTGTATGTTGAACAGAAGGAAGTTATTTCTCCACAATATTGTATACAAACGAAATCAAAAAAATTTGCAGGTATACTATATGTTTCAACAAAAATCTATATACAGTCTTCCAAAATTCTGTATAAATTCCACTATAATTTTGCAAATTGTAATTAATAATGCATTACCAATACATATTTTAATGTGTTGATATTGCAGTGAACGTCATTATATAACAAATGAAGCCCAGATGATGAAGCTCTGATTTAAAAATGTACATTGACGAAGTAAAAATGCTATGAATAGACAGTAGACAGGCGTCATTATTAAGTTCTCAACTCATGTTGCCACCTTTTCCTCCACCATGGCATCTTGTATTGTAGCATTTGAAAGTTCATCCTGTTCAAATAAAATTATGTGAAGTGACAACAAGGATAACCCAGGAAGTTATTAGTACTTAGCTTCAATAAATTAAAGAGCTGTATTTTGTTAACATAAAAGTATACAAAATTGGGGACACTTCATTTTATTTCATATTCACTGGTCATCCATCCATAAGCTTCAGAAATACCATGTCATGTTGATTTTGACCAGTTATACAATGAATGATTCACTCAAAACTTTTCCCCAATCCAAAAACCATGAGGTACATGAAAGGTGAAAAACGCTACAAATAATTGGAACAATCAAAAATTTCCCCCCTAACTGATCCAACCAACAAGCAGCAGGACAGTGAGAGTGAGCACTATTATGAATTAGCACAACACTGCAAAATGACATTCCATACCCATGTATGAAACAAGGCCCCGGGAGTAGACAACATTCCGTTAGAACTACTGACGGCCTTGGGAGAGCCAGTCCTGACAAAACTCTAGCATCTGGTGAGCAAGATTATGAGATAGGCGAAATACCCTCAGACTTCAAGAAGAATATAATAATTCCACTCCCAAAGAAAGCAGGTGCTGACAGATGTGAAAATTACCGAACTATCAGTTCAATAAGTCACAGCTGCAAAATACTAATGTGAATTCTTAACAGACAAATGGAAAAACCGGTAGAAGCCGATCTCAGGGACGATCAATTTGGAATCCGTAAAAATATTGGAACACGTGAGGCAATACTGACCCTACGACTTACCTTAGAAGCTAGATTAAGGAAAGCAAACCTACGTTGCTACCATTTGTAGACTTAGAGAAAGCATTTAATAATGTTGACTGGAATACTCTCTTTCAAATTCTGAAGGTGACAGGGGTAAAATGCAGGGAGCGAAAAGCTATTTACAATTTGTACAGAAACCAGATGGCAGTTATAAGAGTCGAGGGGCATGAAAGGGAAGCAGTGGTTGGGAAGGGAGTGACACAGGGTTGTTGCCTATCCCCGATGTTATTCAATCTGTATATTGAGCAAGCAGTGAAGGAAATAAAAGAAAAATTCGGAGTATTAAAACCCATGGAGAGGAAATAAAAACCTTGAGGTTCGCCGATGACATTGTAATTCTGTAAGAGACAGCAAAGGACTTGGAAGAGCAGTTGAACGAAATGGACAGTGTCATGAAAGGAGGGTATAAGATGAACATCAACAAAAGCAAAACGAGGATAACGGAATGTACTCGAATTAAGTCGGCTGATGCTGAGGGAATTAGATTAGGAAATGAGATACTTAAAGTAGTAAAGGAGTTTTGCTATTTGGGGAGCAAAATAACTGATGATGGACAAAGTAGAGAGGATATCAAATGTAGACTGGCAATGGCAAGGAAATTGTTTCTGAAGAAGAGAAATTTGTTAACATCGAGTATAGATTTAAGTGTCAGGAAGTCATTTCTGAAAGTATTTGTATGGAGTGTAGCCATGTATTGAAGTGAAACAAGGACGATAACTAGTTTGGACAAGAAGAGAATAGAAGCTTTCGAAAGTTGGTGCTACACAAGAATGCTGAAGATTAGATGGGTAGATTGTATAACTAATGAGGAGGTATTGAATAGGATTGGGGAGAAGAGAAGTTTGTGGCACAACTTGACTAGAAGAAGGGATCGGTTGGTAGGACATGTTCTGAGACATCAAGGGATCACCAATTTAGTACTGGAGGGCAGTGTGGAGGGTATAAATCGTAGAGAGAGACCAAGAGGTGAATACACTAAAGAGATTCAGAAGGATGTAGGTTGCAGTAGGTACTGGGAGATGAAGAAGCTTGCACAGGATAGAGTAGCATGGAGAGCTGCATCAAACCAGTCTCAGGACTGAAGACCACAACAACAACAATAACCCATGATTTTGGATTCCTTCGTGTGACATCCTTAGGGTGTCACAGTACTGACCGACCTTAATCAGAATACCTTTTGTCATGAAAGAAAAGAGCCTCACAATCCTAAAGTGAATGTTAGCACAAGTTTTTGTGTTGACAGAGTAAGTTCAAGCACGCGCGTGCACACACGAGAGTGGGGGCGGGGGAGGTGGAGTGGCCTGATGGCATATATCATACTGTATATAACTGACACTTTGTCTCTTGGATAAGTGAGGTACCTACATCATACTGAAGGGTTATACACCTGTCAGGCATTCTACAACTGTGTCTTCAAATCACCTGGACTGAGTTTCATCATGAACTTTTGTTTGTCCATTGTTGAGTATTTCATGCCACTTTCTCACATATCTTTCATTCTTTACTATGTCACCATGCACTGCCTTTGATTGATACAAAATTTCTGCAAGTTTCATTTACTGAACATCCAAAAATTGAATAATACCTCTGACCTGAAAATAGATGAGGCTTTGTACCTCACAGCTCATTTTAAATAACCTCAAACTCCATGACAACAACAACTTGTTTAGAGTAGCATTCACACGATACTGACAGAATCTAGGTCTCAATCATTGCAGCAGGAATGCGCAACAAATCACTACTTCCAGAATTAACTTCATATATTCATATTGCTTGGCAGCCCAAAAGCAAGTGCACTTTCCTAACATGTAAGTACATCTACATGCTATCACTATTGATCTGCTACTGTTTATTTTTACATTTTTAGTAGGGACAAAGCAAAAGGATTATCAGAGCTGTGTTTTCTAATAAAACCAATCAGGTACAATACACTTAAATAAAATGATTTTTCTACGGATTCAAATGATAAACATTACGGAGAGCGAGTCTTATGACATTCAAAAGCCACCTCACTGATTATCAGGATAGTACTGTATCCTCTGTATTGTGTGTATTCTTCTGTTGCGGAGGATCACATACCCAAATATGAAAATCAATACAGCTAATAGCTGTAGATGAACTCATTCCTAATCATTACAGTTTGCATTTCTTGTCATTATAGTACATCATGACAATGGGCAAAGAAATATGTTGCCAACTGGCTCACATTAAATGCAGGAGTGTTGATATTAGTTGCTCACAGGTGTAAATGATAACTACAGGATTCACCTTGTTGGTATACTTTGTGTACGACATTCATTTCTGTGTTCACAGAGTTTTACAACTCTCTATCATGTTACCATTTCATTAATGATATTTTCAGTTTCATCTATACCCCAAACTAGTTTTATGTTGCAAATCAAAATTCCTTTTCCAGAAGTTTACAGGACAGACAGCATGACCAAAATTATAAGAATTTATTTAAAAATAAAATAAATATTAATATAGATCAAATAATTTCCAAATTGATGAAAGGAAGCTGTTTCTAAACTGATGGGTGATTACGGACTTTATATAGGAAGATATTAAAAACTTGAAGTGCTTTTGCACAAGAGAGTAGGAGTGAAATATCTTGTGATGTTCAGAATTTGATACTGTGGTTCTGACAAAAATAGTCAACATTGTCATCAACAATAAGATAGTGTAGATACAGTGAAGCATTAATAGTGTATCGTCCTTCTAAGTGAACAACCTACCATAACATTTCACAAGGTGTAGAAGTGAGTTATTTAGATTCAACTTGCCTGCAGGGCCGGCCGACAGGTGGTGTGCACACACCACTGCCTTGAGACACTTCACATAACCCTGGAGCAGAATTAACCCCCTCTCATACCTGTACTTCGTGTCTCTTCTTATTTGTGGGTGGAATTACAATACTTCCTGGTTTCATTAACCAAGCAAATTACAGGTTTGTTGCCCAAGAAATTTGTACCATTAAGAATTCACACTTTTCTTTTGCTTTCTTCCCTTTAATAACAGTATATAAAAGTATTGAGTACCTGTTAGTCTCGAATATTTCAAACCCATAAATATCCAGAATTCCCATGGCTTTCGTTGTTTTCTCACTGTCAGGTTTCAACGAGACATTAAGCCTTGTGACAAGCCATGTGAAAAGGCGATCATACACAGCCTTCGCTAAGGCATCACGAGCATAAAGAGCTGTTTCCCTGTTGAGAGGTGTTGTTACAA
Source organism: Schistocerca gregaria (assembly GCF_023897955.1). NCBI lineage: Eukaryota > Metazoa > Arthropoda > Insecta > Orthoptera > Acrididae > Schistocerca > Schistocerca gregaria. Next base: position 409,442,455 of record NC_064920.1, read on the forward strand.
CATCACCACGTGCCTCAATTGTTCTGTTGGTAAATGCGTTCGTTAACTGTTCTGCTTCGCACCCCAGTAACTAGAAATAAGCAACCAAAATTAGTTTATAGTTTTTAATGGATAGTTACAACACATATTGTAATTAATGCCAGGATTTGTTTACTCTATAAACATTTGTGTCAATGTAAGTCACAACATTTTAAAAGAAAATACCTGTGCAATGGCTTCAACACTTTCCAGTTTTGAAACCACAGCTCTGCCCTCCACTTCTGTCATGCCGACATTGCCCATATGGAGAACACTGGCAACAATTGCAAATATATCATCCTGTTCTTTATCTGTTAGTTCTATTGTCGACAATGCAGATTTTACCGTCTGAAATTGTGCTCTGTCATCTATTTCATCTATTGCACCTTTTTGCTGCAGAAAAAAACGGTGTCACCAAGATTAGATACAAGTATTTATTTTGGAGTTAAGTGAACAAAAAAATAAAATAGATATCATAATTGCATACTCAAAGTAGTCACTTCAGCTTATCTTCAAGTTGGGTTAATCCATCTTGTTCACTTTTGACAAATAACATTTTGCAGTAATAGAAGTAACCCCAAAGAAAGAAGAAGATAAAATCTCACCTAGGGATTATGAGAGGGACCAGGATGTTGCAGAATATTCTATAATACAATTGTAGTTATTACTTCATAATTCTTTCATATAATCAGGACTATGCAACTTGAATAGTCCCTCCCTTCCACTCCCCCCCATATTACTGCACTCAGCATCAATTTGGGAAGGGGGGGGGGGGGGGGAGAGAAAAAGAAGAAAGCACAACCTCAATTACAAACCTCTTTTTATTAACTACTTCATATCCATCTTTTTACATCTATCACTATTATTACACCCACAGCAAACAAATTTTGTACCAAAATTTCATGCATGCAATAGACCACAAATTACTTACATAAAATAATTATGCCTTACTTACCCCTTGACTAAAGTAGAAATAACTGTCTAGATCTCTCTTTAACATCAGTTTTGACAACATTTCATCATCAGCTCCAGCCAACAACTGATAAAAGATATGGAAATTTCTTTCTCCTGGATACTGATGAACCACTCGTGATTTTTCCAGTAAGTAATTCAAGATTTTTCCACCAACAGGTGAACCCTGAGAAAGCCAGAAGCAAATTGAAACAATAGAATATTATAATATAGCCAAGATAGCACACACAAGATGTTACTGTCTCAATAACTGCAAATCTGAGAGATCCTTCAATAGATGTAATATCCCTCTTCATTTTTGTTTAAAACAGACAGTGAATATTATGTTTAAAGAATATCATATGGAGGGACAGAAGCACTCAATATTTTACCGTAAGAGAAAAAATTCATGTATCTGCAAGTAGCAGCTTGGAATGAAGACACCGACTTTCACAATTCACGAAAGTATGACGACTGAGGTACAGAAAAAATTGAGCACAATTTAATATTTTGACTTTTCAGTAATTAGCATACATCATAGTAATATGATGCTGTAAACACAAAATATTATTGCAGTTACTAATATGAAAATTCTAATAAATCAATGACTAAACTACATTTTTTATTCATTTTCTGGATAAAACCCATGTACACAAAATAAATTGTAAAGGGAAATACAAAATAAATTGTAAAGGAAAAGGAAGTAGGTTGTACACAGCGTCTGGAAAGTAATTAGGTATTGTAAAATGGTGGTAGAGCTTTTTATATTGATAGAAGCATATCGGAAATAGTGTGCACATATAAGTCATTCAAGAAGGTTTGGTTTTCTGCAGTAATGGCACAGGCATGCATCAGTTGGCTCTAAGGTCATACTACCATTCTGGTACCACTACAGCTGCAAACATCTGGCTGCCAGGTCAGACCTGCACTCCTTGCTTCGCACATGTTCCATTTCCCTTGATCCCTCCCCAGATTCTTTTTTCCCCATTCAGTGAGTGCTTGATATTACATTTTCTGCAGTACAGGCGGTATTGTGAGAGGAGCTGCACATGGCAGTTGAAAGGACGGCTGATCACATGACTGTTCAACAGTGAGCACAGACTGCTGCGCATTATGAAATGTGGAACACTCCCATCCTGTTGCAGAGTTGGTGGTGTACTGTGAATAGAATGAATGGCACAATTCGTGTAGAGACAATAAAGAATTTTAATGACCACAAGTTCAGTGAAAGATGCAATATAAACTGGTTGTCACCCACTTCTCAGTCTGTTGATAAGTTGTGACTGTGCACGAAATATTTGCAATCAGCCCTTTGAAATCAACATGCCAGGCTCCACTGAGAGTGGACTCACAAGGTATGCTACATATCAGGTCTTGCACAAAGAACTGAATTATCGAATGTAGAAACCTCATCACGTGCAATAGCTGACACTGGAAGACTGCGATACCAGAATGGAGTATGGGGACTCGATATTGGGTTGGCATGAAGATTGGCTTCAGTTGTTTAATAACATGCTCTGGAGTGATGAGGCTGTATTCTAAGTGGGATGTTTTATGAATAGACACGACTGTCAGTTTTGGGTGGTACAAGATCCTGGTGTTACGGTGGAGAAATGCAGTCTCTCCAAAAGTGATTTTACAGTGTAAAATGACTGACATAAGTGTTATTGGGCCATTTATCTCTCTCAAAACAATTAATGCAGAATGCTACCTGTAGATATTCGAAAATTATGTTTGGCCCACAGTATCTGCGTAGTATAGCACTGAAGGTATTATTTTTGTGCAAGATGAAGCAGCACCTCATTCTCCAAATGTTGTATATATGTGGTTGGATAAAAAGTTTCCAGAATCTCCACTGAGAAGATGTGGACCTTATGTGTGGCTTGCAAGAAGCCCTGACCTGACACCAGGTGACTTAGGGCCGGGCAAAACGTGAGGTTTTCCGGAAGAAATCTTACACACTGGGAGAATGGAAGCACAGAGTCAGAACATTAACCTGCAATATCCCTCATGACTTCCTTCAAAGGACTCTGGATTCCAAATCTATCTGAGACTATTGGTCGGCATCATAAGTGCAAATTTTTTTTTTTAAATTTGTGGTTAGGTCTTATGGGACCAAACTGCTGAGGTCATCAGTCCCTAAGCTTACACTCTACTTAATGTAACGTAAATTAACTTATGCTAAGCACAACATACACACACACCCATGCCCGAGGGAGGACTAGAACCTCTGTGTGGGGAGCCGCGCGGGCCGTGCTTGGCTACCCCACGCATCATCACAGGTGCATACAGCACATCTTAAAATATGCATCCACTTACTTATATAACAACATAAACAATCAACATATGCATTCAACAGATCAACCTTTTTTTTCAACGCCTAGTTACTTTCCAGACACCTGATATACATCGTCAATGGAGAAGTGGCCAGACACACTACACAAGCTTCGACTGGACAAAAAACTGGAGAACAAAACTGATCACGGCCATATTAATCAAAATACACCATCATGACATGAACTGGTTTATGGAAACCAAAGAAAATCTATTTTCGAATAAGCCTAATTTCATTCTTTCTAAATATGAATCCAGTGTCAAAGCCACTCTGTTCCTTCATGCAGTAACAGTAAATCATACACCACAATATTCAAGCACAGAAAAGGAATGTTAAGTGTTACACAAGTTAATATGTGGATGAATAGTAAATCAACCTCTACATTATAGTTTCAGGAAAAATACTGTTATGAAGAAGTAACGTGTAATATTACAAACACAATAAACACAAACCTCCAAAAATTCGATGTCCATGTATTTTCCAAATCGACTAGAATTGTCATTGCGGTTAGTTTTGGCATTTCCAAATGCCTCCAGTACTGGATTTGACTGCAACAATTTATCTTTTACTCTGTCCACTTCACGTGTATGCCCTGTTGTTTCAGCAACAAATTCCAGAACCTTTTTTGAAGCCTCAGTCTTTCCTGATCCTGATTCACCTGTAACACATTTGTATGTTGACAACCACTAAAAGACTGAAAAACAGAATGCTCGTCGGTGATATACTGACCTAAAAATATGGCAGGGCAGTAATTTTGGTTTTATACCAGTCAGGGCTAAATTGCTACTTACAATCAAATGAGACAGTAATGGCTGTTATAAAACCAACATAACTTCCTTAAAATTTTTAATAAAGAACCAAATACGTTTCTTAACCATACCCTACATTAGTATGTGTGAAGTAATAAACATAATGTTAACCAAAAGCGACTTTGTTTGTTAACCTCAGACACACTCTTTTTAAGGGACTTGACCATAAGAAAAGATACAGCTATCCTTGGTGACCTCCATTTCCCTAAATTTGATGATAGGAAGAGTGTCTGAAATTGTTGTTGTGGTCTTCAGTCCTGAGACTGGTTTGATGCAGCTCTCCATGCTACTCTATCCTGTGCAAGCCTCTTCATCTCCCAGTACCCACTGCAACCTACATCCTTCTGAATCTGCTTAATGTAGTCATCTATTGGTCTCCCTCTACGATTTTTACCCTCCACACTGCTCTCCAATAATAAATTGGTGATCCCTTGATGCCTCAGAACACGTCCTACCAACCGATCCCTTCTTCTGGTCAAGTTGTGCCACAAACTTCCCTTCTCCCCAATCCTATTCAATACTTCCTCATTAGTTATGTGATCTACCCATCTAATCTTCAGCATTCTTCTGTAGCACCACATTTCGAAAGCTTCTATTCTCTTCTTGTCCAAACTATTTATCATCCATGTTTCACTTCAATACGTGGCTACACTCCATACAAATATTTTCAGAAATGTCTTCCTGACACTTAAATCTATACTCGATGTTAACAAATTTCTCTTCTTCATAAACACTTTCCTTGTCATTGCCAGTCTACATTTTATATCCTCTCTACTTCGACCATCATCAGTTATTTTCCTCCCCAAATAGCAAAACTCTTTTACTACTTTAAGTGTCTCATTTCCTAATATAATTCCCTCAGCATCAACCGACTTAATTTGACTACATTCCATTATCCTCGTTTTGCTTTTGTTGATGTTCATGTTATATCCTCCTTTCAAGACACTGTCCATTCCGTTCAACTGCTCTTCCAAGTCCTTTGCTGTCTCTGACAGAATTACGATGTCATCGGCGAACCTCGAAGTTTTTATTTCTTCTCCATGGATTTTAATACCTACTTCGAACTTTTCTTTTGTTTTTTTTATTGCTTGCTCAATATACAGATTGAGTAACATCGGGGACAGGCTACAACTCTGTCTTACTCCCTTCCCAACCACTGCTTCCCTTTCATGCCCCTCGTCTCTTATAACTGCCACCTGGTTTCTGTACAAATTGTAAATAGCCTTTCGCTCCCTGTATTTTACCCCTGCCACCTTCAGAATTTGAACGAGAGTATTCCAGTCAACACTGTCAAAAGCTTTCTCTAAGTCTACAAATGCTAGAAATGTAGGTTTGCCCTTCCTTAATCTAGCTTCTAAGATAAGTCGTAGGGTCAGTATTGCCTCACGTGTTCCAACATTTCTACGGAATCCAAACTGATCTTCCCCGAGGTCGGCTTCTACTAGTTTTTCAATTCATCTGTAAAGAATTTGCGTTAGTATTTTGCACCTATGACTTATTAAACTGATAGTTCGTTAATTTTCACACAAATGAAACACACAAATTCAACTGAATAACATACAAAGAATAATTATATTTACTATATTAACTGAGGCACTCAGTGCTAGGTAGTGGTAAGCCACGCATAGAGAAGTATTGGGATTTTTACACTTTTCATATCCCCTAGAGGTTGGCAAACCACTGGTGAAGGGAGTGGGGGAGGGGCAGGACCCAAGAGACAGCACCTATACCAATTGATTAGAACACTGTCTCTATCAAACATTAGTGTTATCTGTACACCTATATGTAGTTATATATGAAGGAAAATATTATCTTTTTTTCATCTGTATTAGTAATGGATTGATTTGTAATTAGAAACCAAAGATACAGTCAGTTACACATTTTACGGAAATGCACTTAATTTTGCTTTTTTAAGCAATTCACTATCCTCCTTCTGGCTGTTGTCTGAACTAGATGAAAGTTCCGCAAACCTTATATTGTCCATTCAGTAATAATGCTATTACTTTCGGGGGAGCGTGTAACTTTCTTAGACACAATTAAACATCGTTCTAGCTTTTCATTCAATGTATGTGTTTAATTTTCTGGCCATTCTAAGTACGAGGGTGTCAGATAGTTCAGTAACTGAATGAGCTAAGTGCTTCGTACTTTCTATCATTGACTATTTCTTGATTAGAATATAAACCTGCACTTAATAAAACGAAGTCTGATAAACTCCAGTTAAAGATTTTACATATGTGAATTTAAGTGAACTTACATGGTAGATCGTTACCACTAAAAGACAACAGCAAACACTGAACATTGTCCTCATGCAATCATTTAATACTGATGGATATTAAATAAATGTTCATTTGCGGAAGTCTCTCTAATTAAAAAAATATAAAATTATTTTCTTTTCCATCATTATTGTAGCATATTCTTAGGATGCAACAATTCACGATTACTAGTATGTCTTCTCATTCATCTGGTCTCTAAAAATATCTTCTTTGAAAATATCAGACAACTTACAAAAGATACTGTAATTGGATGGATAAAAATCTACTCACCAAGCAGCGGCAGAACACGTGCATAAAAAAGATTATAATGCTTATGTCTTCTGCTGTAGCTTGGTGTGTAAATCCAATTTCATTATATTGTCAAAATTTATAAAAGTGCACACCCTGTTGTTATGTATTACACCAAGACACAGCACAACATTTTTCTGCTTTAGCAACATACGCTGCAGCAAGATGGGTGCGTTGCAAAGGAAACAGCATGAATTGTTTGGATGAAAGCATGCATTGTGGAACCCACAATAAAGCAGACTGTTTTGAGAGTGAATCCTCATGCAATGACAGCATTGCAGATGCTGATTATCAGCCAAATTCATGTGATATCTCATCAGATGTAACCATAAAAGAAATGTAAGTGTGTGGCCTGCTATATTATAGCATGTTACTGTGGCTTATTGTGACAGTGCAGTACATGATATGCTATCAAATAACAACAATAACAACAACAACAACAACAACAACAATAATTAATGCAACCATGAATTATGTGAAAATTCCTAGGACATTAATCTAGAATCCATTAACTGTTAATGACTGTTATACATGTGATGGGCATCAAAGGTACCTGCTGTAGAGTTTATTGTGGTTTGCCTTTATATATCTGTTAAATTTCTGTATTGTTCAGATAGTTTCATAGATTCACGTTATTAGTAATTTTTGCATTCTTTTTTATTTCACAAGGAGGAAGACTTAACCCCTGTTGTTAGACAGGTGCCCATCTCCTCTGCTAAGAAGGGGAATCCTTCGATGGCAGCAGCAGATGCCGGAGTTGAGTAAAACGTCTAAATGTAAATGGCGGCATAATCTGTTATGTACTGTGACATAATTATTAACCAGGATTAACAAATATTTGAAAATGATTATAATTTTACTTAAATGATGATAATTATGAGCATTGTTATTTAGGAGAGCCAGCAAAGAATAATATTGATATTAGTAATACAATTGTGCTGAGAACAGTATGAACTGTGAAGCCAAAAGTTGGCACTGACACTTTGGTGATAAACAATGACAAGCCACAAAATTATACTTATTCCTTGAACTTAATATTGTTTTCTCACAATATACAATAGTTTAAAGTGTTCTGTTTCATGTGACAAGAAAATGTATGTAGTACCTAAAAGCACAATAAACATAACTCTTATGTCAATCACCTGATTTATGGAATATTTTTTAACCTTTGTGGCTCTCCTGTAAAATTTACTCATTGTGGCTTATCATTGTTGATCCCGAAACAACTCAGTTATATTTCCATAACACATTTAAACATAAAAAACAATTATCTACCTGATATGAGAATACATTGTTCTCTGTTTTCCTCCAAAAGAAATCTTAGTGCAGTGTCTGATATGGCATATCTGTAAAAATAAAAATACTGGATTATGGTTTTTGTATGAAGCTTTCCACATTAACAAAACAGCAGTTTAAAAAATGATTTCCTGACAAGCACTGAAAAGGAAACAAATTATAACAACTGGTTGATTGAGAAGACTACAGAAATATTATTGCAATGGAAAATTTTCACATCACACGAACCTAAACATTTCATAACTGTATGAAAGAACAGTGTAAATTTAAAATTTTAATCTTGGTAGAATTTAAGTTCTTTGTAAACGCAGCTTTTTTCCATACGCTATTTAAACACAAAATGCTCATTAGTGGAAACTATCACCAAGATAATACCTACTAGGTCTGTGGGCTAGTAATTCTGTTACCAGAACAATGCAGCCAATATGGAAAAGAATTTGATACAATTTAAAATCTTGACAGTGGAACTAAAGAACCAACACTATGGCTAAAAATTTAAAAAAATGAGTGTGCCATGTGGAAGAGCTCTTGAAATGTAGCTTTCAAGGGCTTGTTTGCTTTTCATGTGCTACCAGGGTTATATGTGGCCAAGGGAAAAAAAAAATCCGGATTTTTCCTGGATTTCCCAGTTAAAAATACGCTTTCTCCCAGGTGACAGTATATTTTCCCTTATCAACCCTTTGAATGATTATGGTTTTATACGTGGGCGTACAATTTCCCGGCAATTTAGGAAATGAAACTCAGGAAAAAAGAGACGTTTTAGAAATATCTTTGATGTGCAGCAACATGTACACTGCGTATTTTCATATTACGGAAGTTTACATTGGAATTCCACCAAACACTGCATGTTACTTTCCAAATCACTGAAATCGAGATTGTGATGCGCTTTTGTAAGCCAGTCATAGCTCATGTCACGTGATCTTGCCAGCTGATGACAGTGGATATTCAGCGCATAGCATACGTGGTGTAGTCAGTCAACAGCAACATCACTTGTTAAGTAGTACTAACACACAAACAGGGGAAGTTAATAATCTAAATTAATATGCATAGTGTAGCTACAAGAAAAGCAAAGCTTTCACATATAATATTGGTCTCAAGCTGCAAGAGAAGCTAAGCTTTTGCATATACTGTTGATCCTTTTTGCGCGTGTTACACTTTAAGATATATCACACAAATGTGCCAGTAAAATTTTTAATAACGCCATAAATGTCTGATCTTCAGTGTTCGAAATTCTTCTAAATGGCTCATCAAAGAGTTGATTTTTAAATGACAGTCAAACGCTCTGTGATTTAATAAATTCATGGTACATTCTTGCACATAGTCCAACTTAAGTAAAGGGATATTTACTTTGAAAGTTTCTGTTTTGCAAGTAGTTTCACTTTGTATTCACCTTCTCCATTTACCGTAATCTACCAAAAAATTTTATCCCGCTTATATACTCAATAATACGTAACCCACTTCCAAACCATATTCAAAATGTCTGCTTGTGTCTGTATATGTGTGTGTGTGTGTGTGTGTGTGTGTGTGTGTGTGTGTGTGTGTGTGTGTGTGTTTTTGTGTGTGCGCGCGAGTGTATACCTGTCCTTTTTTCCCCCCTAATGCAAGTCTTTCAGCTCCTGTGATTGGAATGACTCCTTACCCTCTCCCTGAAAACCCACATCCTTTCGCCTGTGTGTGTGTGTGTGTGTGTGTGTGTGTGTGTGTGTGTGTGTGTGTGTATTTTTTCCCACGTGGAATGTTTCCCTCTATTATATTCGTGTGTGTGTGTGTGTGTGTGTGTGTGTGTGTGTGTGTGTGTGTGTGTGTATTTTCCCACGTGGAATGTTTCCCTCTATTATATTCATATGAATAATCGATAGACAAATGTAGACAAATGTGCGATGGATGCTAGGCGCTTTGTGAAACAAGTTTTTTTCCTCGAGAATATGAATTTGGCGCCCCCTTTTCCCGTTAGCATCTAGCTGCTTGCTGCAACTGCTTGCACAGCCAACAGCCACATTCCTGTAGCCAGAAGTAGGAGAATCTACTACTCAAAAGTGACTCAACTGCGCATTCACCCACACTTAGATGCTAAAACAAATTGATTGTAAACAGTTGCCACTTCACGCTCATTGGAGGCAATTTGTTGTTATGAAGCACTGCACAGTCTTCCATGGCGCATTTCCTTTGCAATTTAAGTTATTTTCGTTTATGTTTTATTGTTGAAGTATTATTCTGTAGCAGTGGGATACAGTAATATGCTTTGTTAGAGAATCGGATCTTACCAGTCAAAATTACAAAAATTTAACTGAAAACTGAAACAATGCAAAATTCCCAGAATTCTAAAAATATCCTGGGTTTTTCCTGGTTGTCTCCTGGATGAAAAAATTCCTGGGTTTTTCCCGGTTGTCCCGGGCCGTATACACCCTAGCTATGTCAAAGTGCAAGCAGGTCAACAGTGGTTCAGACATATCATGCATACTTCACTTCATTGCTTTAGTATATGTTTGGGACAACACAGTCCCTTCAGGAGAGAGAGGGGGAAAAAACTTAAGTGTTCAGAAAAAATCTGTCAGGGCTATTTGCAACTAAAATAAAATGGAATAATGTACACTACTATTCATTTGACTGAAAATAAGTAATCTGCCAAGTCTACATATATGATTGAGTCCTGTCTGCAAATGAGTACCTTCTAAACAGACACGGGGAATTGTGAAATAACAAACATATCCCTGTCCAAAACACAAGAAGCACTTTTAATGTCCACTATATATCAGCTTAGAGCAGAAATATATCAGTAAAGTGTTTTACACACAATAGTTAAATTATTCAGTAGCTTTCTTACTCATTTAAAGCATCAGTGTCATAAAAATTCCTTCGCAAATAACCTTAATTAATTTCTGATTGAACTCTTTTCATACTCGATAGAAGAATTATCAATTTGTAAAGCACAGAATTCAAAAATTCCAATTCAGTTTGTGTTTAATTTGACTCATCCTTTATCGAATTGAAGTATATAATGGTTCATGATGGACCAAAAAATGCTGCTGCTGATAATGAGAAATGATGCTCCCCCATATGTCATTCCTTGTGATTAATGCTCCTAATCATCCAGAGAGAGTTGGATGGTGTTCTTTTACAACCCTCAACTAGATTAGTACTTGTTCCATAGATCACGAATACAACATTTCATAATGATGTGGAATGTGTCAGGTTAATAAAAGGTGTCTATACAAGATATTATATGACACAATTTTTTTTTTTTTTTTTAACTAACACGAGGGTTATTGTCTTATAAATTCTGTTTGCAGGTTAGTGATTTAAAGCGAATTAGCCAAAATATTCTGAGGAAAACAGCTCCGAAGTTTGGTATGCACTTCGTATACACATCAATTTATATGCTGTGGCAGAACCGTGAAATGGCTGCACCTCTAGTGCACTCGCTTGCCACACAGGTGATCCAGGTTTGAGCCTACATTCAGGTAACTCTTTATTATTTTGTTAATTGTTTTAAAAATTATAACAACTTTTAGATAACATTAATGGCATAAAATATTATCAATTACATCTCAAAGAATTTTATTTTATTTATGAAATGACTGTTACTATTGTCATTAAAATGTTATTACATATCCAATAATATTATAAGCTGTGGAGAGGTTAAAAACATTTATAGTAAATTTGAAGAATTGTTTTCTACATGGAAGAGTAGAGTGTACATCTTGCCCTATCGTACATACACACAGACAGATGATTAATAAGACTCGGGACCCTCATGGAATTAATCAAGCAGTGGTCCTTACCTGCTACAGCATATATACACATTTGCCCCATCCTTACACCTCCATAATCTTTAACTAATATGGCAGTTCAATCTTGACTTTCACTGTGGTAGGGGTGGACAAGAAAAGCATGAGTTATATGATGAAATGATTCAGGGTGATGAAAAATCATCAACATGTACATTTAAAGTGATCCCTCCAACATGCACTACTCCTCTTCAATCTTGTGACAACTATTTTTAAAGACAGGCAAACAATTTAATAAAGCATGTTGAAAATTGCACTTATGTGATTGAAAATAATACAATAAGAAATTCCCGTGAATACCGTATAAAAATACAATTAATAGTGCAACATCATCAATCATCATCCAGTATGCCTCATACAGTTCCATGCTTTCTGATGTATGAAAAATTTTCATGAATATTAACAGAATATGTTTCCCAACAGATCTTTTAATAAATGACTGCTTGTGTAACCAATCATCCTTGATAAATTGTGCATGATTCTGATCTTGTATGGAAAATACGAAACTGACAAATAAAAAAACAACACTGTAAATTTTTTATATAAATAAAACCCTACCCAAAGCAATAGTTAGAGAGGTAATTAAAGCTTTAATTTTCTTCCATTCTATGCATATGAAATTATTCAACTTTATAAAAACAAAATACTAATTGTAATACACATTTTATGCTAATTAGCTCTAACAGTCATTTCATAGACAAAATAAAATACTTTGTCATTTAACAGATAATATTTTAGGTAATTAACTTTATTTAAAAGTTGTTATAATTGTTAAAACAAAAAGCAAAATAAAAAGTTACCTGAAGGTACGACTGAACACAGATTGCCTGCGTAGCAAATGAGTCCACTACAGGTGCAGCCATTTCATAGTGCTGCCATAATGTATAAATGAACCAGCACATGAGCTGTGCATGAAACTTTATAGAGTCCTTGTTCTCGGAATCTTCTGGCTAGTGTGCTTTACAGCTATTGTGGGTGGACACCCTTAAGGTATATTATTAACAAAGTATCATCCTCAATTGAATTTCTGAGACTGTAGCGTTCCATTCTTAGATGAAATTCATAAAGTGTAATATGAAATATCTGTAGATGACTCACATAGTATTAAATACAGGGATTTTTCATCTTTAATGGTTATGTTTAATTAATTGAGTATGCAACTGAAAATAGCAGACACATACCAGCAAAATTTTATGCATCACAACACAATGTTATACTTTGTGTTCTCACATTTGAATATGATTTTAGTGAATGGTTATATAAAGTAAACGCCATATGACTATGATTTTAGTGAATGGATATATAAAGTAAACGTCATACTAATGTTTTAAGCATCATAGTTGCATAATGTAGTTACACAATATCAAAAAGCAACTTTCAATGCACGTCTAAATTCAAGTAAACAATGGGCTGAATTCCGATTCAACACTACCTTGAGCCATATGTATTTCAATGACATGGAACAACTCTTTAGGAGAAGTATTTTTAAGAATTTTTCTCAACTAGTATACTGCCAGTGCTATATATAAAAACATTATAGATAGAACATAATTGTGTTTTAAAGTGAACAAATTTGCTGAAAGTAAATAAATCAAGATACTTCCAAAGAGACATTAACAATGCAGAACAATGAGAAGTTTACATGTACACATGAGATACATTAAATACAAGTATGGAAAACAGAATTAAATTCTACTCACATGTGTGGTGATGCTTCATAAAAATGTAGACCTCTATATTGTTTAACTGCTTCAGTAGTGTAAATTCGCAAATTTTTATATGGGTTGACTGATATCAACACAGTTCCAATGTATGTCTGAAAGAATACAAAGAAAGGAACTCCATAACATATTAGAAATGCATTGCCAACTACATACTTTAAAGTTACTTCCTGTCTTCTGCGAGTAGACTAAACATTATTGTAATCATATAATATGCAAAATGTAATCTTCATTATGTGAATGCACAAAACATTTCAAAGAAAAAGACTCTTCTTTACAAATGAATATGAAGAGATGTGGGGTGACAGCAGCTGATAGAGTAGTAGAAACAAACGAGAGATGGCAAACACAGTCAAGTCAATACCAGTGAAACAGAGTGTGCATCCAGCAACACAATACTGTTAGTTGAAATTATATGCTTTTTCTGTGTTTGATCTTTATTGAATACACCATGGTGGTTGAACACCAACTAATAAAAAGTGCAAACTGTTTTAGGCGAATGCTAGGATGGTTCCTTTTTATTAAGCAATGGCCAACTTCCAGCCCCATCCTCACCTACTCATGTCATACTTTGTTAATATTTCATATAAAAATATATTATGTCTGTAATTTATATGACATACACTACATTACATTAATACTTGTTCCTAAGATCAGGAACACGACTTTTGTAATGATGTGGAATGTATTGACTTAACATAACTTTTCTTTATGCAATATAATTCCCCCCCCCCCCCCCCCCCCAACTTCATATCTAACAATTCATCCATTAAGAGATGGAGTTGTCACTCAGAAATTCTTTTAATTTGTTTTCAAATGCTGATTGGCTATCTGTCAGACTTTCAGTGCTATTTGGTAGGCAACCAAAGATTTTTGTGCCGGCATAACTCACCCCGTTCTGTATCAAAGTCAGATTTAACCCAGAAGAGTGAATATCATCCTTTAGTGATTTGCTGTTACTTTTGAATTTGAATGGGTTGTTAATAACAAATTTCATAAATGAATATATGTAGTGCGAAGGTACTGTTCATATGCCAAGTTCCTTAAATAAATGTCTGCAGTATGATCTCGGGTGGGATCCAGCTGTTATTCTGATTATACACTTTCTCTTAATGATGAATTACGCCAAAATATGTCGTCAAATGAAAGCAGTAAATGAAAATAGGCATAGTTGGTTAATTTGCTGATATGTTTATCACCAAAATTTGCAAATAACCCTAGTAACAAAAGTAGCTGAACTAAATGTTTCAGCAGATCATCAATGTCTTCCTTCCAATTCATTTTTTCATCAGTGCATACACCCAGAAACTTTTAATATTTTGCCTTAGCAACAGACTTCTGAATGAAATTCTCACTCTGCACCGGAGTGTGCACTGATATGAAACTTTCTGGCAGATTAAAACTGTGTGCCGGGCCGATACTCGAACTTGGGACCTTTGCCTTTCATGGGCAAGTGCTATGCCAAGCACTTGCACACAAAAAGAAAAGGTCCTAAGTTTGAGTCTTGATCCAGCACCCAGTTTTAATCTGTCAGGAAGTTTAACAGACTTCTGTTCAAAGTCTATATTTATCAATTGTGTTACACAATTTACTGTGCAGCATTGTATATTCTGTGTTTTCTCAAAATTTTGTAAGAGTTCATTTGCAGAGAACCACTTAATTGTTTTCTGAAAGACATTATTTATAATAGCTCTGCATCTTCACAGATATTGTGTGGCAAGTCATAACAATAAGAAACCCAAGGCTGAACCCTGTGGGACACCATTCTTGATACTTCCCTAGTTAGAGGACTCACATGATTTTTGCAGACTATCTGTGATGTCAATTTCAACCTTCGGCATTCTTCTAGTTAAATACAAATGAAACCATTTGTGCACTGTGTCACTCATACCACAGTACTTAAGTTTATTTAGAAGAATTTCACAATTCTCACAGTCAAAAGCCTTTGAGAGATTAAACATATCCGAATGGGTGATGTTCAGTTATTCACAGAATTTAATAATTCATCAGCGAAAGGATATATAGTATTTTTTGTTGAAAATGCCTTTCTGAAAACCAAATTGACACTATGTTAGTAATTCATTTTTACAAATATGTGAAGTTACTCTACTCCTGAATACATTACTTTTAGAAAAACTTTCGATAAAGCTGTCAGTAGTAAGACTGTGTTGTAGTTGTCAGCATCATACCTATCACCTTTTTATGACATGGTTTAACAATAGCATATTTAAGTCTATCTGCAAAAATGCCCTGTTTCAGTGAGCTACTGCATAGGCAACTGAGAATCCTTCTGATGTGTTGGGAGAATGCCATCAATTTCACGAGAGCTTTTATTTTTGAGTGCATTTATTATTTTCCTAATTTCGGTAGGTGAGACAGGTAGAATATCAATTTCATCAAATTGCATTGGTATTGCCTCTTCCACATACAGCCTTGCATTTTCTAATGAACAGCTGGATCCTATTTTCTCTACAGCACTTAAAAAATTATTATTAAAATATTTTTTACTTCTCACTTTGTGTCAACAAACTCTTCATTGAGTTTGAAAGAAATAATGTCTTCCTGTGTGCTTGGTTGCCCTGTTTCCATTTTAACCATATTCCAAATTGTTTTAATTTTATTATCACAGGTGCTAACTCAGACCAATGCACATACAGTGCAGTAGTTTTTATAATGTTTGATTGCTTCTGGATCATTACTCCTTCTAGCTATAAGAGACACTTCCCATTTCCATTTAGAAGATATTTTTCTGCCTTTAATTAGCCATGGCTTTTCAGATGGTTTCTTACAACAATGTTTCATTGTTTTCAAATACACTCACAAAGGTATAAAATAGGTTAAATTTTGAATTATCATTAGGTCCCCCATCTTGTGATACTTTCACATCTCTAGTACCTGCCTGTCTTAACTTCTCACAAAACTTAATTTCATTCCATGTTGTCTCATTGGACATTGATCTTAGCCTAAAAATGAGATACTCCTGTGAGTTTCAATGCCCCGGCTCCCTAAAGATTTTGCTGTCATCCCAGCCAATTTATCTTTCCCTTTCCTATTGAGATGCAGGCCATGCCTTGTGAAGTCCCACCTACCAATACTTCCAGCAGGAACCAAACCTATGCCTGACAAAATAGCCAGCCGAAGCAGCTGATCTAGCTCCATATTGACCCTCCTGACGGAGCCATTCAATTGGGGCCAATCATATGAAGCAGGAACCAAGCCAACATCTTTATGGTTCGCTGCAGATGCTATTTTCACCAGGTCACATTCAATATTATATGTCTGATCCCTTTCAATACTGTTTCCTACTCCATCCACTACCACAACATGATTCTGCTTTGTAAAAACCTTTATCAGTTGGCTAAGACATGAACTGGACTTGGAAAACCTCGTGACCTGGTAACTGTCACCTAATTTTCCCTGCAAGATCTGGCCCACACCTCTTCCATGGCTACTACCTAACAGAACTTTCGTCCTACTTTCTACTTTTTTTTTGAAACAGTTGCTTTTGTGGTGAAAGTCTGTCGAGTATTAACTACACTTATGCCTACCTAAGCCTCTTCCTTAGTTAACTGAGGTAGCAGGGCAAATCTTTTGTTTGTGCCAATGACGAAATTCTCAGATACTGTTGCCTCTCTGTGGCCCCTATTCCTTGCTACCACTTCCCCCTGCCTTCACCCTTCTCCCCTCTTAACCTCACCAGTTCCTCCCTAACACTATCCAGTTCAGCCTGAAGTGCTCTAATCTTCCCTTCCTGTTCAGCTACTATCCTATTCCTTCAATATACTTTGCAATACCATGGAAGAGACTATTTACTTCCTTAATTCTCATGTCCGATACTGTTCACCTGAATGGTCTATGGATGAATAAATAAATAAATAAGTTTTCCTACAATTGATGTTGTCCTCATTAAACAATGGAAAGTCTACGAAAAGGACAGATTGCTACTCATTGTAAAGATGACACAGTGAGTTTCTGACAGCACACACACACACACACACACACACACACACACACACACACACACACACAAAATAATAATAATAATAATAATAATAATAATTTAACTCTGATGTCAACACTTTTACTGATTGACCACAAGTTCGACTACATGAAAATGGGGAAGGAAACTGACTATGACTTTGTTTAAAGAATTGTCACCATATTCATTCTTGTCAATGATTTAGAAAACTTAAATGACTATGGATAGAGAGAATTTTAATTCCAAATCTCTCAAATGTGGTAGACCCTGAAAATACCGTTTCAGTTGTAAGCTTTTCTTTATTATTATTATTATTATTATTATTATTTTTGCAATGCTTAGATGATGACCAGTTTCAATCTATGCTGTAATGCTCAGTTGCGAATGTTTCTCTGAAAGTGTTATTTGCTCACTAGTGTAAGTTTATTAGGCTACCCAACGTGCCTCTTTGTTCTATGAGAGTTGATGACCTTCCATTCCGAGAAATATGTATTTAAGTTCAATGAGAGTACACAAACACTCCAATGCCCTTCGTGTCATGTGTCATACTGTATCAAAAACAATGAATTTTTACCGTACTTTTATTCAGTGTTAGCTGGAAAAACAACAACTGCAAAATATTATTGTTTGTACATTGTCAGTCAACAGCACAAGCATTACTGTTAACAATAACTCAAGTGACTTTCTGTGATAGTCATCATCAGATGCACTTGGTGGTGGGCAACAGCTTACTATTGTCATTGCCCCAAATGATAGCCAGAAACAGCATATTCCACACGAGTAGGTCAGTAATCAGCTTATTTTAGCTGTTGCAGTTGTGCATATTACCAAAGAAGTAGCATTCGCACAGTCCAGCTAATACTCTACCATAAATGGCAGAATACTTTATGACCACCCCTATCACCCATCAAGCCAAGTGTCAGCTTGAACTGTGTGAAAAGCATTCAGGATGATCTGAAACTATTCGTTCAGATCAATACAGGAGGTAGAGAACATCAAAATACACTTATTTAGTTATGGTACATATGGTCCCTGACAGCAATTTCTGATGTTAGGGACTCTTTGCACAGAAGATAGTTTAGTATGTGAATTACAGCAGTGGCATTCACAGGAACTACTCAAATGCACGACCACTGGTCTGCATGCAATACGTCATCAGGTCATTGCTTGTCATGTCCGAAGATTCCTGGTGTATCTGCAATGGTACCAACAGTGACAGCAATTCTAGCACCAAGGACTTATTCCATTTTCACAAATGTTTCATACACAAGCTGCTTCATATGCTACCAGAGGATGAAATCCTCACACGTGAGGTCAGGTGACCTGCGTGGTCAGGTCATAGGATTACCTCAGCTGATACATCGATTCCCAAAGGTGGCTCTCTGATTATTGCTCACAGGAATGCCGGACTGCGACAGTGCTCCTTCATGCTGGAAGTACATCCTTTGACTAACATTCAGATATAGATACTCCTGCAGTTCTGGCAACACATGTTCCGTAAACAGAGTAAGTAGCTTTGAAAGTCAGTACACATTGCCAGTCGGCAACACTGACATTTTCTTACATCAGCACCACTATTTCAGAGACAGTATGTTCCTTATTGAAATACATTCTTTTTTATGTTCTCTACCTCCTGTAAAAATTTGAACAAATAGTTTTTTGACACCCTGTATACAGAAAATTAAAGGAAACTGGCAGTTTGAGATCATTGTTATTTCACAAGGCAAAATAAATAGGGTTAAGAAAGACTGCTTTCTGCTATCTGTCAACTATCATGTTTGTTTACAGCCTCTATACTATAATTTATCTAATTTCCTTGCAATTAATTTCCAATTATGAGACACATATGATGCTGCTTACATATATAATGTCTTCTTTGAATCGCTTACGCAGATTTTCTACAAAAGCAGATTCACTCTGATAGTCCTCCAAAAGGACAAAGTCCTGTACTCCCACTCTGTCCCTCCTATGCAGATCGCGATCCATTGTCCTTCCTCTTGAATCCTGCTCACTAGAAAGGAAAAGAAAGAAACATGATTAGTGAGTTTATTTGATATTTTTCACACAATACAAAGCTTGGACATCCAAAACTTGTGCATATATATTTTTTAAAACTGAGCTTAAGCTATTTATCACAAATACAGGTTGTCCTTGGAGGAATGGTCAATATTCATGGATACGACGGGAACAATCATTCAAAGCAAAAAAGTCAAGTAAAACACAGGCCTTGAAATGCATATCCTAAGAGCTATGAGCTCTACTTCACCACTGATACTGTGAAACAAATGTCTTCTACTGCAAGTTTCTTGCTTTCCATGATTTGGGAGATAGTAGTATGGACCAAAACAAGAAATGAAAGTCCAGTGAACATGGACTCTAAAGTTCATATCTTAACCGTCGCAAGACCAAAAATGCGTTTTGAAAATACAGTAATCTAGTCAGGCGCTTTGTATTTTAAAATTTTGAATAAAAAGTTATACTTTAATGAGTTCCTCTAATAGATCCCATAAATGTTTTAAATTTTTCAGCTAAAACTTACACACCAACATCTCTCTAAAAAGTGTGTTGTGAGTAAAACCATCAACAACTAACTTTTTTTAAAGTTTGTGATGGTTACAGATAACAATGTCAAATTACACATGATCATCTTTGTTTCAGAATAAAATTGACATCCAACTAAGTGTTATGGACAGCCATTGAACAGATCCAGATTCCTTACAAAAACAAAAATCTTTCAGTCTCTACATTCAGACCTTCCCCCCCCCCCCCCCTCCCAATCCCCCACCTATGGCTCTGTTTAAACTTGTTAAGCTTTCTTTCTGCACAGATTCTTGAACACGGTCTCAAATGTTTCCACCATGCACAAACAGATTTCTAAGAAGATAGACTTTGAGATAAAAGAAACATCCACTGTCCTTGTCTTAGAAAAACTAAAGTCACTTATCTTTCAATTTTGGATTAAGGCAAAACAACTTTTATTTGGAAAGTGAAAATAAGGGCTTGTGACAGCCATTTGCTTGGTGAAAGAGAACTCAATGGAAATCTGAATCAGAATTCATGTAAATAATGGGTGGTTGTTGTTGTTGTTGTGGTCTTCAGTCTTGAGACTGGTTTGATGCAGCCTTCCATGCTACTCTATCCTGTGCAAGCTGCTTCATATCCCAGTACCTACTGCAACGTACATCCTTCTGAATCTGCTTAGTGTAGTCATCTATTGGTCTCCCTCTACAATTTTTACCCTCCACACTGCCCTCCAATACTAAATTGGTGATCCCTTGATGCCTCAGAACATGTCCTACCAACTGATCCCTTCTTCTGGTCAAGTTGTGCCACAAACTTCTCTTCTCCCCAATCCTATTCAATATTTCCTCATTAGTTATGTAATTTACCCATCTAATCTTCAGCATTCTTCTGCAGCACCACATTTCGAAAGCTTCTATTCTCTTCTTGTCTAAACTATTTATCGTCCATGTTTCACTTCCATACATGGCTACACTCCATACAAATACTTTCAGAAACGACTTCCTGACACTTAAATCTATACTCGATGTTAACAAATTTCTCTTCTTCAGAAACGCTTTCCTTGCCATTGCCAGTCTATATTTTATATCCTCTCTACTTCGACCATCATCCGTTATTTTCCTCCCCAAATAGCAAAACTCCTCTAATGCTTTAAGTGTCTCATTTCCTAAGCTAAACTTAATTCAACTACATTCCATTATCCTCATTTTGCTTTTGTTGATGTTCATCTTATATCCTTCTTTCAAGACACTGTCAATTCCATTCAACTGCTCTTCCAAGTCCTTTGCTGTCTCTGACAGAATTACAATGTCATCGGCGAACCTCGAAGTTTTTATTTCTTCTCCAGGGATTGGGTGTCCAGGATGAATTAGAATTTTGTGCCATTTTGTCAAATGACAGTTGGCAACCGTGATTTTTTCATCTTATGCAATCTGTGATCCTCCCCACTAGTGGCCTGATAGCCTGTGTGTTGTTTTTGTCATGGAGCAGATGACAACTCAGCAGTGTATCAAAGAGATAGAAATTTATTACTAATACAGTGGAAGTCCCACAGCAACCATTTGTGAATTGCATATGACACTCAGACATAATGCTGCTCCAATAGACTCATGAGTTTGGAAGTTGATCTGGAAGTTTTGAGACCATGGGTTCTGTTTCAAACATTAAGAAAACAGGAAAACCACATTGCTGCCATGCGTGACTGTGTGCTAGAAAATCAGATCACAATTGAATTTATCTCCAAGTGCAGTGCATGAAATCCTTTCAAAAGATCTGAAAAGTCATGCGTCCAAGATTCAACTTACACAATAGCTGAAGCCTGCATATCATGGAAAGAGACATTGGTTTGCTCAATGGGTCTTGACTTGACAAGCAGAGAATGAGAACTTCACAAAAAAGTAATTTCCTCAGCTGAGGTGCACTTCCACCTCATTGGGTACGTTAATAAGCAGAGTGGCAGAATTTGGGATAACGAAAATCCGTAAGTTACTGAGGAAGATGAGATGCATCCTCAACATATGAATGTGCGGTGTGGGTTCTGGGCAGGAGTGATCGGCCCATCCTTTTTTGAAAATGATAAGGGAGCTGCCGTTACTGTGAACAACAGTCTTTACCAAAATATGCTTTCTGATTGGCTTTCCCCCTCTTATTGATGGAAATAACAATTTTTGGTTTCAACAAGAAGGTGTAGCATGTCACAAATCCCGTGAAACAATTGCTGTCCTGAATGAAAAGTTTCCTCAAAAAATTCTCTTTCTGTGGCAATCGGGAACGGCCTGCCAGATCATGTGATCTTACACCTTGTGACATTTTCTGTGTAAGGATTTGTGAAATAAAAAGTGTACGTGAACAAACCACAAACAATACACCAATTGGAGGATGAAATTAAAAGGGTCATTAATACAATCTCACCAGATGTTTGTGAACGTATCATCGAGAACTTAAATGAATGCTTGCTTGTTGCCACGTGGCCTTGGGTTTTCATATGAAGGATATAGTTTTTCACCCTTAAATGGGAAACGTTACTTAATGTGTTTGTAAAAAACATTACATTTTCAATAAATTTTGTTCTACAGCACTTTAACATTCATTCCTAATTCTCGCACACCCTCTATAAATGTATCACTGAATATGCAACTTTGTCCCATTTTTCTGGTCTCTCAAGGGTGAGAAGTCGAACTAACACTGCAATTGCTCCAACACTATGAAATTGTTATAATTAGGAAACATCATTATTTAAGAAGGTTGTAACAATTCAGACTATTACTAGCAAATGTGCAGCTTATACATTTATATTCTCAATCAATTGTCTGAAGTGCGAGGTAGGATGACCCACAGAACTGCATTTGGAAATGGATGCTTTACTACAGATTTGCATGCACACATTCCTGTTGCAATCCACCAAATCAGTGAAGTGCACAGCAGAGTCACTACAAGGAGTACAAAAGACCTTTTGAGGATACTAATATGATGATACTCGTATTTCAATGATATGAAAGAGATACACAATCCACTTTCAAGGTTCAAAAAATTCTACCCCAATACATGAACAGCAGTTGAAAGTTCAGATGGATCATCCTATGAGTGTCTTGGCATTAATTCTAATCAAATATGAACCATTCTGATGGATTTTTATGAGATACATAAACACTGATAAAAGATGAGTTTCCTTTCAAAAGATACAACCCATCATTTGCCTTAAGAAATATAGAGAAATCATGGCAACCTAAATATGGATGACCAGACAGGGATTTAACTTCTGTACTGCTGAAAGCAAGTCTAGAGTTTTACAACTGTGCCTCCTCACTTGGTGGTGATTTAGGGAAACTGCTTGTACTACAAAAGATTAAGTTTCTACGTTTCTCACCTCAAATAATTTCTGCACATTAAAGATACTGATAATTTATCTTCTTTTGGACAAACACTGACCGGTGGTTCATTACATTAATCCAATACATTTTCACAGCTTCATTATCACTGGGATGACATCCACTTACACCTTTCACCATGAGAACTATGGCAAGTGATACGTGGTGTTTATGCCGCTCTTGACAGAAGGTGGAATAAGCTTCTGGGCGGCCTGACTAAACACTCGCAAAAAATACCTATAATCAGCATACTTTTACCAAACAGTTTCTTGTACTGGTCTCAAACATACTAACTTTCTTTACAGAAAAAAACCTTTTGACTGGTGTTAAAAATACCATGGCTCCATAAAAAAAAAAAAAAGATAATTCCCACTGTTTGCTGTAGATATGCCAGGTCAGATTGTGTAGTGGTTGAGATACTGGACTGTATGTGTGAATATCGAGTTACAAATCCTAATCCAGCAGTCCCGACTGGTTTACTTTTGGCACTAAGGGGGAGCGACAGAATGATTTCTGCTACAAGGTCGTGGTGGAATACTTTTTCTTGTGTTTGACAAGCATGGTGGTGGTGTTGTCTTAATGATCTAATGAGGTGGTTTATTTATTTATTTTATGTTATTTATGTCCTGAAATCTATGACGTGCATGTATTATACCCAGGATGTTGGACAAAGTTTCCTTAGTTAAAACACTGTTACACTGAATAGTATTTGCTAAGGTCACTTTTTGTGAGGTATGTACAAGCATACTTTACAACACACAGAATTCTTTACATGGACATTTCACATAATTTTCTTTTGCTAAATGGGATATGTTTAATATAATACAGTGCAATATAGTACATTTAATGCAATTTGGCCTTTTTGCAGTCCCATTCTACACCACTTGTATGTACATATTTTCCAGGAGAGAGCTTCTTGGCATCACATGTGCAGTATATTTACAAATTCAGTTTAGATGCTGTGATACTGAGTAAAAACAGTTTTCCTTAAGATACAAAGTTACGAATTTTTTAAAGATACTGGTATGTATTTTGTTAATGGCCTTTAAGTGACTTGGCAGCCTATTAAATAATTGTGAACCTGAGTGATCTATAAGTTTCTTGTACACGGTAGTAGAACTATGATTTCTGTGTATGTCACTACTTGATTTTGTTTGGTATTCAGGTACAGATTTATTTTGAATAAATATGTTTTCCTTTTTTAGCATGCTCTTTATTACATTCATAACGATCATAATGGGGAACTTATGCGAGTGTAATACACTGCTCTAACTGTTTCAGCACTTGTTTTCTATACAGTTCTCACTGCAAAGGTCGTTTTGGATAGTTTTGAATTTAGGGATATGATGTGGGATTCACATTTATGATGCCTTGTAAGTTAACACCAAGAAATTTTGTTTCGGTGAC
Source organism: Schistocerca gregaria (assembly GCF_023897955.1). Taxonomy (NCBI): domain Eukaryota; kingdom Metazoa; phylum Arthropoda; class Insecta; order Orthoptera; family Acrididae; genus Schistocerca; species Schistocerca gregaria. The sequence goes on from NC_064920.1 coordinate 409,467,208, forward strand.
ACTGTTAACTTTTTGGTTTCCCATAGATGTATTTGGTTTTAATGGATTTTATTTTGCTGTGTGCAGATGTGTATTGTGACCGGTTTACCACTCTAGAATCTTTTCATTTGTGACTTTCGCATACAGACTAGGAGCTTTTTCATTTTCACCTACAATCAATACATTGGTGTCATCTGCAAACAGAACTGGTTCAGAGTGTCGAGCATGTTGAGGGAAGTCATTTATGAAAACAAAGAAGATGAAGGTACCTAAAATTGGTACACCATGGATTAATGAGAAAGGTTTTGAGTGATAGGCTTGAAGTTCGTTTTTGCCATATGTCTGATCTCTGTTATCTGAGAGGGATTTTCTAAGCAGGGTTTCAGCTACTTGTTTTTCAGCCCTCTTTCTTAGAAGAATTTCATGATATATTAGATCAAAGTCTTTGGTTGATCCCTAACCAGCCTCTCTTAGCGACCTATTCAAGAGGAGACTCCAAGTAGTAAGTTACATACACCACACAACCGGAATGTTGCACTGTCAGAAGAGTGTTACATGTTTTGGGTTTCCTGCAAGCACAATTCAGTTGCTATAAGGATAACAGTTGCATCATAGTGTGCGCTCGAAATGGCGCGGCAACTGGAGACTTAATTCAGAGAGACAGTACGAGACAGTACGATTCCTGTGGGAAAAACATATAAATTGCATACAGATTCACTGTGAAATTATGGCAGTATATGGACCAGCCGTAGTGAAATGGTACCAAAAATCTGGCCAAGGTCCCACAAGCGTGGGTGATTCTGATCGGGTAGGAAGGCCACTGACCACAGACGACAACGTCCAAGCTATTGAGGAACTGATTCCCAGCAACTGCGGGCATTGCCCAGCAGATGCGCATCTCGGAAGGCAGTGACCATTCCATCGTGCGAGATCGTGTCCAGTATAGGGAACTGTGCTCACGCTGGCTTCCGCGATCATCCTTATCTGCACACATAAGCGATTGGTTTATGGCCTCACTGAACTTTTTTGAGCTTTACTCCAGGTCAGTTATTTCACACTTGCAACAAAGAGCATGTATGGAATGGTTAGACATCTATTCACCTCCGTGGAAAAAATGCAACTTTGCACCGTCAGGAGAGAAGACAGTGAACAGTCCCGGATCTACGATATTTCCGAACCGGGGCAAAAACTTTATAGTGGTGCCCCCCTCCTTCCCGTGCGTATGAGGTATGACGTCAAACATTTCGAAAAATTGTTTTTTAAAGATATGTTCACTTTGTAGCGCACTTCTTTTTTGTAAAGAGTTTGATATATCAAACATGTTCGCTCTGTGTAATTCAAACCTATAGTTTTTAATGGAAACCAACAAACCCACATTCAGAACTGTGGAAATTAAAATGTCCTGTGGTGCCTCTCCTGTTCCCAGGCGGCCGGTTTGACATCCTACCCGCCCTTAAAAATCTCACAACTAATACTAGGTGGGATTATTTGTCACAGGGAGAAAGAGAATTCTTTAGACTATTTGCACTCTTTATTACCTGTTAGCTACTAACTCACTCTTCGGGGTGACATAAAACTGAGTATAGGAAACTTCAAACCAGTAAAGACAACAGACAAGCAAGACAGTACACATTTCTTCGATTTTTAGTCCCTAGCATTCTTTTTTCCTCTCTCTAGTCTTGCTACAGCTCTACACGGCGTGTTTTCCTTTCTGCGAAAGAACCCATTACCTCATCAAAGTTCGTCAAACGTTTTGCTATATGAAAAATCAAAATGTCGTTGTCTAATACTGAAAAATCTGTTAATACGAATAGTACCAAAGACTGGCGTGGCTTATGGATTCCGTCTATTTTGTCACTGTCTGCTAGATATAACGAAAGAGGCGTTTCTAGTATTGCAGCAGTTGTAACATACGCCAAATACGCGAGACTATTTCGGCACAAATGGTCATTTTTACTTATCTCACTTACATAAACAACATGACAGAACATAATTTACGAAGTATCAATATACACTCCTGGAAGTGGAAAAAAGAACACATTGACAGCGGTGTGTCAGACCCACCATACTTGCTCCGGACACTGAGAGAGGGCTGTACAAGCAATGATCACACGCACGGCACAGCGGACACACCAGGAACCGCGGTGTTGGCCGTCGAATGGCGCTAGCTGCGCAGCATTTGTGCACCGCCGCCGTCAGTGTCAGCCAGTTTGCCGTGGCATACGGAGCTCCATCGCAGTCTTTAACACTGGTAGCATGCCGCGACAGCGTGGACGTGAACCGTATGTGCAGTTGACGGACTTTGAGCGAGGGCATATAGTGGGCATGCGGGAGGCCGGGTGGAGGTACCGCCGAATTGCTCAACACGTGGGGCGTGAGGTCTCCACAGTACATCGATGTTGTCGCCAGTGGTCGGCGGAAGGTGCACGTGCCCGTCGACCTGGGACCGGACCGCAGCGACGCACGCCAAGACCGTAGGATCCTACGCAGTGCCGTAGGGGACAGCACCGCCACTTCCCAGCAAATTAGGGACACTGTTGCTCCTGGGGTATCGGCGAGGACTATTCGCAACCGTCTCCATGAAGCTGGGCTACGGTCCCGCACACCGTTAGGCCGTCTTCCGCTCACGCCCCAACATCGTGCAGCCCGCCTCCAGTGGTGTCGCGACAGGCGTGAATGGAGGGACGAATGGAGACGTGTCGTCTTCAGCGATGAGAGTCGCTTCTGCCTTGGTGCCAATGATGGTCGTATGCGTGTTTGGCGCCGTGCAGGTGAGCGCCACAATCAGGACTGCATACGACCGAGGCACACAGGGCCAACACCCGGCATCATGGTGTGGGGAGCTATCTCCTACACTGGCCGTACACCTCTGGTGATCGTCGAGGGGACACTGAATAGTGCACGGTACATCCAAACCGTCATCGAACCCATCGTTGTACCATTCCTAGACCGGCAAGGGAACTTGCTGTTCCAACATGACAATGCACGTCCGCATGTATCCCGTGCCACCCAACGTCCTCTAGAAGGTGTAAGTCAACTACCCTGGCCAGCAAGATCTCCGGATCTGTCCCCCATTGAGCATGTTTGGGACTGGATGAAGCGTCGTCTCACGCGGTCTGCACGTCCAGCACGAACGCTGGTCCAACTGAGGCGCCAGGTGGAAATGGCATGGCAAGCCGTTCCACAGGACTACATCCAGCATCTCTACGATCATCTCCATGGGAGAATAGCAGCCTGCATTGCTGCGAAAGGTGGATATACACTGTACAAGTGCCGACATTGTGCATGCTCTGTTGCCTGTGTCTATGTGCCTGTGGTTCTGTCAGTGTGGTCATGTGATGTATCTGACCCCAGGAATGTGTCAAAAAAGTTTCCCCTTCCTGGGACAATGAATTCACGGTGTTCTTATTTCAATTTCCAGTAGTGTAACATGCCTATTACGCCTACCACAGGCAAAAAGGTTTTGTTAGAAAATAGTGTCACATTTCGTTCATATTCCCCAGTTTTTCAAACATGAGATCGCGATGTTATACTACGGAATTTTTTATATAAATTTGGAATTGTAATAATCTTCCACATAATGTGTGCCATGTCCCCCTTTCTTCTCCTCCTGCGCTCTAACAATCTTGTCACTAATTCTGTAACTATTCGTGCTATTATCAAAACTTATTCTCCGGTTAACTTCACTTCCACTGCCAGAATCACCAGTCTTCTCGCGTTTATTCTCTGGTTACCCGTTATTAAGTGTTCGTACACCGCGTTTTACGCGCTATTCCGAGAATAGATCTGATCACGCTTTGTGAAGAAAGGTTTCCTCCTTCAACAATATGAAATGCCGCCCGGGGCATATACCCTAATTTGTCTACCCCCCCCCCCCCCCCCCCCCCCCCACACGCACACACCAGGTCAGGGCAGACCTGTGAAGGAATTGCGTACACAGAGCGCTTATGGCAACGTCGCAGCCATTACCGCCTATTCGTACTGTGCAGCACTGACATTGGTCTGCCAGTGCAATAAAGAATAAGAGGCGTGAAAATTAAGCAAAGGAATCTGTGGCTGTTAACTGAATGTAAATACATGAAACTGCAACAAGTCACCGTTTTTTGAATAGTTGTTTATTATTCCATGAACCGGTTTTCGAACCTTTTCAGCCATGCTGGATGCCGACAAAGTTTCGCTATCCCAGTGAAAATGCACACAGATTGTGTAACAAGTGTGTGAAGTGATGTCACATCTCGTCGTCAAAATGGAAGCAGACAGGTGGGCACTGAAGGAAAGGAGCCGCACATACTGGTGCAGTGAGTACAGAAGTAAAATTTTGCATCCATACAGACAGTTAAACAATACTCATGGCGATACATTAAAGCACATTCCATCTTCTTGTCACAGAGCCAGCACCCAGCATTATGCTAGAAATAGTGGTGTAACTTACAGAGAATCATTTGAAGATGAACCTGAAAATATTTGAAAACCGTTTCATGGAATAATAAATAACTATTCAAAAAAATGACTGGTTGCAGTTTTATGTATTTACAAAAGGAATTGATCTCTCGCACGACAATGCAACATTCCAAACAATGGGTACAACCCAAGTTTAGCTCCAATGTTATCGATGGGAAGTTTGGAACGATCTTCCATACATTCTAGATCTTGCACAATGCGACGCAAGCTTAGAGGACATCAGTAAGGGAGGGATCCGCCAACGATCCACGTTCTCCAATGGCTCCGTGACCAAGGAACAGATTTCTGTCCTCGAAGAATTGAACGATTGCTTTACAGGGACTTGTGGACTATGTTGGAAAACAATGGCATGCCTGAAGTGTAGTGGTGCATTCAAAAAAAGTTATTTGGCCTGTCATAATAATGAGTATACTTTTTAGCCCCCTCGTAGTTTCTTGAATTATAAAATTGTTCCATATCCTCGTCACGGCCTTCTGTGACGCTGGATCTGGAGGTGCTTGCTGGACACCTTGATGATAAACACGCTGCGGGGAAGTGTTCTGTTATCGCAGTGTGGGCTACGTGGCGTCAGGAAAATTACTGGGACGCTATCTCGACTCATGGGTGTCACACAAGCGTAAAAGAGTCACTGTTGTTGAAGTGTCATAATAATTAAGCTACAGTAGCCTACTTTCTGTAGCCCATAGGCACGGGCGGATTAAGGGGGGAGGGGGGGGGGGTACATCACCCCACCCCCCGAGGGTTGAAACTAAAATCAAATGGTAATTTTTGTAATCTGCGTTAAAGTTAAGCACGGGAATTTAGGGTCCTGGTCAGTGGGTTCAGTCATTCGAGTCAGGATTCCCCAATCCACATTACTTCGTGTGCCCGAGAAAATGTACCAGTGACTCGTGCTCCCTCTCCTGTTCGAATTATGGACCCCAAATGTTAGCAGGGCTTCCAAATCTGCCGCAGCACCACGCGCTATCTGCTTAGCCCCCATTGTTCTAATTGCTACTATTGTTAGACTGCTTGCCTAGAATTCTGGGCACAGTCTGGGCGCCTTCACGAAGCTGCACGGAGAAGTGCTTTCCTGCAGCGCCCGAGCCTTCACACAGCGTGGCGCGGTTATGTCGCCACTGGGAACTGCCAGCTTTGTTGTTGCGGTTGCTGCTACTGCTACGCTGAAGTCACGTGACTGCTTCATAGGCTCCGATCCGAGGCTTGGCCAGTCAAATGATTGGAAACATTGGTCCGTGAGCGGTAGCTCAGTGTGTTTGTCTTGACGGTGAGGAGTTCTTCAGTTTTGTGCGACTTGAATCACCATCATCCTCAGGTAGTAAATAGTTCATAATAAATAATGAAACTAAATTAGTTTAACTGTATTTATTTAGGCAGCGGAAAGTGAGCTTGCGTGCATAGACGTACTAGTTGATGTAATGAGTCCTCCTGAGCGAATGATAGTGTATATTACATTCAAAACTATGAAATGATGTACCTGCAAGTAAGCTTTGAGCTACTGTAACGATGTAGTATCACTCCCACCGTTTACATTGTACAGTACATCTTTGGAAGTATTAGTCTCAAATACATTGTTTTGGTAACATAATTAATACGGATATTGCATTTTTGTTCCTACTACGCTTGTTTAAAAACGAGTACCATTGTGAATTGTATTGAAAATGTTGTTGTTGTGGTCTTCAGTCCAGAGACTGGTTTAATGCAGCTCTCCATGCCACTCTATCCTGTGCAAGTTTCTTCATCTCCCAATACCTACTGCAACCTACATCCTCCTGAATCTGTTTAGTGTATTCATGCCTTGGTCTCCCTCTACGAATTTCACCCTCCGCGCAACCGATCCCTTCTTCTAGTCAAGTTGCGCCACAAATTCATCTTCTCCCCAATTCTATTCAGTGCCTCCTCATTAGTTACGTGATCTATCCATCTCATCTTCAGAATTCTTCTGTAGTACCCCATGTCAAAAGCTTCTATTCCCTTCTTGTCTAAACGACTTATCGTCCATATTTCACTTCCATACACTCCATACAAATACTTTTAGACAAGACCTTCTGACACTTAAAACTATACTCGAAGTCAACAAATTTCTCTTCTTCAGAAACGCTTTCCTTGCCATTGCCAGTCTACATTTTATGTCCTCTACTTCGACCGTCATCAGTTATTTTACTTCCCAAATAGCAAAACTCATCTACTACTTTAAATGTCTCATTTCCTAATCTAATTCCCTCAGCATCACCCGGCTTAATTCGACTACATTCCATTATCCTTGTTTTGCTTCTGTTGATATTCATCTTACATTCTCCTTTCAAGACACTGTCTATTCCGTTCACTGCTTTTCCAGGTCCTTTGCTGTCTGACAGAATTACAATGGCATCAGCAAACCTCAAAGTTTTTATTTTTTCTCCATGGATTTTAATCCCTACTCCATTTTTTCTTTTGTTTTCTTTACTGCTTGCTCAATATACAGACTGAACAACATCGGTGATGGGCTACAACCCTGACGCCGCTGCAGAGCCACTCGTTCAGTCGATTATGCTGGCACGAGAGGTCAACAGTGGTATACAATTACGACATACAGTCTTGCGTAATAAAAATTGAGAGTATGCTTGTCATATATCACACAAGGCACGTTATCATAATTCGATGGAGAACCAACGCTGCTGGAAACGGTTTGCATTAAAACTGTAACGGAATAATTTGAGAAATCAGATTCTAGATTTGGCTCCCACCCCGTGGCTTATTGGTAATTGTGACTTAACAGTGATCCAGGTTAGATTCCTGGAACCGATAAGGAATTTATCTTGGTAGGAAGACTGGAGTGGGGTGCACTCAGTCTGGCGGGGACAATCGAGGGTTTAACCTGGACCAGAAGTATCGACTCTGCTCTTGTAAACGTTACGTAACGAATGTTCGTCCTATGATTTCACGGAGTTTACTTCTGTTTCTGCGTACATTTTAGTGAAATTGGATTCCTATGGCGCTATTACTTGATCATCAAAGTCACAAGGAGAATACTGAAGAACAATAAGCAGGAAGGCGCAGGAGACGAAGTGCGATTACCCGACTGCTGCCGCATGGTAGAGAGATATTCAAACCCAAAATCAATTCAGACCGAATTTATCTCAATTAACCAGTTATCTGCTACAACTGCCTCTAACTACAAGTAAGAGCTACGAATAAAGTAATACTTGGTAAATCCGAGGTATGCGTGTAAACAAGTCAGTTTTTATTGATTGAACCAGTTATCTATGCGAAATAGCGCAGCTCGGACAGAAATAAAAGTAATGAGATTGGGATCTGTGCGACACCATCAGCGATCATGGGTAGAAAACCTAAAAAAAATGTTTCCTCAGTTTGTTGTACTTTGTCAGACTGATGTATTTCTTGAAATATAGATGTTTTTACAAAAAAGAATGCCGGTTAGCTTTTGCTACGTTAGTAAAGGCATATAGCCGAAATTCATGAGATAGGTTTGTGTTTTATACGTCACATGCAGAGGAAGTCGTTACTAAATTCAGCAAATAATGATCGTGGTGAAAATAAATTTTACCACTTGGTGGTAAAAATGTCGCAGTGAAGGAATTTGGCCAGACATTTAGAAGCGCTTCCCACACTACTGAGTCTTATGAAAAAGAAAAGTAGATTGTTGGCATTAATAATTACATATTTGTCGTAGCATATTAGCGCGCAGTTGTTTCTCAATGTTGCATTATCTTTACGGCTTCTCCTGAGGCTGTGACAATTTACTGCAGCAGAAGAAAAAAACGGCTTCTAAGTTCCGGTGCACGCTCACTAAAAACGAAATGCAGAACAGTTTTGAGCATTAAAAGGAACGAATGAAGGCGTGTGGGCTCAAGGAAGATCTATGTTGAGAACGACTTCCACTAATGCAACACATACGAAGTTACGGCATGTCTCGATTTTTTTTGTGCCATAAATTATTTACAGGTGGAGAAAAAGAGAGAGAGAAGGAGAAAGGAAGTCTGTAGTCAACAGATCGTCCAACTGTAGTCAACAGATCGTCCAATGCCACCGAGTTCATCGACTATCTCAATGGGTTCCTGTAGAAATTATACACGGGGGGGGGGGGGAAGATGCTGAAACTGCCTATTTTAAACGAATTGGTCAGTTTCGTAACACGTCATACCACAAGAAGTAAGTTTTACAGGCGGTACAAAAAAATTTTGTCCCAGAAAAATCATGATTATCTACTTACTTCCAGTAGTGGACAATTCAGTAATATATAAGAACTGTACTCCAGATTCGGAAGAAGAGAAAGAGGGCGGGGATACGCTGTAATTTTGTGAGGATGACAGGCACACGTAGAAAACGTGGAAAATGCCTGACCGCAGCATGCACAAAATGGCAATTCTTATCGACTTGTCAGATCGAACTCAGTTTATGGCTTTGCGTCTGTTCAGCGGTGAAGCACTACATACAAAAAACTGGTTCAGCTGAAGAAGGGTGTGAAACAGAACATGCTTTGTCGAAGAATCCATCCCGGAAATAATCAGAAGTGATCCTGGGAAACTCGAACAGGTATACAAACCAATTCAGGTTGCCTATCTAACATCTTTCAGGGGCAACAAATATTTAATTTTCAATGCTTCATGTAATTATTGACATAATTTAAAAAGATATATGATGCTTTCCTAAAGTACGTATCAAGAGGTAAAATCTTATGGTAAATGATTCACGTAATAAGACAAGTGTTAATAGTTGGGAACTATCTATAGTCTTGAGGCAGCATAACCCATCACGTGCAAATACCCATATTATATTCTTACATGAGAATGACAGAACTTAGGGGGTTGCAACAAACTTTACACAATATTTCAAACCTTTACGAAAGTTTTTGTCGCTGACACCGCCCATAAAAATTGAGATGCACGAAAAAATAGTTCGTAGCTCCAATTATGTAGAATGTATCCATGCAATGTTTGATAATGCATTTATCGGCTTCCTACAAAATTCCAATCATTTTCTAAAGTTTTATTGCTTACATACTTGAAGTCAAATATTTAATTGACCGACGCATTTGCAAAATAAACAAACGTTTGCAATTGTTTTGTTCGCGTTTACTGGTATTTTCTATCCAAATAAATATTTTCCTCCATAAACAGCAGAATAATCGATGTTTATTTTCTTTTCATATTTTTGGGCCACTGTCATGTAATACTCTTTGAAAGATACTTCCCCCATTTGACTGTGCAAACGGAATCATGGCAGTACTATAAAACAAAAGTTGTACTGTCAAATGGCCTAAATATCATTCAAACATAATGGATGTCATTGTGCAAACGAAAGACATTCTCACCTCTTCTCCAAAATTTTTAATATGCAGACCCTAAGCAGGCAGCGCCTAGTGAGATCTGATACTCCGCGATAATCTTACGGAGATGAAAGTGAAGACATTGTTACTTGTCTTACACTGAAATTAAAGTGAATGTTTTCATTTATTATTGCGATGATTTCCACAAACTACAAAAATAAAATTACACATCTTTCGCCGCTGAAATTGTTTTTAATGATTTATGTTTCGTTTACTAGAATAGTATCCGAGTGTTATCAAGACAACATCGTATGGAAGAGAATAAAGAAAACAGAATATTTTTGAAGCTATAACATTTTACGCGATTGTAATACAAATGCATGAAAACAAACACGTAGCATGACTTCCTTTGGCACGGTAGTTACACGGATACTGACGTTACCAACTGAGAAATGTGCTACCAGATCAGGGTGCATAACGCAATGTTATTGTAACAGAGCAGATGAAACGAGGCTCAAGATGCGAAACGTCAAGTGCTCTATATTTATTTCACACGCGTAACTATCAACAATATGCTTTCCACACGAACTTTTTTTTCGGATTTCAACCGTGTAGTCAGTTTTACGTTGAATCAACGAACGGAAAAATATCTCTGATCTTAAACCCGATATGCTTTTTCCTCTTGATTCCATGAGAAATGGCGACATTATATATGGTTTTCAAACGAATGAGTGCTGAGAACTGCGCTCGCACCGAAATAGGCGAAGAATCGTTCAAATATTGTTGCAGTTAGGCTGCGACAATTTAACGAATCGTGATCGCGGAGAGGCATTGTATAACAGTCAACAGGAATTGGAGTATAAGATAATAGTAAAGAGGCGGATTAAGTACGGAAAGTGCGGCGTCAGCTTACCTGTGGTCGGCGTGGCAACCCGTTCAGCGACAGCCCACCGACTGTTGCCGGGTTGGGCCCGCCTCGCCTCGCTGCTGATAACATGCGCCTCGATAACGGACAGGTGCGCTAATCAATCACCTCGACATTTCCTCCCTACATGGCCACAGATAACTCGCTCCTCTCCCCTCTTCCTACAATATCAAGTCTATGAGATGTGATTCTTCTCAAGCAATTGGAGGACAAACAGCAGAATTCCGTATTGTCAGTCACGTGCAGTCCATGAAAGTTAACGACGCATCTCAGTGGAGCGTGTCTCATTGTCGCACTTGCTATTGGCAGGAAATAAAGGAGAAATGATATTTCAACAATTAAATGAGGGCTAACCAGTGAGATCTTCACAGCTATGATCAGCTCCATACATGAACATTAATTCTAGCAATACGAAGGCATTTTCCACAACGAGCATTATCAAGAGGGGGAGGGGGGTAACATTATGCCCCACCCTAGAAAATTTAAAAAAATCAAAATTCTTTAACTGTTGTTGAATTATGTTAACAACATACTTTTTAAAGAGGTACTTATTTGTAAAAATGGTCCAGAGCCTGAAAATTCCTTTTAGCGCACTATGTAAAAATTTTAAGAATGCAAATTTAGTTCATTGTAATTGACTTTTACTGCCAACAATATTTTTAAACAGATATTGATATGTAAGTAAGGCCTTGAATACGACATTTATTGAACTAAGACATATTTTTGGGTTAAGTTTAATTGAAAAATTTGAAGCAGTATGGAATCTTGTAGATGAATTCATAAAAAACTATAAATTTTAATTTTAAAAATATTAAAATATAATCCGAGTAGATTACCGTGTTTTCAAGAGGTGGGCATAAAGTACCCCTCCCTCCCCTGATACTGCAGTGGTTAATAGAAAGCTGGTTTGTATCACATGACGTTTAGTGGGCCCTAGATGATTGATGATATTTCCCAGTATTTCCGGATACGCAATAATACCGAACATGTAGGGGCCAGATAGAAAAGTTGCGCAGGAATATTGAGCACACTAAAAACTTGGGAAATATATTGCGCTGCCTGGAAATACTGTGCCGTATATGGACAGTATTGACAATATCCTTGCAAGTATATCGTGTGCAGCAGTCTATGGACATCTCTGCGTTCGCTGTCTGTATGTCGGAAATCGTGTACTACAGCTACAAAGGGAGATATTAAAAAATGAATATGATGCAAGTCATGAACAAATTACCAGAATACAAACGTATGGTGCACCTATTACTGCAGGACACGTTTCCATAAAATATGTCACAAATACTTTGAAGTGAAACTGATGTAAATTCCTAGTCTTTGAAAGAATTGCCAATAATAAGCCATCGTGGCGTAATATATGAGCGCTGGAGTGATAAAAATACGTACTACATCACTGTTGAGTTTTGCTTTTTGATCATGGGGGCAACCGCTTCCAGTTGCATCAAATGTTCGACGATCGGCGCCTAAAAGATTATGATAATATATCTTTCGTTCAGCCTCATTTCTCTGAATAAGTTCTCATAAGTCTTTGACACGTCTTAAACCAATTTTTAATTCACATTACTTTTTTTCTACTTTTCACAGAGTAGAACAACTATCACAACAGCATCGTCGAAATTGTCCTCCAACATTCCGAACCAGAGTAAATACTGCACAATATTACTGTCTCTTTTTGTAGTAGCGTAGGGAGAGCTTCATTAACATTAGTGTAGAGCAATATTGGTGGTCTAGGTGCGCTTTTCTGCAGAGCTGACTCCAGGTATTTTCATGGTCGCATTTAATTGTCACAGTAGAATTGCCTCTCTATTTGTTTCTAACAACAATGGGCCATGTATATCCGCAGCCAACAGACAAGCTTCCTCTAGCTTCCGTTTGTCCCGCGATTGCTCACAGCGGTTTGTTTTGTTGGCCGTCCGAAAAACATTGTATTGTTGTGTTTAATTGCTCGCCTTATGTTGCCTCCCAGTTCCTTTCATTTTTTATGCAAAACACCAGTGAGAAAGAGGAAAATTCTAGAGAAACCATTTAATGTATCATGTTCTCATTTTTTACTTACACAGCATGATCTACAGTATCGGGTATATTAATCTTGTTTCGAAAGCCCGGGGTATCTGTCCCGGGCGGCATTTCAGGGAGCACCTAATTGATATTCTCTAAGAGAGAAGAAAAAAAAACTTATTTCACGAAGCGCCTAGCATCCAGCACACGTTGGTCTACTGATTATTCACACTATTTTGAAACGCATCTCCCCGATGGTTTTCGAACATTTTTGAGCACATTTCAAGCTGATTTCGAGGTGATTTTTGAATGCGTGCATAGAGCACGTGATGTCTCTGCCAGTTGAATCTCCGGCGCATCAAGAAATAAAAAACTTTCTCTCAGACAAAAGAGGACGGAGCTAAACGAGAAACCCGAGAATGGGTGAATGCCAATCGCTGTGGTTTATGTGGTTGACTGGGTGTGCGAATGAACCATTTATATAACGGAACAAATCAGATAATCATTGTTGTTATAATTATTAGCGAAATCTGTAAATTCAGTCTAACAGAGTGGAAATAAACGATTAACACCAACAACACGAAAGAAAGATTACATATCATCTTGACGTATCCAAGAAAATGAAATTTTGGCAGGACATTTTTGCCAGATCGCTACACTACCAAGGGCCAGTTCTACAGTCCTCGTTTAACAGCCGCTGAAGTTCTGTTCTCGGAATTGTGCGGAAAACACGTTGTACGAACACGTAGTAACGCCTAACCGGAGAATAAACGCGGGATGACTGAACTTGTGATTCTGGCACGGTTAGAGAAGTTAACCGGAGAAAAAGTTTTGACAGGGACAGGAATGGTTACAGAATTAGTGACGACAAGATTGATTGATTGTTTGTTACAACGAGGAAGGAAAAGGAACGGGGACATCACACAAATATCTGGGAGAATATGACGATTCCAAACTTGTATAAAAATTTCGTACTTCTACTACTCTCCGACCTCATGCTTGAGAAACTGGAGCGTATGAACCAAATGTGAAACTATTTCCTAACATAAAACTTTTTGCTTGTAGTAGGCTCAATTGGCATTTGATATTAGCACTTCGTCAATTATATTCTGTCGTGTCATTTACGTAAATGAGGTAGATAAAAATGACCATTTGTGCCAAAACAGTCTCGATTACTTGGCACATGTTACAATCGCTGCAATATTAGAAAGGTCTATTTCGTTTTATCTAGCAGACAGTGAAAAAATAGACGTAATAAAATAGTAACCACACAAGTCTTGGGCTCTATACGCATTAACATCGTTTACAGTATCTGACAACATTTTGATTTTTCATTTAGCAAAACGTTTGACACGCTTTGATGAGGTAATAGATTCTTTCGCAGAAAAGAAAGCACGGGCGTGTAAAGCTGTAACAAGATTAGGGAGAAAAAATGCTCGGACCTAAGGACTGGAGAAATGTGTACGGTCTTGCTTGTCTGTCACCATTACTGGTTTTATGTTCCCTGTATTTAATTTTGTCACGCAAAAGTGTAAGTTATTAGCTAATAGGCAATTAGGCAATAAAGAGTGCAAATTTTCTAAAGAGTTATTCCCCCAGTCACAAATAATCGCACCCAGTATTAATTGAAAGGTTTTTTTTGTGGGGTAAGATGTCAAACGTGCCGACTGGAAGCAGGAGATGCACCACAGGCCATTTTAATTTCCGTTGTCCTGAATATAGGTTTGATGGCTTCCGTTACAAAATACACGCGTTCGAATTCCACAGAACGTAATATAATGGCGTGCGATATAAGAATGCTGCGTGCGTAGCTGCCGACGCCATATTCCCATTCGGCTCCCCCAGGTGACGGTCCTTAGTACCCCAGTCCCCTGGACTCGTAATGCGAAGTACTTGGGTGTTACCCTGGACCAACGCCTCACCTGGCGCCCCCACATCGATGACGTGCGTCGTAAGGCAATGGGGCGGCTATGCCTGCTCTACCCTCTCATCAATCCAACCTCTTCACTCCCCACACACCTTGCTGTTAGATTGTACACCTCCCTTGTTCGTCCCATCCTTGAATATGCGGCGGTGCTGGGGGCAATGCTGTCCCCACCCACCTCCGCCGACTCCAAACCGTCCAGAATCGGGCTCTCCGGCGTGCCCTCCACCTCCCTTTCGACTTCCCAACCCAAGAGCTCCACAACCTGGCCGACGTGCCGCTCCTTCGCACCCGAATCCTCTCTGCAGCCAATTCCTTTTACCAACAAACACGTCACTCTCCTAATCCCTTAATCCTCTCCCTGGGTACCCGTGTTCACCGTCTAGCCACCACTCGATGGCCTGACCTTCTTTTCCGCCCCCCATGAATACGCACGCAAAAGCCACCTCATCTCATGTCAACGACTCTTCCTCACATCATCGATCATCCACCAACATGTCATGCCATCCACCCTCCCAAGCACGCCACCCCCCCCTTCCACCCACTCTGTCCCCAATGTTGGTCTAATCACGACAGGCCCTTCCTCTTTCCACTTCTTAAGCTGTCACCCTCTGACTACTTTCTCTCCCCCCCCCCCCCCCCCAAACCATCACTTCAAGATTGTCTGCCACCACCATCAAGATGCCGCTATGAAGAAGAAGAGGCCAGGATAATGGCCTTTCGATTTCACCCACTCTAACTATTCCTCCTTCTCTCCTTTATTCTATAACTTAATGTAATATCCCCGGCTAGTCAATGGACCGTTCTTTTTCCGCCAGTCAATTGGGCCGTTCGTTTTCCCATCTCTACAACTATCTCTCTGACCATTCTTTCTTCTTATAAGAAGAAAGAATGGTCAGAGAGATAGTTGTAGAGATGGGATATATATATATATATATATATATATATATATATATATATATATATATATATATATATATATATATATATATAAGAAGAAAGAATGGTCAGAGAGATAGTTGTAGAGATGGGAAAACGAACGGCCCAATTGACTGGCCTTTTTTATATATAAGTCAAGCAAAAACCAAATCGCCACGACATCCCACATCACCCACCAATCTTCATGTCAGAAGGAGAAGCGCCTTAGTTGCGCTAGAACTTCGCTAACAGCAGATGGTTCAACCCTCAATATATGTGCGCGCGGCGGCGTCCGTAGCCTCGTCGACCACGGTTGGTCAAGACTGAGTGTTATTCAGGCCGCTTAACAATAACGAGCAATTCAGTGATTCGTCAGCAGTCCTTAGCTGGCACAAACCTGCAGTATGCACTTCGAGAGCGGGCTTTTACTTTGAAAACGTAAGTGACGAGTCTTGTCTTCCAATATGACAGAACGGGCATTTCGGAGAGAATTCAATGTGCGTAATGTTCCAGTCAAGGCAACAATTAAAAGCCGGAGACAACTGTTGTACTAAACTGTGACAGTACTAAACACAGACCATCATGGAGAGCAGTGTTTACTGATAAAGTTCGAAGACGCTTGGAGAACACACTAAGAAAATCGTTGTATCGATCGAGTCAGGAGACGGCCATTTCGTGTGGCACATGTCAGAGAGCTGCAAAGAAATCGGCATTGTGACTGTACAGAGTGCACATGACGTAAGCATTGCAAGAAATAGATCTTGAGTAAAGAATGCGTTACTGTCGATGGTTTTCGTTATTTATTATTCAACCTCCAGACATTCTCTCCATAATTTGTTTTAATGATGGTTCCATCTGTCAGGTTACATCAACACACAAAACAGCAGATACTGGGCTGGTGTAAACCACCAGATCATTCACGAAACACCATTGTGTAATGAAAACGTTGGAGCGTGGTGCGCGGTGTCAGCTTTTAGGATTGCTGGCCCGACATTCTATGATACGACCGTAGACACTACAATTTATACAGGCATTTTCAATATATTTATTGAGCAGCTGGATGACGTCGAACTTACAGGCGGCTACTTCCAACAAGAGGGAGCAACGTGTCTCACCCCCACCCCAATTTTCTTGTGGGGGTATCTTAGAAGCCGAGTGTACAAGAATAGACCACAGACAACTGCAGAACTCCGTGAAACCATTACAGACGAAATAAGGTACGTTTGCGAGGATACACGTCACAGAAAATTGCGGAGTATGGTGGAATGAGCAGAGTTGTGCATCGATGCTGGTGAAGGGCGCTCCCAGCATTTGGTATAAGGTGTGTGTGTGTGTGTGTGTGTGTGTGTGTGTGTGTGTGTGTGTGCGTGTGTGCGTGCGCGCGCGATATCCCAAAATTACAAATGTGTCACATTATTGGTTTTAATGTTGTAGTTCAGATTTATATCGATCGCACTGTCGTAGTCACAGCGGATGTAATGAGCACAAGCAGCAGCAAGGAAACTCTGCTGAACATCGCGCCGATTCTGCGAAATGCGACGATACTTGCGAGCTGTGCCTACTCGATGCTGCGCCACCGCAAGTGTTTTCGCACCAACTCTCACCTCAGCCAGGTACAGAAGCACCGGGAAGTGTCTTTTGCGTACTGCATCTCCAGAACAATGCCTCCTTCGTCAATACAGATTCAAACTTAATTGTCAGCTTAACAGCTTTTACGGTCTCCAGTCAGGGAAGAGAATTCCTGATTATATTACAGGCAAACTATATTGTAGAGAGAAAGCTGACAACAACCGATGATGTATATTCCAAAATTTTATTAGTCCTCATAAAAGTTAGAACACGTAAAATTTCCTGCTGTGTGTGGGAATGCCTTTCATCGGCTACAAGCAATTTCCGTATAACTCTTCTCATGCCTAACGTCCTGGTACCAGCAGACGCAGATCCGCACGTCCAGATCAGACATAGCTAAATTGCTTCACTTAACCGCTTCGTGCATCACTGGTTCCCTGATTTGCAAATTGCTGATGTGCGTTATACAGTGTGTTAAGAATATGACCGCAGATATTTGTACTTCTGACAGGACAACTACGGAACAACGTACACTTTGCATCACTATGTACTACTTTTGCAGGCTAATAATTATACCCATGTCTGCCAACTTTCAAAAGCAGAAATCCAGAAGATCCCAAATCGAAAAAATTTAACGCCTGCATGCGTCGCAAGTTGTTCAAACACAGCGAGAAAAAACTACACAGAAAATTATAAATAATGTTAACACACATGATATAGACCTCATTTTAAGATCACTATTTTCGAGCTCTGAAGTTAGGTACTTACACAAGTTACTTGCTGATGAGTGTACATTTGTTGTTACTTAACACTTGGGAACAGTTCACACGATACACAAAAATGAGCTTTTAACTTCGGTGATCTGACGGAAACCGGTGTTACCATTGCAGCAAGGCCGTTGGTCTGAGTTAATGACAAAAGGGCAGCGATATACTGCGATAGTATTATCGATAATACTATCGGTCGACTTTCAGTCTAATTTCAAACACTCCAATCTCAGAACATCGAAAGTCAAAACTCAAATGCGATATGAACGCAGAGGGCGGGAACATGCCAGGGAGTTGAAATCCGGAAGAAAGCGATGTTCATCCGGAAAACCGAAAAACTACCCCAAGATCTGGAAATCTTCTGAGAATACCGGAAATTTGGCAGGTATGTGTATCTATTGCGATTAGTACGTTTTTAGGTTGGTTAGTGCCTCCAAGTATGCGTGGGACAAGCAAGCCACGAATATTTATTTTCGCCTCTTCAGCAGGTCAGATACTGAAGTGTGGAATGGATTGTCTATACTGACAATGATGTAGTTATAATAGCGCGGAAAATGTCAGACTGTAAATTACGTGGAAACCTGTACAGAGAAAAAAACAACTCACGCACTGAAGTGGGCCATTTTAAGATACCAATCATTATAAATCTGTACCTGTACGCCTAACGCCCTGTATAATACGATACTTATGATTAAATTTCTCGCTTAATCTGACACACCTATTTTACTTTAAATCCTCTAATTAATGGCGCACTATAACGATTCCTTTTGAATCCTGATGATTAAGACAACGTTGTTTTTATTATCATATAGTATATCAGAGTATCAAGTCATGGTATCAGCGCAAGAAACGTGTGAACTAAGAGCGAGCAGCCCTCTACAGGGCGTTCCTATGCGCTGCATCCTCGATGTTGTGCTACCTAAATTTATCTTCCCAGCAAAAGACGGTTACTATAGTTTATCTCTTTGCGCATACATGTGACAGATGGGGATGCATCCCCTATTTATCCACATCCCCGTACGCCTCAATAGATTTCTATTGGCCAGGTAAATCGTTTAGTGAATTAACTTTGGTCTTTTTTATTGTGTTCACCTGACTTATCGCTAACCACTCTCATAGTTCATCACCACACGTTCTTGTCGGTCCCTGTTTTCTTTCCTCTCGGCGGTATTCCTGCAACGTTCTCTGGGTTCTATCTTTGAAATTTCAGTGTCTCCCTGACAGATACTATTCTAAATCGTAATTATGTAATTTCCTGACATTTTGTTCAATACATCACACAATATCCTATCTCTTGTTACGTCATGTAAGACTTTGTCTCTCAACATGCACCTTTCTCCATCTGTTTGTTATGTGTGTGTCCACTGCACACTCCAGGATAATATGTTCTGGCGATCCGGGCTGTCACATACATTACTCTTTCGTGTTTTAATCCATTAACAGGTACGTTGGGTATAGTGCGTGACTGCATGTAAGTTGTGCAATCCCCGAGATGAATAGATATCGCCCATCAGTGTACAGAGAGAAGTATCACAAGGAAGCCTGCCCAGTTGGAAGAGATTCGACGCCATGGATAGAAACCTACGAGAAAAAGGATAATTTAATCCACAGAGAGACAGCCAAGTAGCCAAGTTTCTCAAGAAAGAATTGTTCGCCCTCTACAATGTTACGGGATAGTATGAGCGAAGGTTCATCAATAAGCACCCAAAAACTCGCCAGTAAAATGTACACTTCAAAGAATACATTGTGGGAAGGACTGATGGAGCATCAATTATAAACAACGTGTACAAACAGCGGGGCCGAATGACTAACTTCTATTCTGCCAAACGATTTTGTAACGCATGTATTGAGTCTGTACCGTTGATACGAATTTAGGTTATTGCTACACACCGAGGTGACAAAAGTCATGGGAAACCACCTCATATCATGCCGTTGGAAGACCCCTGCAGAGATACAGCCATGCTGCCTCTATTGCGATCCAAAATTGCAAAACTGTTGCCGGTGCAGGATTTTGTGAACGAACTGGCATCCCGATTACGTCCCACAAATGTTCAATGGGATTCATGTCGGGCGATCTGAGCGACATAACCATTCACTCAATGTCCAGAATGTTCTTTCACAGGAAACGCGAATTGTGGCCCAGTAGATAGTGTCGGAAGTTCCATGTGGCTTTTCGCTGATGATGCTGTAGTATACAGAGAAGTTGCAGCATTAGAAAATTGCAGCGAAATGCAGGAAGATCTGCAGCGGATAGGCACTTCGTGCAGGGAGTGGCAACTGACCCTTAACATAAACAAATGTAATGTATTGCGAAAACATAGAAAGAAGTATCCTTTATTGTATGATTATGTTGATAGCGGAACAAACACTGGTAGCAGTTACTTCTGTAAAATATCTGGGAGTATGCGCGCGGAACGATTTGAAGTGGAATGATCATGTTGTTGTTGTTGTTGTTGTCTTCAGTCCTGAGACTGGTTTGATGCAGCTCTCCATGCTACTCTATCTTGCGCAAGCTTCTTCATCTCCCAGTACCTACTGCAACCTGCATCCTACTGAATCTGCTTAGTGTAGTCATCTCTTGGTCTCCCTCCACGCTGCCCTCCAATACTAAATTGGTGATCCCTTGATGCCTCAGAACATGTCCTACCAACCGATCCCTTCTTCTGGTTAAGTTGTGCCACAAACTTCTCTTCTCCCCAATCCTATTCAATACTTCCTCATTACTTATGCGATCTACCCATCTAATCTTCAGCATTCCTCTGTAGCACCACATTTCGAAAGCTTCTATTCTCTTCTTGTCCAAACTATTTATAGTCCATGTTTCACTTCCATACATGGCTACACTCCATACAAATACTTTCAGAAATGACTTCCCGACACTTAAATCTATACTCGATGTTAACAAATTTCTCTTCTTCAGAAACGCTTTCCTTGCCATTGCCAGTCTACATTTTATATCCTCTCTACTTCGACCATCATCAGTTATTTTGCTCCCCAAATAGCAAAACTCCTTTACTACTTTACTACTTTCCTAATCTAATTCCCTCGGCATCACTCGACCTAATTCGACTACATTCCATTATCCTGTTTTTCTTTTGTTGAATGATCATATAAAATTAATTGTTGGTAAGGCGGGTGCCAGGTTGAGATTCATTGGGAGAGTCCTTAGAAAATGTAGTCCAGCAACAAAGGAGGTGGCTAAAAAAACACTCGTTCGACCTATACTTGAGTATTGCTCATCAGTGTGGGATCCGTACCAGGTCGGGTTGACAGAGGAGATAGAGAAGATCCAAAGAAGAGCGGTGCGTTTCGTCACAGGGTTATTTAGTAAGCGTGATAGCGTTACGGAGATGTTTAGCAAACCCAAGTGGCAGACTCTGCAAGAGAGGCGCTCTGCATCGCGGTGTAGCTTGCTGTCCAGGTTTCGAGGGGGTGCGTTTCTGGATGATGTATCGAATATATTGCTTCCCCCTACTTATACCTCCCGAGGATATCACGAATGTAAAATTAGAGATATTCGAGCGCACACGGAGGCTTTCCGGCAGTCGTTCTTCCCGCGAAGCATACGCGAGTGGAATAGGAAAGGGAGGTCATGACAGTGGCATGTAAAGTGCCCTCCGCCACACACCGTTGGGTGGCTTGCGGAGTGTAAATGTATATGTAGACGTGACGCGCTAGCATCCACAAACATTCCATCGTTGCTGGGAAACATGAAGTTCATAAATGGCTGCAAATGGTCTCCAAGTAGACGGACATAACCATTTCCAGTCAATGATCGGTTTAGTTGAACCGGAGAACCCAGTCCACTCCATGTAAACACAGCTCAGCTCTTACCACCTGAAAACGACAGTCACCTCATCAGCCTACGGTTTTCCAGTCGTCTAGGGCGCAAACGATATGGTCAAAAGCCCAGGAAGGCGCTACAAGCGATTTAGCACTGGCGTCGGTCTTTTGTTGCCATAGCCCATTAACGCTAAATTTCGCTGCACGGTCTTAACGGATACATTCGTCATACTTCCTACATTGATGTCTGCGGTTATTTCACGCCGTGTTGCATGTCTGTTAGCAGTGACAACTCTAAGCAAACGCCGCTACTCTCGGTCGTCATGTGAAGGCGTTGTCCGCGGTGAGAGGTGACGACTGAAATGTGGTATTCTCGGCACACTCTTGACATTGTGGATCTCGGGATATTCAATTCCCTAACGATTTCCGAAAGGTAATGTACCATGCGCCTTGCTCCAACTACCATTCCGCGTTGGAAACTGTTGATTCCCGCCGTGCGGGCATAATCACGTCGGAAGGATTTCCACATGAATCACTTGAGTACAAATTACAACTCTCAATACACTGGCCTTTTATACTCTGCGTACGCGATATTACCGCCATCTGTATACAGGGTCTTACAAAAAGATACGGCCAAACTTTCAGGAAGCATTCCTCACACACTAAGAAAGAAAATATGTTATGTGGACATGTGTCCGGAAACGCTTACTTTCCATGTTAGAGCTCATTTTATTACTTCTCTTCAAATCACATTAATCATGGAATGGAAACACACAGCAACAGAACGAACCAGCGTGACTTCAAACACTTTGTTACAGGAAATGTTCAAAATGTCCTCCGTTAGCATCCAACTTCCGTCGCATGGAATCCCTGATGCGCTGATGCAGCCTTGGAGAATGGCGTATTGTATTACAGCCGTCCACAATACGAGTACGAAGAGTCTCTACATTTGGTACCGGGGTTGCTTATTCAAGAGCTTTCAAATGCCCCCATAAATGAGAGTCAAGAGGGTTGAGGTCAGGAGAGCGTGGAGGCCACGGAATTGGTCCGCCTCTACCAATCCATCGGTCACCGATCCTGTTGTTGAGAAGCGTATGAACACTTCGACTGAAATGTGCAGGAGCTCCATCGTGCATGAACCACATCTTGTGTCGTACTTGTAAAGGCACGTGTTCTAGCAGCACAGGTAGAGTACCCCTTTTGAAATCATGATAACGTGCTCCATTGAGCGTAGGTGGAAGAACATGGGGCCCAATCAAGACGTCACCAACAATGCCTGCCCAAACGTTCACAGAAAATCTGTGTTGATGACGTGATTGCACAATTGCGTGCGGGTTCTCGTCAGCCCACACATGTCGATTGTGAAAATTTACAATTTGATCACGTTGGAACGAAGACTCATCCGTAAAGAGAACATTTGCACTGAAATGAGGATTGACACATTGTTGGATGAACCATTCGCAGAAGTGTACCCGTGGAGGCCAATCAGCTGCTGATAGTGCCTGCACACGCTGTACATGGTACGGAAACAACTGGTTCTCCCGTAGCACTCTCCATACAGTGACGTGGTCAACGTTACCTTGTGCAGCAGCAACTTCTCTGACGCTGACATTAGGGTTATCGTCAACTGCACGAAGAATTGCCTCGTCCATTGCAGGTGTCCTAGTCGTTCTAGGTCTTCCCCAGTCGCGAGTCATAAGGGTGGAATGTTCCGTGCTCCCTAAGACACCGATCAATTGCTTCGAACGTCTTCCTGTCGGGACACCTTCGTTCTGGAAATCTGTCTCAATACAAACGTACCGCGCCACGGCTATTGCCTCGTGCTAATCAATACATCAAGTGGGCATCTGCCAACTCCGCATTTGTAGACATTGCACTGACTACAAAACCATGTTCGTGATGAACACTAACCTGTTGATGCTACGTACTGATGTGCTTGATGCTAGTACTGTAGAGCAATGAGTCGCATGTCAACACATGCACCGAAGTCAACATTACCTTCCTTCAATTGGGCCAACTGGCGGTGAATCGAGGAAGTACAGTACATAGTGACGAAATTACATGAGCTCTAACATGGAAATTAAGCGTTTCCGGGCACATGTCCACATAACATCTTTTCTTTATTTGTGTGAGAGGAATGTTTCCTGAAAGTTTGGCCGTACCTTTTTGTAACACCCTGTATTCCCATTTCGCAACCCCATGGCTTTTGTTACATTACTGAAATGTTTGCGTCAACAAAATTAAATATTCAAAGATGGTTATTAGTTCTTAATGTCAAGGTACTTCCTTTCGGTTCCTCTACCGTGTGTGTGTGTGTGTGTGTGTGTGTGTGTGTGTGTGTGTGTGTGTGTGTGTGTGTGTGTGTGTGTGTGCGCCTTCGTGCTTCTATGCACCCAAGTGTCCCCACGTCTTATAAGTATATCACAATAACTTTTCGTATGTTCGGTCATTTAAAGCTGTTGTAGGGACGTTGTGTCTCTTAAGCACTGTCTAAAGGACCTCTGGAGCTTAGTCATTGAGTCAGATTCTGGAGAAACTCGTGGCCGGCCTTCATGGTCCTTTGGACAAGAAAGAAAGTATGGGATACGGCAAAAAGGCCCGCACGCCACCGTGTCGGCACGTTCCAGTGCCAGCTGAGAGCGCTCATTAGAGCGATGTAACACAGCCGCCGTCGGCATTCTTCTTTGTGGGGACAACGGTTTCACAGTTGGCAGGGTCGCTGATCACTCTAGTAGTCTCTTTACTCAGTCACGTTGCTCGTCAGCACTCGAAAAAGCTCAGCGGAAGTACGTGTAACTCATTGCTTTCACAGCTGACCCAAAGCCTATAATCTCGCGTCCACCAATAACACACTTTTTAACCGAACAAGAAGCTACCTAATTTCTCCGTAGACGTCAAGTGTTTGTGATGAATGCGCCTATTAAACAGCCTCGTCGCTGCAATGATAAATAATCCAAGTTATGTCCAAGAGAAATAAAATTCCACACGATTTCCGGACTCAATGCGTTTAGTGCGGAATCATTCAGTAGAAGATTGCGCCGAGAGAAATGTCACAGAGGAGATGAACCACATATTAACTCGCGCAGAATCTTAGCACATATTTTAAGTTCAAATAGAACGATTTACTTCAAAGAATCGCCATTCCGAAAAAAAAGACAGAAACGTATAAAATACGAAGACGCGGACGCGCGTGCTACATAGGAGAGTAAAAGTACTCGATTCAGTAGAGTCGACTGACGAAAGAAACGAAAGAATAGCTGCCGGGAGCAACGCGGATGGCAATGCGGACGGTCCCGTAAGAGCGGCGTGCCTTCCATATGTATCCGCCACTGCTCTGCTTGAACAAAGGAAACAAACCAGCAAAAACCATCAGTTGCGGGTAAAAAAAATTTAAGGGGTCTTTTTATTAGTATGCTATGCAAATACTTCAGGTAATCTATGAAAGACATTTCTTACAAAATACTTGTACCTGTTGTCTGGAATACTGGTTGCTTATATGACACCCATATCAGATAAGCATCTTTCGTACCCGCAGGAACAGGAGCCTGATATAAAACGTACGCCTAACGGGGCGATCAGAGAAATGATGGACGAATCCAGCATTCAAAGAACTAGTTTTTACTGGAGCATCCCAGGAACATCTTACAGCTCCTGCGTATGAATGATCTTGAACATTACATTAGATTAATCACAACTTCGCGAAGGCATACAATACAATGGTAGTACCGTCTGCTTCCCACGTAAATGTTCTTCAGAGCACTACATTCAAATTTTCTAACCAGTTGTATTTTAATTTTGAGACACGTAGTTATTCATATTGTCACTGGAATCCAACTGTATAGTACCCAGATCTCGCAAACCAACAATATATGCCAGCATTTTTAACGCAGTTAACTACCAGGTTAAGTAAGACCTGTGAACAATACAAACCAGAAGGGATGGTGGAACCCACCAATAAAGTGAATGAGTTAATCGATCATTGCGTTTCGTAAATCACGGCACGGTGTGTGAGGGAGGACACATAGTGAGCCATTAATCCCCTTTTCCTACTTGTCTTCCATTCAGGGACGGTATGTGGGAAAAAATGACTGTTGGAATCCTGGTCAGTACTGCGGAATAAGATGTTGGGGCTTTCATACTACTGTCCTTCCCGCCAAAAACACTTAGTAGTAATAATATTTGTTACTGATTTTGTTTTATAATGTAATAGGAAGCATACTCTTAGTACACGTCTGTTTCGAATCGAGCGTACAAGCGACGCTTATCTCGTCAGCACAATCGTCGCTGCAGCAGTCTATGCGCTAGTGGCTGATTCGGCCACCTTTAACAGCTTACACAACAGCCACCGGTCACAAGAACGTCCCGCTGTTCAGTGTTGGAGATGGCTGACTCCATTTCAGATAACTGTCTATGAATATCATATAGTATGTCACGTTGGGATCCTTCGCTTCTTGATTGGTCAGGAATACATGCACTGATATTACGTTTATATTATGGGGTGTCCTAGAAGTGTTGCTATATAAACTTCGAGGGGTTGTAGAGGGTGTCTTGAGGAACAAATCGAGGATACGAATCCGTGAGCGGAAACATCTTCCAGCGACACTACAGAGCGTCGAAGTTACAGGTGTGCCAGCGACCGCCACTAGGAGGCGCATTCGGAAGTAAACGTGATTTTGTACGTTGACGGACCGTAGACGGAACGTCTCGCAATGTTGTTTGCTATTCGCTGATCACCAATGATTGCCAGTGGAGAAGACTGAACTAGCTGCTCTCTTGCCTTGTTGGATGACGGTTTCAGATACTGGCTTCCTTCCGCATTTTATTTTTCTCCTGGAACCCTCTAAAATCTTCATTTTTTTCGGTTCCAGGAGGAAACTAAACTGGAGATGGAAACCTGTGTCCGAAACCGACATGCGCCGAGGCAACAGATCGTCGCATTCATTTGAGGCAAGACAGACTGACGACCGTGGCGGTCACTGAATAACGAACAACATTGCGACACGTTCCGCCTGAGGTCCGTCAGATTCACGTTTGCTACCGAATGGGTGGCCTTGTAGCAGGATCCGGCTAACTTCGACGTTTGTGACGTCGTTGGATGAAGTTTCTGAACAGGAGTACCTATCCTCAATTTGTTCCTCAATACACCATCTACAGCTCCCATCTTAAACGCCAAAAACATATTTTTTCAGTAGCAAAATGAAAAACAAGTACACAGCATGATTGTCTTTCTTGTACGAGGGTCACTCCAAAAGAATGGCACACTATTTTTGTAAAAATACAGTTTTCATTCTGCATTTGTGAAAGTTTTACAGTGTGTACATACATCCTCCCCACTTGTTTTCAAACTTAGTTCAACCTGTTCCCGTGAGTGGCCCCGTCACAGCATGTCTTCAAAATGGCTGCTACATTTGACGTTCGTCAGAAGCAACGTACTGTCATAGAATTCCTGTGCTGTGAAACGAGACATCCACAAGAGGTTGAAAGAGGTGTATGGATATGCCGCTGTCGATCGCAGTACAGTTAGTCGGTGGGCAAGCAGGTTACGTGATGAAAGCGGGCACGGCAATATTGATGATTATCCTCGCAGCGGCAGACCTCGTACTGCACACACTCCAGACAATGTGGAGAGAGTTAACGTATTGGTGACTGCTGACAGATGCGTATGGGACGACACTGAAGAAACTTCCAAGTTCAACTGAGTCGTGTTCGACCACATCGGCAAAAGCAGGATGTTTTGTTGTTGCACAACAGTGCACGGCCACGTGTCAGTCAAAAACCCATGGAAGCGACCACAAAACTCGGATGGACAACACTGAAACACCCGCCTTACAGTCCTGACCTCGCTCCATGTGACCATCATCTCTTTGGGAAACTGAAAGACTCTCTTCGTGGTATAATGTTTGAAGATGGTGACTCCCTTGTGCACGCTGCCAAACAGTGGCTCCAACAGGTTGGTCCAGACTCCAGAATTTTACCGTGCGGGTGTACAGGCGCTGGTTCCAAATGGCGTAAGGCAGTTGAGAGGGATGGAAATTATGTGCAGAAATGAAAATATTGTTACTAAAGGATGTATCTACACACTGTAAAACTTTCAAACATATAGAATAAAAGATGTATTTTCTTTAAAATAGTGTGCATTTCTTTGGGAGTGACCCTCGTAATTCTTCATTACTAAGGTACAAACAGCAATACATTTTTTTAACGCCCTATGTTTTACATATTCAGTAATCCACTTCCTCTCCTTGAGGCCCACTAAAAAGCATAGTAGAGTGTACTCTACAAGTAAGTACGACATTATTAAAACGCAACACAAAATTTTGACTTAGCACGGGATGCAGGTACCTCGTATAACGTAAGCCGTCCACCTGCTGGAGTCGACAGTAAACAAATGAAAACACAAGGAAAATATGCACCGGTCATTCAGTCAACCGCCTTTAGTTGAAAGTTTGTGTGAATAGAATGTACACCGACAGAGAGAGTGTTCATCATTGGAGAATGTATGCAAGCAGAACAGTAATTGCAATGAATGTTTCTTCCTTACAATACGGTACAGTCCTTTATGGACGAGGAGCATTTCTATCTTCTCTCTGTTGGTGTACGTTGTACTCTCACAAATCTTCAACTCAAGAGCTTGACTGAATGACCGGATCCGGCCGGTTTGGCTGTGCGGTTCTAGGCGCTTTAGTTTGGAACCGCAGGTTCGAATCCTGCTCGGGCATGGATGTGTGTGATGTCCTTAGGTTAGTTAGGTTTAAGTAGTTCTAAGTTCTAGGGGACTGATGACCTCAGAAGTTAAGCAGAAGTTAAGTCCCATAGTGCTCAGAACCATTTGAACCACTTTTTTTTTTATGACCGGTATGAATTTTTCTTTTGTTTCCCTTTGATAACCGTCAACCCCTGCAAGCGGACGAGTAACGTCACCCTGGCTACGAACACTGTGTGGTAATACAGAAGAATCAAAGTCGGTTTCTGTATTGTTTTTCATAACATCAAGTTTACGTGAATGGTATATTTTGATACATTTTTCATCAGGTCTTAAGAATAAGAAGTGAATACCGAAAAAAATAGGACGTAATTTAAAAAAAGAATTACTGCTGTGCATATCTTCGTAACGAAGATCATTATATGAAAGGCGGTCATGTTGGTTATAGCCCCCATGGTAACGAAACAATACTAATTTGACACATATTTTGTTTTTCTTCGGGACAGAAGGTTATTAGAAGTGGTCAAAATATATGGGACACACAGGGAGTAATGAAGATTGGAATTTAAAGTCCCGTCGACAATGAGGTCATTACAGACGGAGCAACGTCGTCCTCACATATGCGAATTCAGTGTGCTAATCACTGCGTCACCCCGCTCGCTATTGGGACACTCATATATATATCTGTATTCTTGAGGTGAATCAGATGATCAACGAAAATTTAATGAAAAAACAAAAATCATACGTGTGAGCCGCTAAGATGTTAAAGTAGTATCTGCAACAAACTATCAAAAAGAAAAAACACAAGATATAGCATTGATTCTATATGACACAAATGTCAAATTTAAAAAGAATGTGTTTTACAACGATCGCGCAAAGAAAGAATATATACTACGCTTTACTGTACCAAATCAAGAAAGTTAGTGCGGCCTACGTACTGCTTGAGGTTATGTTCCGAGCACGGTCGAAGCACGCAAACCAAATCCTCAGAAACCAGTCGCATCGTTGCAGTACGAGCCCAAATTTCTCTGATTTTAGCGTCGTGGTCTCTTGGTGTGATATATGTTGGTGAAAGCATTACTGTTATGTTTCTTGACGCTTTTTCGAACGTGAGCTCTCGGAATTTTGTGGAGTCTCTCCACGACGCACAAGGTCTTTCTCGTAACATAGCCCCTACCCTTTAACCACGCAATTTGAGCATATCTGAGTCACTCTCATGCAGTTCAGATGCAGACCAAACCTCTCACCGCAGTGAAACAGTTTGCCGATCTGCCGACTGCGGTCTTATCGCCAACTCTGGGCGCTATCTACCACAAGATGGCAATCAGGGCAGTCAGCGACAGAGGCGCTTAAGTAATGGAATGCCGCAGACGCCCCGTTCCAGGAAATGCTCTACTTATCTAGACAGGTATCACCGCGATGTTAACATCCTGCAATAAACACCATATCGCTTAACAATTCGTCGATCTGAGATAAGAAATAATTCCAATTGGCGTCTGTTAATCGAATCGTTTGGTATCACGTGCGGTGCAGTCCAACGATGCGGTGCAGTCGAACGATGCACTCCAGCCAAAAGTAATTTGACTCACGTTTTTAAGCAAAATGTTAAAGCTATCTCGTCCTGTGGTCGGTCTGCGTTACCTCAATGACAAGCACCTAATCTTACCAAAGTCTCGGGCGTTTCTAACGGCTCCTGTGCAGAGCCTCACTGCGGTGATTGGTGTAGATACAGTAAGTATTCACTATCTGGACGCCAAAAGCTTGATTTGATCATCATCTTCATGATAAAATCTTCTCAGGTTGATAGCCAAGTCAATGCGTCATTCTCCGGTAACGTTTCAGCACGTTTCTTACTCACCATCTTCGCCTGAATATGGCTTAGACTCGACTATCAACTCGAGAAGATTTTATCTTCGAGATTCGCAGAGAAAGCCTGCATTCTCATACAACCATCATCCTCAGTTCCGTACTGCATCAGCAGGGCCTTCGTGTCTCTGTTTCCTGTGATCCACTGCTTCCTGCGTAATTTTGCTGTATGTGCTGCCATCCAGCACATCATGCAATAAGAAGTAGTTCTTTAATTTTGAGAAATGCTAGAGGCCAGAAATACAGAAAGTAAAACTTCCGTTAATGGAAGCTTCCCAACAGTGGATGTTTTAAAATTTTCATGCAAAATAACGTTAGCTTTTATGGTAAAATTCTTCCAAATAGCGAACATTGTCAGCAACGGATACTAACACGGAAATGTATCTCCAAACAACAATTAGCCTAAAACTTCCAAATAATGGATAACATGAAACAAAAAGACGGTTGTAAATCAAACAGCAACAATCGTTATCATGCGTTTCAACGTTTTGTAAGTTAATAGTGCATACTGTTCCCATTTTCAAGCGAGAGAGCTTATGTACAGTAGTGCTAAGATGTCACAAAAACGGGAACGGTTAACGGAGAATGAAAGGTCGCGATCATCAATGTCCAGGAAAAGAAAATCTTAGTGTTAAGGGGAATGACCATGAGGTTTGCTGTTGGTGAAACACTTATCAGTGACATTTTAAGAAACAGAAAGAACATTCTGAAAAGCCTTACAATTGACATTTTAACGATACTCTGTGCACGAAGCAGTAACTCTCAGTCAGTGGACCTCAGATCCGCGAGTAAGCACTCGCAGTAGGCAATGAGTTAGGACTTCACTATTTTAAAGCTTCTTTAGGATGGCTTGACAAATTTAGGAGCAGACACAAACCTCATTTCCAACTGTTTGTGGTGAATCCAGCTCGTTGAACGTTAACATCGCATCAGACGGGAAAAAAGGGAACAGATATTTGTGAGAGATATCAAGAACGAAATATTTTTGATTGTGACGATACTGGTCTTTTCTTCAGAGCTCCTCCCAGTAAAACGATAGCCTTCGAGTGTGAAAACTGTTCAGGAGGCAAAATTTCGAAAGAATGACTCACTGTGTGTGGTAATATGATATGCGGGTCTGAAAATCCTATTACCGGTAATTCTGCGAAACCTAGATGTTTTAAGGGCACTGATTTGAGTAAACAGAACGTGGAGTGGCGTGTTACTAAAAGATCCTGGGTGACTGCGTTCAATAATGGCTGAATGGTTGCTGACATTTGATAGAAGAATGGACAGACGAAGGAAAAAGGTGATTTTGTTATTGATAATTTCACTGTCCAACTCGGTGTTATACTAAAAGACGTGAAAATAATCTTTTTGCCACCAAATTCAACTTCATGTTGTCAATTAGTTTCTCGGGGGACTATTTAAAATTTCAAAGTGTTTTTATAGTCAAGAAGTATTGAGATATTTTTTGTCTCGAGTGGACAATGCTGAACCTGGATATAAACTCGGAAAATCTATTGGTGCATTGGACGCAGTTCTTACTCCACTTTCAAGTAAGTAGGCAGATGAAGAGGTAAGAAAATGGAAATATTAGTTTTTAGTGAAAAGTGACGAGGAGGCACTCACTTTTTAACGCAAGCAGTTTAAACATACACTGAAACAACAATCCTAATTGACTACTTCAGAAAAAAGTATGGGGATTTATAATTGTAGTACTGTACTTAAAATAAGGATAAACTTTCACTAATTTACTTGTCCAGCATACATCAGTACAGTACTTTTCTATCTACAATAAATGGTGTGTATTGTATTGCGTGTGTACTGCATGACTTTTCATCCTTTTTTGAATGGGGGGCACTTTTTAAACGCGGAATTTTTAATTTTTTTCGTAGATGTCAGTTATATGTATGTTTTACTTTATTTGGTTTTATAATACTGTGACGACGAAAAGTCACACAAGAATATTTCTGTGATCCAAGGACACGAAAGAGATCGAAAGAGTTTGTTACAGTTCAGAGAGAGATTATCTGGGATATATCCCTAAGGTGCATTAATGTTGAAGAATATTAATTTTAAATGCAGTTGCTAGTGCAGAAACCAACGGTTCACCGATTGTGTTAAGTGCCTGCTTAAACCGTATCGCGGCTAGGGCGGCACAGGAAGTTAACGACTAAATTTTACAATTTTTGAAAGGGATCATATAAAAGAATTTTACTTTCTCATATTCTTCCTCAAATAAGACGAACCACCAGATTCTCAGAAAACTGAAGTATAAAGTCAAACTGTATCAAGTGCCAGACGGAGTTGTGGTGGTAAGCGGACAGCACACGCTGGTGTCAGTAAACTATATTTCTTGTTATCGTTTCACTTGCAAAAGGGGCTCGTTTCAGCAGAAGGGAGTCATGAGAACGATCAGAATATCTCCGCATTCCGAAAGGCTTCGGCGCATTTCATGTCCGCCCCCGGTAGCTGAGTGGTCAGCGTGACAGTCAATGCTAAGGGTCCGGGTTCGATTCCCGGCTGTGTCTGAGATTCTCTCCGCTCAGGGACTGGGTGTTATGTCGTCCTAATCATCATAATTTCATACACATCGACGTGCAAGTAGCCGAAGTGGCGTCAAATCGAAAGACTTCCACCAGGCGAGCGGTCTACCCGACGGGAGGCCCTCGTCACACGCCATTATTATTAGCGCATTTCATAACAAGAGTCGAATCATTTTCTCCTCTTTAAAAGGGTACCGGAAATGAGATGCTATGTGTATACAAGGGTAAGTCAATTATTATCCGCAATTTAGTTTTTTATTTTGTTAGTACTGTCGTTTTACGTTGATGACGCATGCTTTGCTTATTTGTTGTTATATCTTTGCAATTTTCAAGCTGCTAGGTTAGTTTCGTTATCGCTGCCGTGTTGTTAATCATGGCTGCTCCGCTGTCTATTTGCACCAAAGAAGAGCAACGTTGAGTGATTCGTTTTTAGTGGTCGGAAGGCGCATCAGGGACCGAAATTCATCGAAGACTTTCGGAACAGTACTGGAACAGTGTTTTGCCACAACGGAGTGTCTACGAATGGATTGAATAATTCCGGAACCGTCGCAGAAGTGTTACGCAAGATGAAGGAGCCGGAAGACAGTTACACCGCCAAAAATGAAGAAACCATTGAGCATTCAAGTGAAATGATTCTTTTAGACAGACGATTAACTATTGACGAAGTGGAACATCGTCTTCGTAGGCAGAACCGTGACTAATTTGCAATCATCCACAACAGACTTGGGTTTGATAAAGTTTGTGCAAGATGGGTCCCAAAATAACTCATACGGTTGCATAAACAAACGCGCTTGGACATCTGCAAAAAAACATTTGGATCGCTATGGTAACACAGGGGACAACTTCTTAGACAGCATCATTACTGCTCCATTGTTACGAGCTGAGAGTAAACGACAGAGTATGGAATGGAAACATCCTAACTCGCCGTGCAAAAAAAGGTTCAAGACCAATCGTCCGCAGGGAAACCGATGCTTACGGTTTTTTGGGACGCACTAGTCCCAGTACTGGAACATTATGGGGAAAGGGGCACAACAATAAACAGTGTACCTTACAATGAAATGCTTACTGTCAGGCTAAAGCTTGCAATTCCAGGCAAACGCCGAGGATTGCTGTCAAAAGGGGTTGTGTTGTTGCACGACAATTTCCGTCTGCATACTGCTGCCCACACTGCTGAAACGCTCAAGAAACTCAAATTTAAAGTACTGGATCATCCTCCATATAGTCCCGATCTTGCCGCCCTTCTGACTATCACTTGTTTGGTCCACTCAAACAGGCATTAAGGGGCCGTCGATTTGCCTCGGACGAAGCAGTGGAAGAAGCGGTGCATTCCTGGCTCGCAGCTCAACCGAGAACGTTCTTTTATAAGGGCATTAGGAAGCTTGTATAAAGATGGACCAAGTGTGTTGAAATGCAAGGAGACTATCTCAAAAAAATGATGTTCTTGAAATTTCCTGTTTGATTACAATAAAATTTTATAACTAATTTGTGGATTATAGCTGACTTACCCTCGTATTTCTGTCGAAAAGACAGTCATTTCAATACTGAGCGTCCCAGAAATCTTACCCTGATTACAAATAACTGTAAGACAAAAATATGCTACATAGACAAACACTTTTTACCTCGAGTTTTGTGTGTCTTATTGAAGTTGTTGTGTAGCTACGTACTTACTTTATTTGTTGCAGAGCTCAATGACTAACAACAGTGAAATCTGACACAAATTGCAAACAACATGCACTACAACAAGTAGTTGTCCATGTCCAGTGTGTCCTCTGGTATCACGAAACACAGTGACCAAAAACAGTCCATACAAATTCCAGACGGCATACCACAGACAGCCACACGACATTAAAAGCATCAAGATGTGGCAAACGAAGTTTAAGGAAACAGAGGGCGTGTGTGGTCTCCAACGCTCATATCATTTTCTGCGTACCCGTTCGGTATGTTCACTCACGTAAAATACGAGGCTAAGTCATTAAACGATGCGGCTTTCGTCATCACTTTCATCAACAGGTATGCACATCGACCACAAGTGGTATCTATATCCTTATTATGTAACAGTTGCCCTTCTGTCGTCATTTTAGCCCCAGGTCAGAAGAATGGTATGACGTGCACCGCATATTAAATGTTATGGGTATCCCATTTATTACTATGCCTGGAAACTTATAGAGTGCAAAGACTTATGCTCATTCCTGGGTCTATAAATTGGCACCACTTTTGGCCTAGCTTTCTTCGAACTCTGTGTTTACTTCCGTGACCTAGAACAGTGAACAGCAACGTCACACGAGGATTGTCCCGCAAATAGCAGTATATTTGAATGTCACTGAACTGCGAACTTCATGTCACTGAACTGCGAACTTCAAGCAAAAGAACAAAGCAGCTAAAGACTCAGAAACGCATCAAACAACTGTCTTTTAAATATATTTTTGTGAAATCCAATCTGACGCGACTTTTCGACCTGATGACACTTCGATGGTTTTTGTAGTAATGTCACTGCTTTATTTATTATTAATACAGCTTCTCTCTCGAGCCTTGTTGTCCCTGTTCCAGACATTCACATCCCAGAAATATCTGAGTTCACTTCGAATCGAACTCAGGACCTTCGCATAGGAACTAACTATCCAAACGTATAGATTTCGCAGGCAGTTATTTTTCTTGTTCGAGCTTTGATGTAAATAATGTCTTATTCCATCTCTCGGTGACATAAAAAAGCCTTAATTTTGTAGTAAAACTTGAGTCATAAGACCCGAAACTTATGCTATTTTTCTGATTCTTTCACAATATTCTTTTTCCAGCGCTAAATTTAAAAATTGATATTATCTCATTCTGTTGAGGATTCATTACTATCAGTTTAACGTTTAGACCACTAGAAAACAGTATTACATAGTCTTTTTATGACTTTCTGATTCAGTAATATTAAACAAAGAATATGCGTTCCGACACCTTCCACTAAACAGTTCGTTGATCGATAGATTGGTCAGCGGGAAGGACCGAAAATTTACTTGTTCCGTAAAACATTGAAGAATACAAAGCCGGCGACATTCTGGCAAAGAATCAGGCGAGACAGTTACAGACATTTTCAGAACGACAGTCGCCCTAGTGCGATAAGCTTCAAGGCTATCCGCTTTTTCTTATCACGAGCGACTCAGCAGTAGAATTATCAGAAGGTGAGACATCCTGTACACGGTATCAGATGTGGGATATGCCTGACAGAGGTAGCGGGCTGCTAACAAACCAAGTGTCGAAACGGCTGAAAGGAGAACAAGAAACGTTTTCTGGCGCTCAAACTAATTCCAATGAAACAACAAGATGGGCGATTCCTCCTCTTTCCTTTTATTCCTAGTGAACATTGAACACATTATTATTATTATTATTATTATTATTATTGTTGTACCTGCGAGAGATGTACAAAATACAGGACTGAACTCAACATCCAGTGAAGAAAGGATTATAAAACTACAAAAAACATACAGACTTGCATGGAACAATTACAGCAAAAGAAGTATTTCCATCAATGCAAAATTAAGACACTATAGTACAGTAATCTTACCAGAGTCCTCGCATGCAATAATGAAAGGGAGAATGAAAATTAAAGAGATGGAAAACACACGGGAGGAAAATAACGAGAAAAATCTACGTACCGGTTGAGAAAGAGGAGATTCGTATAAAGAGATCGACAAAAGAACAGTATGGGCAGCAGAGATAATTACAGACAAAATCAGGAAAAGAAGGGCACAGTTCTTCGGACACATACATAAGATGAACGAAAACAGGCTGACCGAGAACGTTTTTTAACATAGTAACAACTAGTACAGAGAAAACCAAGTGGGTAAAGGAAATCCTGTAAGTATGGCAAAAAAAACAGAGAAAAAGAATTAGAAAACAGAAGTTTTACGAACGCCCAAAGAGAAGAAAACAGGAAAGAAAGGAGGAAAAGGAAACAGTGAATACATGAGAGGTTTTTGACAAGAAAAAAGACAAAAAAATTCTGTGAGAATTGCGATCAAGAATTTTTTAGTTATCATATTGATTGTGTTTTGGCGCTCTCCTTGTGGGGGAATCAACGATGATGACGACTATGATAATGATAATAATTTCGATTGGGTTTACTACAAAACATAATGCCAACAGCTTAGTACAAACATAAAATCATATATACAGAGAAATGATGACATATCACATCTAACCAAAACAATATAAAAAACGGGCAGTTGTGACTTGGACTCGTGCTCTGAGGGTTATGTAATTATATGTTGATTATATATGCAGGTAGCTTATCTATGAGCTTCGATGGGTGAGTTTGCGTGTATCAAAATATGTGACATACGTGGCCGTATATGGTGATTTCATTGACTCAGAAGCTTAAATTTTTTTAAACAGCCTAGGAACCGTGGACCTTAGTATTTGAAATAAATTTCAATTCCATATCTCTACCCGTTACTGAGAAAAAGGGTTCTTAGTAGGCGGTCGGACAACAGAGTGATCCTGTAACGGTTCCCTTTTTACAGACTGAGGAACAGAACCCTACAATGAGAACACGACAGAGATTTGAGTGACTCTGCAAATAAATATCAACCGCAATTTCATATACACATGTCACTGTTTCCTGTATATTTGAGCATATTCATGATACAACAAAACAGGAGCACTTGTTGGAAGGGGGCCACTTCAATTCCACAAGGTTCTGCACTAGATAGTTTTGTTGTGCTTCGAGAAAAATGCAGGAAAACAGGTAGTTGTTTATAGTTCTTTCTTTGGTCCGGTTGTCGCAGAAATGGTTATCCTTGATGCCTGCTAGAAGTAAGCGGGAAGGAGTTGAGCTATGGTTTGGACGAGTTCATACCAAGGTAGTTACAGTTTCCTGCTCGTCTGAAATTTTCGAAACCAGGGGTTCTTTTTACTAATTACAACGCAAAAAAGCTTCGGAAAATAGACCAACTATTTGTTTTACGGAATCTATGTACTACAAGTACAAATTAGTTATGAATAGGATAATTCGAGTTTTACGATAAAACCATTGTCGTTGGACATTGTGAACAAAACAATAGTTTCGACGTTCCCAAAGCAGCAACAATCTACAATTCGTCCAACACACGAGTTTGAGTTTGGATGTATAAATAGCGAAAAGTGCCAGAATGAAGTACAGAAGGGACATGGACTTATTAATCAAAGAAAAGAATACAATAAAGCAACACAGGTTTTTACTTACATAAACATAGTTAAACATTCAAAAGTAAAGACAGGCAATTTATAACGCAAAATAAGTATTCGTCTGCAATACCGAAAATCAACTCTGAACACATACCGTTATGCTTAATATTTAGTAGGCCCTCGTTTCCTCTTTATAATCCCTTGTATTCTTCTTGACATGGATTTCACCAGAGATTCTATTGCCTGCTCTGAAAATTTACGCCACGCCCCTAGACGAGTGTTCTTGAGAACATTGCTATTGTATGTCTGATGATTCCTTAATTTATTTGGAGCATTCCGCAAACTCTCTATTGGGATAATGTCTGGGTTGTGGTGGTGTCGGCATCCACCGGTAAGTGTTACAAAACAGCCATAGCCTTGCATCTGGAACTGCAAGTTCCGGATCATTATCTTGTGTAAAAATATAGTTCCCACGAAGTCCTCTATTATTCACACTTCTGGATATGTGTGTTCTTAAAATGTTGATGTAAGCATCGTGGTCCGTAATTCCATCAAGGAAACACAGATCTCCGAAACCATTTGCACCCAACCAGCACCAGACAAGTGCTGAACCTCCCCCATGTTAAAATGTGGCTGTTATATTTCTGTCTTTACGTTAACATTTCTTTTTTATCCACACTGTTACTCGCCCATTTAACTTAAGGAGCTGAAATCGATTCTCGTCGGTAAGTACAATCTTCTGCCAAAAACCAAACCCATCGGATTTATGGTTTCTTGCAGATCCACGTCGCTTGCTTCTGTTGGTTTTACTGACGTCTGGTTTTCTGCGTGCTGTTCTGCCTTCATACTCAGCTTCATATAGCTCATTTCCTTCCGTTGCTGTGAAACAGAAGTTCCTTTCTGAACCGCAGTAGCAAGTTTTGGAGCGCTTAGTTTTGATTTTTTCTCCACTGCTCTAAGGAGATGTCTTTTTTTTTTTTATTTATTTATTTATTTAACCTGGCAAGATTAGGGCCATCAGGCCCTCTCTTACATCTAACCAGGCATTCTACTTATTTTACAGTCATATGTTTCAGTAGGCATGTTAAACTACATCTAATACAAAAAGTGAGATAAACAATTACAAAGGTACACCTCGAAAAATATATACATTATTGAAGAGAAAGATTTAAGATAGGAGTGCTGGCAGCAGGGAGTATGAGGGAGACTCATGGTGAAGCGAGGAGAAGAATAGAGAGGCATGATGAAACATAATTAAGGAAAATATAAAGGAAAAGGAGACTGCGTGTCTAATAGAGATAGATGAAGAGGAAGGCATCTCAGGAGCAAGATAGGAGACACTAGCTTTGCTATTTGACAGATGAGAGGATTTGCCTTGCACATTAATTTTGTGGAGAATTTTATGCGGATGATAGTAGGAAATGCTTCAACTTCTTCTTAAAAGCAACAGGAGATTGAATTTTCCTCAAGGTAAGGGGCAGTTTGTTCCAGAGGCGGACAGCGGCAACTGAGAAGGAGTTTGCAAAAGTTTTTGTTTTGTGAGTGGGCACAGTTAGGATACCAGATAAGAGTGACCTCGTGTTTCGATTATGATGGCATGACAGGATTTTAATCTCTGAAGCTAGGTACTGGGGTGCTTGCGCGATGAGGAGTCGGTGAAGTAGACATAGAGTGTGGTAGTCACGCAGTTTGTCCGGCCGCAGCCACCCTAGCTCGGAGTATGAAGCACTAACATGATCATATCGGCGAATGTTGCAGGTGTAACGCACACAGGCATTCATGGTTAGCTCTAGCCGTCTTTTGTTTTCACTACTCATGCCTTGTTGAATCACATCACAATAGTGGAGGTTCGGTAGAACGAGTGCTTGCACGAGCTGGCGTTTCAAGTCCTGTGGGAATATGTTCCGAAACTTTTTGAGAGCATAGAGACAAGCAGACGTTTTTCGGCACACTGCGACTGTATTCTCCGCCCAGTTGAGATGCTCGTCCAAAGTTACACCCAAGTTCTTCACTGTTTTCTGATATGGTATTGGAGTACCTTCGAGCAGAATAGGAGGTAGCCGTTCGCGGAAATCTGAACTTATTAATTTCTGATGGGCTATTAAGATTACTTGCGTCTTTTTTGCATTTAATTTAAGCCCCAGGTTTTTCGCCCATGTCACTACTGAAGACAGATCATCATTCATCAGAGCGATTGCAGTGTTTACGTCTTCAGGTCTGACGCTGAGGTAGAGCTGGAGGTCGTCGGCATAGAAATGATGTTTACAGGAGGACAAAACCGACGAAATATCGTTGACATATAAAGAAAACAAAAGTGGTCCTAAGACTGATCCTTGTGGCACTCCCGAAGAAACATGTTTCCAGGAAGATTTTTCATTTGCGCAGACAACACATTGCTGTCTGTCTTTTAAGTAGCTTTCAAACCATCTCATTGCACTATCAGAGAAATTAAGCTGTTGCATTTTTCTGAGTAATATGTCAAAGTTAACAGTGTCAAAAGCTTTGCTGAAGTCCAGTAGCGTCAATATTGTTGCCTTTCGATTGTCGATGGCATATTTCAGGTCATCAGTTACTTTAATTAGAGCAGTGTTTGTGCTGTGATGTTTACGGAAACCGGATTGAAATTTGTCATATAGACTGAATTCATGCAAGTGTTCAGTGATTTGGTCATGAACAATATATTCCAGTGCTTTGGAAACAGCAGGCAGTATGCTAATTGGTCGGTAATCACTAGGCAGTTGCGGGTTTTCGACCTTAGGGATGGGTCGAATTATGCTTCTTTTCCATGCAGTGGGGTATATTCCGTTCACGAGGGAAAAATTAAATACGTCAGTTAAGACAGGTACTAAGATATCGGCAACATTCTTAATCATGGTTATACCGATACTGTCGTTGCCTATTGCATCAGAAGAGATTCTCATTATTGCTTTTCTTGCCGTATTTGTTGTTACATGTTTTAGATGAAAG
The DNA here is from genome assembly GCF_023897955.1 of Schistocerca gregaria. Taxonomy (NCBI): domain Eukaryota; kingdom Metazoa; phylum Arthropoda; class Insecta; order Orthoptera; family Acrididae; genus Schistocerca; species Schistocerca gregaria. The sequence goes on from NC_064920.1 coordinate 409,508,025, forward strand.
GTATCGTTGTTAGTTATCCTGTTTGGGGATTCTTGTGGACGGAAATCATCAGCCGTGCTGGTATTCAGAGGTGCAGAGAAGAATTCATTTAATTCGTTAGCTGACACATGAAAAGTAGTTTCCGATTTTGCCTTTCCGACCCCCAAGCTACGGAGATTCTTCCATAGAGTCGTGGGTGTCAGATCGCTGCATACGAGGGAGCGAGCGTGCCTGATTTTGGCATTTCGAATGCATTGTTTCACTCTGTTCCGTAGCTTTCTATATTCTTCAAAACGTTCGGGTTTCGGATCTGCCTTGAAACGCCTGTGGGCAGCATCCCTATTAGTCATCATTTGACGTAATTCAGCTGTCAGCCATGGAGCAGGAGATTTTCTTACACGGACTGTGCGCACAGGTGCATGTTTGTCATAGAGGGCAGTGAGTTTATCACCAAGTTCATTAATTTTGCCGTCGATTGTAGGTTCTCTGATTATTTGATGCCATGAGATTTCTGAGCAGTCGGCTGTTAGAGCGTCAAGGTCAATACGTTTCATGTTCCTACAAGTTATGTAACGCGATTTGATCCTTGGGGGCTGCACAGAGTAGGCCAGGAATATTACATCATGTGCTGAGAGGCCAGGGGCCGATGATTGACCAACATCTCTTACTTTGTCAGTCTGTTTCGTTGCGATCACGTCTATAAGAGTATGACTGTGCGCCGTATGGTGTGTAGGTTGTAATGGAAGAATGTTCATGCTATTGCAACTAAACAATCTTCTTAGGTTTATTGCGGAGGGAGTGTCTCTTAGCAGGTCTATGTTCAAGTCACCCATTACGATGACATGTTCGTATTGACACTGAAGTGAATGTAATTCCGACTGGAAGGAACTCATTGAGCTTATTTTTGGCGGCTTGTACACGACGCCAGTCAAGAATTTCCGGTTTACCATCTCGAATAGAACTGCTGGACAACCACTTCGTAACTGTTTTTCGTACGTTTTATTCTGATTAAACCTGTATATAATAGTCTTCACTGTACCAGTAGTTCTGCCGATGGTTTTTCCAATTTCTTGAAAAGATTTTCCTTTTGGAAACATCCTGATGCAGATTTTTCCCTCTTCTTTTGTAGTTTCGGGACGTTTTCGTCCCATATTACTTAAACACCACTCAACAGCTTTGAATACCGAGAGGGAACTATCATTTATATTGGATGAAACATAAAGGCATAAGGAAAGATTGAGCGGTGTGTGTCAGTGCGGCACCATACCTGGGATCTTGTTTAATAGAAGAATATTTACTTGACATCAACTGGGACAGTATATTAAATAACGTGGATTTGTTCACAAATTAAGCAACATATGCACTCAAACAGTGCTTTATTTCTGAATGTAGATGTCACCCTATGTCAACAATTAGTTATTATTCGTTTCTTTGCTATGTGTTTATGATTTTACTTGTTATATTCTGTGCGTTATGACTGGACTAGTACTTTTTGGAGTCACTGCATTTCCTCACAAAAGCAGTCTGTTGTGGGACAGAGCTATCCCCACTGGCGGTGCTGACGACTCATTGTGACGTATCATCGTGACCATGAGTGCTGATCTGGGCGAAAAGTTGATTTTCATGCAATCACCACCTTAACATGAGAAATACCTGATCTTTAATGCACTGCATATTCATGTATAACGATCACTCTGCTCACTAAGCGTGAAAGGATGGGAGGATCTCTCTTGACCGAAGGGAGCCAGAGGCACCATCTGACAGCTATTAGGCAACGCCGGAACCGTGGAGATACTTTGCTCCAACCAGCACAGAACGGGCTTGTACTTTAGCAAAGCACTACAGAAACAACTTAATTTAAAACTGGCCTCTACTGAAGAAAAAAAAATCTCCCACTCTACCCTGGCTCCTAATTTTTTATCCTGGAACTTGGAAACCATTATGCTCTATAATAATCTATTCCTTGTTTTTGTTTATGTCTTGTCTGAGTGTCATATTTTGTTGTATGTTCATGATGCGACATAAGTATATCATTAGTAGAAGTGTAATAAAGCGCTGTGTTTATTTCTTGCTACAAATATATACGAGGGTTGGAACTTAAATAGTGGCAACTATTTATTCACAACCGATACATTTTTGCACCTGTTACTGTCCTTAAAGCCGGCCGGAGTGGCCGAGCGGTTCTAGGCCCTACAGTCTGGAACCGCGCGACCGCTAACGTCGCAGGTTCGAATCCTGCCTCGGGCATGGATATGTGTGATGTCCTTAGGTTAGTTAGGTTTAAGTAGTTCTAAGTTCTAGGGGACTGATGACCTCAGAAGTTAAGTCCCATAGTGCCCAGAGCCATTTGAACCATTTGAACTGTCCTTTAAAGTAGTCACCAGCGTTGTGTAGAATCCGTTGTAGGCGATGTGTAAGGCGTAGTATACCGTTAGCAGAGCCTGTTCTGCTGATGGTGCGAATGGAGCGGTCTACTGACTGTCGAATCTCTGGAACAGTTCTGAAGGGAATGCCACGAAGTGGTTCTTTCATCTACGGAAACAAATCAATGTCACGAAGTCTTCAGTTCAGGGAGTATGGTGGATGTTATAGTACTACCCAGTCCCATCGACCGAACAGAGTAGCCACAAAATGAGATTTTCACTCTGCAGCGGAATGTGCGCTGGTATGAAACTTCCTGGCAGATTAAAACTGTGTGCCCGACCGAGACTCGAACTCGGGACCTTTGCCTTTCGCGGGCAAGTGCTCTACCAACTGAGCTACCGAAGCACGCCCGGTACTCACAGCTTTACTTCTGCCAGTATCCGTCTCCTACCTTCCAAACTTTACAGAAGCTCTTCTGCGAAACATGCAGAACTAGCACTCCTGAAAGAAAGGATACTGTGGAGACATGACTTAGCCACAGCCTGGGGGATGTTTCCAGAATGAGATTTTCACTCTGCAGCGGAGTGTGCGCTGGTATGAAACTTCCTGGCAGATTAAAACTGTGTGCCCGACCGAGACTCGAACTCGGGACCTTTGCCTTTTGCGGGCAAGTGCTCTACCAACTGAGCTACCGAAGCACGCCCGGTACTCACAGCTTTACTTCTGCCAGTATCCGTCTCCTACCTTCCAAACTTTACAGAAGCTCTTCTGCGAAACATGCAGAACTAGCACTCCTGAAAGAAAGCATACTGTGGAGACATGGCTTAGCCACAGCCTGGGGGATGTTTCCAGAATGAGATATTCACTCTGCAGCGGAGTGTGCGCTGATATGAAACTCCGCTGCAGATTATCTATGGTAGACGTCAATGTCCCTCGTTAGCGGAAGGAGAAGAACCGTCCGTCGCATTTCGGCGCTAGCTAAGGGACAACGCATGGGCAGAGGTGAACATCCTGATATTTAGGCAAAGACCAATGCATAAAGAAATCTTGGACCCCCTTTCAATAGTGTTCGAACAATCATCATTGCAACCACAGACCATATATAACACAGACAGCGCATGTCCCTATCTCTGCCGTGTTAATGCTTGAAACCAACCTCTAAGTCACGTGACTCGGGGCAGAAAGCCGTTCCTGTCATTACGCGCTGTGTGAAGAGGAGCGGACAGTTACAGTTTCTCTTAATTATAGCTGAAATCAAGCATTTATTTTGATAATTCAACGGACTGTGGTACGACTCTTACGCTTATAGCAGTGCAGATAACCTAGCTTCTCCGAAATTCCTGATAATAAATCAGTGGTTATAGTTTTTACACGTGGTCAAGTTGAAACGTATTGACAGTTATTTTAACAAGGGACAGAATGATTGTTCCTTAGTGAATAATCTTTTTTTTTTACACTGTGAATTATTGTATTTCGCCACTTCCATAGGAGTAGAAAACAAAATAACAATTTCGAACGAAGCATTAGTTTTCTAACTTTTCCACAAGAGTATGTGTGAAATGCTTTAGCAAGCTTTAGTAAGAAATGAAATTCTATTATGTGCAAAATGTCAGGTATTTATACAAAATAAGTCCGCATGTTTACTGACTTTTGCATAATCCAGTACAGATACCGAAAGGATATCAACATAGGAAGCGTAATTTATTATAACACGTTGATTATACTTGTGTAGTAAGCTAGATATTAACGATATATCGTCTCAAAATCTTAGTCATTCACCGAGTTTTACATCCATCGTAACTTTCAACTTATGAAGTAGTTCTGCAAGTGTTTTAAAGTATTTCACTTCTCATCTGAGATTTTCGTCACTTTGGAAATTTCTGGTAAGGTCTTACGGGACCAAACTTCAGAGGTCATCGGTCCCTAAGCTTACACACTACTTACGCTAACTTACGCAAGAACACAACACACAAACACACACACACACACACACACACACACACACACACACACACGACCTTCCGACGGGGGGGAGCCGCCCGGACCGTGAGAAGATGCCTTAGATCGCGCGGCTACCCCGCTCTGCTTTCGTCGCTTTACTCTATCTGTTGGATACATCCAAGACAAGACTAATCTGAGCGTATGTGAAGGTCTTTACTTCTGCATGTAGTAAAAAGCACAACATTTGATTATAACAAAAATGCAATTGATTGTGCTTTTTAAATTCGTAATGACATGGTTGGCTTCATGCTCCGAGTCACGTGACTCAGATGTTGGTTTCAGTAAAATGAAGTCATGCGCGGTTAATGATATACATGGTCTATGATTGCAACTATTATATAAGCTATTCGACTGTTTCTTCGAAACAACGAAAGACGACATCACATGTATAACAAAACACACATCGCCACTTTCAAACATTTTCGATTACATATGCAATAAACTGAGAAAAAATAATCCAAATGAAGTCTTGCCTCTTTCGCCGTTTCATCATCGTATTTTCAAAACATTAGGTCCTAAAGATCAATTGAAAATTCACTAAGTGCACATGGAAAAAGCTTAGGCAGCTGGCACTTTCTACGTTATGTTAAAATAGGACGAGCTACAGTGACAACAGAAGAAATTCACAACAAAGAGGAACAAGTCAAAGAAGAAAGAAACTCGTTCACGTCTACATTGCAAGAAATTTGGATGCATTATTGCACAGTGCCGAAAACGCATGATCACAGAAGAAATAAAGACGATGAATAACAATGATAATTCTAGTTCCAGTTTAAAAGTAAACAGCAGACTCATTTCTCGGCACAGCCTTACAAATTCGTACTAATTTTCATAGCGCTGGTTCTAAGATCTCTGACGCTGGCCCACACCAGATTTCAGCAAATACACGGCACTTTGCTCCATTTGAGTTTGATTCCACAATGTGCAGCTGGAAACGGAGTTATTTTTGTGCACGGGATTGGCAGTATTAATACTGGCGAATGTATAAACAAACAGTGGATACCTGCTTCGCTGGGTAATGACTGGTGCCTGCGCGCATCTGATGACATTCTTCTGTTCGTCAAGCTTCACAGTGCGGATGTAATGTGACTTATATAACAAATATGTTATCACTCGGCGACAGAGAAACAGTTGTAACAGGAAAACTTGTTGGTTCAATTTACGTTATGAACAAGTGTGTTTGTTATCCAGAATCACAAATAAAGATTAAATTAGCAACTTCAGAAGCACAATTACAAGGTTGGAATGAGATACATGGTCATTATGATAAATTTCACGTACGAGTCAGGCCCTCGCTGCGATATATTAATTAAGTGTTCTGACACCACATCGTTTTGTTATGAACGTGTTCTTGGCAGATCCCACTGCAAACCATTCAGGCTTCACAGAGATTGCCCGCAGACCGTTGATGAACTGAATGTTGCTGATCCCAATGGAGTAATCGCTGTTGACTCTAGAAATGGCTTTCGTTGTGCGATTTTCAAAGACGTTTATTCACGTTTTGGTGCAAAATAAATTTGAAACAGGTGACAATGAGGCAACATTTTCGAAGGTGTATCATCCTGCTGATCATAAGATTAAAGCGTTTTGGTCTGATGGGGGAGAATAATTTAACTGAAAGCGGTAGCTCCAGTGCTACGAGACTGTGGTATCGAGTTTCGTCTTTCTTGTCTGTTTACGCGTGAGCAAAACCATGTTGTTGAACAAGCAGATCAACGTGTAGTAGAATTAGCTCGTTCCGTGTTATCAAGTTCCCTAAATCATTTGGGTGCTGACTAGCGTTTTACTACTCAATCGCAGTGAGAAGACAAGTATGTAAGATACTAAATACCTTTCTGTGGACTGTCGACGTGTTGGACAGTTTTAACTGTTCACACATTTTTAGACCAAAATCTTATGTCTATTTATCAAATAAATTTCGTTGTAAGATTGACGACAAAGCTATGTATGGCTATTTTACTTTTTGTGTGAATTAAAAAGATGGTTACAAAGCGCGAACCGTGTCAAGGCGCCCTAGACCAAGCGGCAGTTGTTAGTAATAGCGGTACTCGTACCGTGACAACGACTGCAGCTGAAGAAAATTTGAAGCTTGCGTAATTCGACGTTAGAATTGCATTGTTATATGGCGACATTACACAGAAATATGTATGTTTGGAACCAGAAGGTTTTGCTGACGGAGCAGGTCATCTTGTCGCCTGAAAAACTCATTATATGGACTAGAGCCGCCACCTCCATGTTGGAGTAGTAAGTGTCGCTCATTAACGAAAAACATTGCTTTATTCCTTTGACAGTAGATTCTTGCATTTGTATTCGACAGAGAAAAACAGAAAAATTGCCGATTGTCAAGTCGAGAGTCTGAATCGCAGGATAAAGTCAAAGGGCAGTGAATTCATTTTCTTATTTGTTAAATTCAGATTTTTCTGAACCGTTTAAACATGCCTGCTTTGAAACTATTACAGACAGTCATAATGAACAATTAGACAATGAATTTAACAACACTTAAAAGCATCGTTCTTATCGTTGAGTTGGGGATCATTACAGTATCTTATACGTACTCGTACAGATCTCGCTTATGCTGTTTCAAAAGTTTTTCAATCGATGAATAAACTCACTTCTGACTGGAACGCCGTAAAATGTGTTTTTCGTGTTACCTCAGATTTGAGTCTCTTTCTCGCTTCATCTGGCAGCTGATGACTTTGCATGCATCATTAAAACAAGACGATCAACTAATATTCTCGTCTTAAAGATCGGCAACACAGCTATTTCGTGGATGTCTCAGATGCGATCAGTCGCAATGAAATACTTGCTTCTAGCGGAGGTGCCAAAGAATTGGTGTGGTTCAAACGACTGTTGTCGGAGATTCGCGAAAAAAGGAACACGCTCGTATTGATAATGCAAACGCCGTTAAAATTGTGAAAAATCCAAAATTTCTCACATTCAGTCACATCGCCGTGCGTGAAGTCTATCAAAATATGGATATCAATGTGGAATATCGGGGACATGTTTAGAAACAAATTAAGACTTAGTAACTAATACGGTAAGACTTAGTAACTAATGTGTTTTGTACCCCTATTTTTTGTTTTGCTTACTGAGAAGTATTTTGTATGCCAAAGTTCGATTTGGGCAGAAGTATTGAGTAAATAAATCGAACCGTGATGTGTTGTTTTCACTTCTGTTTTGGCAGACAGTTTTGTGTAATACTACTGAAATCTCTGGTTTATAACTGTGTTCTCTGCTTTTATTTATGCCATGTTCGAGTGTGGATTTTTGTTGTTGTACGTTTGCTTTACTACATAAAGTGCACCATTCTTGAAAGGACAATAAAGCGTTGTGTTTATTACCAGAAGAGTATCCTTAGTTCACTGGAACAGCCACAAATTTACAAAGATCTTAATATAAGGCGTTATTGGAGTTAGTGGAAGGGGGAAGGGTGTGCTGGTTTTGGTTCACGTGTAATAGACAGTCGTTTTGAGTGTTAGTTCCGAACATATGAAGGTTGAGGGATAGTAATATTAGTTAGTGTGGTAACCTACAGCAGTAGACAGTTCTGCTTCATCTCAGTTTATTTTATTTCTTTCAAATTTTTGAATCAACTTTATAGTGTGGATATATATGTCTTGCGTGGAATGAGTAGTGCTGTAAAACCACGTCTGAAATGGATTTTTGGAAGCTACGGTCTAAGTGGCGCAATCGAGTAGCTGAACATTATTCTTTTTATATGAATTCTTTCTAGGGTTCACTGAAGCCTGAAAGGACGCAGATCGGAACTTCAAGCCAGTGGGGTTACATGTAACTCATAACACTATTGCCATAAGTTTGGTAAGTAAACAAATTGACCTGTTCAGTGTCCTACTAATGGTGTTCTCATTGTAGCCAGTTTCCCTGATTAATCAGAGATTTCTGGTTTATATAAGTTGTTTTGTTGTCTAGATCCTAACCTCAATGACAGTAAATGGATGCAATGCCTTTTAATAGGAAAGTTCAGTTATTATTGCATGATCACCCACGTTCTAGAAATCTCTCAAATTGATCAGTACTGAAAGTTATCAAGATTCGTTCATATAAAAAAGACTAACTAATTGGCAGATGCGTAAATAAAGCTCAGACCACCATAAAAATTTCTCTCAAAATTTCACTACAAACTGGAAACGCTAATACAGCCTGATAATTCCTTATTTTTCTGCTGGAAATTCTAATTCAATTCTTATAAGATGTTAGCTATGCGATATTAAAAGTTAGCAATTAGACTAAACTACTGAAAAGGATCTCTTATTAACGTTATTCTATCAACAAAAGCTTCAATACTTTCGTAAAACAAAATTAATGGATTTTATATAACCAGCACCGGGTATTTAGACTCACAGCACCAGGTATTTAGACTCGTGTATATTTAAAACAGTCCCGTCTAAAAACATCAGTCAGAATTGACTCCGCGTGTATTTGGAAGACAATATCGCATCGAAGCATTATTACGAGACGGCGCAACTTTTCCCGCTGCCGAGAAATCAAGTAACACCATAATTTTAGTCGGCTTCTGAACGGAGCACATTACGTTGATGCATAACAGAACTATAAAAGGAAGCCAGCTATGGGATACATTCGTACAGTGTTCGACCTTTAACGCTGTTATTACAACAGATGTATTTTTGTCTTGAACGCGAAGTACTGCCACATGCATACGCCAGTGCACGGAAATAAATAGGCGGAGTTAGCCGTGAACGCGTATTGGGTTCAGGGCTGTGCACCGTAATTCAGGGTCAAACATATTGTACATGCAGAGTCCACTTAAAAAATGCACTTGCATGGCTTCTACGTAAAAGTATAAACGACGTTACGTGGGGAGCTTCGTAAGTTCTTGGGCAATCTGTAAACCCCACCACCTCCGATCGTTGAAAGAACCGAACTGCCATGTATAAAATAGTTTCAAGATTACTTTACAAATAAGTCAATGTGTTAAATATTTCAGTAAAGCATTTAACAGAGATAGTTTAGAAATGGCTTGAAATTATCTGTTAAGTTTGTTGGACGTGGCTAAGTGCTCTCTTTCTAAAATACTAGTGGAATACAGTTTGTGTATTTTGCTCACACTGAGTTTTGCTACCTCAAGAAATAAAGATTCTAATTTTTAACACTCGTCTTACTACGTTAAACCTGTAACATAAGATTATTTTTTAATGGGTAGATTATAACAGCATTTTAAAAATTCAATCAATAATTACATGAAATATTGAAAATCAAATTTTGTTACCCCTGAAAGCCGCTAGATAGACAACCTACAACTGGAATCGTGCCCTGGTTAGCCGTTTAGTAATACAGATGCCAACGAGATGTTCAGGAACATTGACTAACAGTGTCTGCATGAGACAAGAAAAGGCAACTGTGCTGTGGAGAACGATTCATAGTGGCTTACGCATCCTACTCTCTGGCTCTACACCGAACGAAGAAAATTTTTATCAAAGCGGTTTCCGCTAACGCTGCATTACAATAAATCACCAACTTCCTACAATATGATTTCACTCAAGTATTCTTATGAATCAATGACTGATTTGTTAACATGTGCAATTTGCTTACAGGGCTGCATGTTTTAATTTTTTTCCATTTCGGCCAAGTAGGACAATCTCTATTCAGTCCAGTTTGCTCTTTTATTTTCCTCTAAGACTCTTTAATCATTTTACCATGTCTTTCTTTTCTTTCTTCGGATAACTTCATACCTATTGCCTAACTGGCTCTGCCCTGGTACCGTTCTGAATTTACTGCTTCTAAAAAAAAATATATCTCTTTCCTGATATTACTACTACTACTGCTGCTACTACCACCACTACTTTTATGCTGTATAATTCTAAATGATTTTTTTAAACTTTCTCAGACACAGTTTATTCATTTACACTCCTGGAAATGGAAAAAAGAACACATTGACACCGGTGTGTCAGACCCACCATACTTTCTCCGGACACTGCGAGAGGGCTGTACAAGCAATGATCACACGCACGGTACAGCGGACACACCAGGAACCGCGGTGTTGGCCGTCGAATGGCACTAGCTGCGCAGCATTTGTGCACCGCCGCCGTCAGTGTCAGCCAGTTTGCCGTGGCATACGGAGCTCCATCGCAGTCTTTAACACTGGTAGCATGCCGCGACAGCGTGGACGTGAACCGTATGTGCAGTTGACGGACTTTGAGCGAGGGCATATAGTGGGCATGCGGGAGGCCGGGTGGAGGTACCGCCGAATTGCTCAACACGTGGGGCGTGAGGTCTCCACAGTACATCGATGTTGTCGCCAGTGGTCGGCGGAAGGTGCACGTGCCCGTCGACCTGGGACCGGACCGCAGCGACGCACGCCAAGACCGTAGGATCCTACGCAGTGCCGTAGGGGACCGCACCGCCACTTCCCAGCAAATTAGGGACACTGTTGCTCCTGGGGTATCGGCGAGGACCATTCGCAACCGTCTCCATGAAGCTGGGCTACGGTCCCGCACACCGTTAGGCCGTCTTCCGCTCACGCCCCAACATCGTGCAGCCCGCCTCCAGTGGTGTCGCGACAGGCGTGAATGGAGGGACGAATGGAGACGTGTCGTCTTCAGCGATGAGAGTCGCTTCTGCCTTGGTGCCAATGATGGTCGTATGCGTGTTTGGCGCCGTGCAGGTGAGCGCCACAATCAGGACTGCATACGACCGAGGCACACAGGGCCAACACCCGGCATCATGGTGTGGGGAGCTATCTCCTACACTGGCCGTACACCTCTGGTGATCGTCGAGGGGACACTGAATAGTGCACGGTACATCCAAACCGTCATCGAACCCATCGTTCTACCATTCCTAGACCGGCAAGGGAACTTGCTGTTCCAACAGGACAATGCACGTCCGCATGTATCCCGTGCCACCCAACGTGCTCTAGAAGGTGTAAGTCAACTACCCTGGCCAGCAAGATCTCCGGATCTGTCCCCCATTGAGCATGTTTGGGACTGGATGAAGCGTCGTCTCACGCGGTCTGCACGTCCAGCACGAACGCTGGTCCAACTGAGGCGCCAGGTGGAAATGGCATGGCAAGCCGTTCCACAGGACTACATCCAGCATCTCTACGATCATCTCCATGGGAGAATAGCAGCCTGTATTGCTGCGAAAGGTGGATATACACTGTACAAGTGCCGACATTGTGCATGCTCTGTTGCCTGTGTCTATGTGCCTATGTGCCTGTGGTTCTGTCAGTGTGGTCATGTGATGTATCTGACCCCAGGAATGTGTCAATAAAGTGTTCCCTTCCTGGGACAATGAATTCACGGTGTTCTTATTTAAATTTCCAGGAGTGTATTTTCCCAGAGCTGCATCAAGATTTGTTTTGTCAGCCTTTTGTCATTCATTCTTTATTAATGTCCAAGATACTCCAGTTTCCTTAGATTATTGTTTGTATTATTTTCTATATTTTGGCATTTTCCAGGCTTCTGTGCTTCTTACTAGATCTAAAAAATTACTCACTTTTCTTTTCTCTTATGTTTATAATTTATTTAATTCATTATTCAGTGGTAGACATTCATGTGGACACAGGTTTCCTGGTTTCGCTACTGTGTTGTAGTTAATTATTTTGCATTTATTGATATGTACTTACTTCTTCAGCTTCTTCTTCTTTTACTCCTTCTTCTTCTTCTTCTTCTTCTTAGATGTTATGGCGTAGGAACAAATGGCAACTTCTATTACTTCTTCGTTCTTCTTTTCTTTCCTTACAATATTCTTTCATCTGTTCATTTTGTTTTCTCTTCATGTCTACTGACCAAAAACTTTTTCAATCTCCTCTCGTGGAATTCTTCCATACTCAGTATTTTTCCTTAACACTCCTCCGTCAGATGTTTCTTCAACTTTTATATTATTTCGTTCTATATCTATTTTTACTCTGTGGATCCAACTTCTTGTTCACTTTTGTCCCACAGATATCTGAATATCTTTTTGGTGATAAGTACCGTTTATTCTTTTTATTATTCCACATGCTGTTCCCATTTTGCTAATTCTCTCATTTATTGCAGAATTTGGAACTCATTTTCTTGAATTCTCTCTTGTAGGTAATTGAACTTTTATCTTGGCCCAATGCCTGTCTGCAAAAATTTTGGTTTACTTTATTTTGGTCAATGATAAGTTCGATTATCTTCTTATAAGGAGGAAAAGAATGTCATCCTCCGTCGACGTCAAGAACTGAATACATGACGAGGTGGACACCGACAGAAACTGGACACGTTTTTATTGAAAAAACTCTCTTGGAATTCTTCTCAAGTGGCTTAGGGAAGGAAATCTTGCTCAGGATTTCCGTACGGTAATTTGGGCCCCATTATTCCTGACAATGATCCAGTGTCAATCACTGTGCAATCCCGTTCGGTAATTATATAATTTTTTTGAGTTGTTTATTAAAAAGAGACACCTCTTGCACGCTCTCCTGCCATTATTTGCCCATTCATTAGATTAATCAACTTTGGAAAAACGAAGGGAGGACTAGGCCACAGTCTCGAATCTTCCACACGAGTCACGGTAACAGTTTGATTATTTTGGAATCATTTTTAGATTTATGACCAGCTGAACCGTGCATGTAAGAACTGAATCATTGAGTTCGATTACCATGCCCATTAAGTATAAATCAAACAGGGCAACAGGCAATAGGCGCGCGGAGAGGGAAGGTATTTTCGGTAACAGAACCAAGAGAAAGCATAAGCTGTTTCGAGAAGACACACATTTGCTGTAATAATACCTATACACTAATTTTTTTAGCAGTGTAATTTGCTAGGAACAGCCAACGATTATCTCCGTTATTCACTACTCGTGTGGATGTCTATCACGCTAAAGCTTGCATCTTCCATTTCCACGGTCGATAATTCTGCTGTGAAAGTATGTTCAACCGACGTGGGAACCTATTTTGCGAGTGCTTTTGTCTTGCAAATAATTTCTCGAACAGTATTGTCTGCAGTGTAATAGCTTTCGAAGAGTGAGACCTTTGAAGACCTTGCTTACGTTGCTGCTTCTCTCTCTACTCATTGTTGTGAAGTGGAAAATAATTCGTTAAATTTGTACGAGGTACTGGCTCACGCAACAACACGGCTCTGTCTCATTATCTTCTTAGAGTGCGTCACACGTCGTGGAAACGCGTGAGGCTATCAGGGCGTTTCGTGGCTGGCGTTGACTGATTTTCGCCGAAAGATCTGTACCTGCTGGAATCAAAAAGCAATACGTCTCGTAATATGAAACAAAAACTATGCTAACTGTTGGTTTCAGGCTATATAAAAAGCTTTGGTGCTGTACCTTATGTAACATGACCAAGGAAGATATTGCACCGCCTACATGCCCGCGACCCTGTGCAGGCTAAATTCAAGGAAAGCAGGGAATACGAAAACACAAAATGAAACGTTACCGTCACATGAACACTAAAGAGTAACCAAAATAACTGTCAGCTGTTTTTGAAAGTATCCTCCGCCGTTGCTCAGTGTTCAGCGAGTGTGTCTGCTATGCGAAGGGCCCAGTTTGAATTCGTGGCTCTGCCAGAGATTTTTCTTTGGTACGAGGACTGGAACGGGGTGCACTCAACCTCGTAAGGCCAATTGAGGACCTACTTGACTGAGAAGTAACGGCTACAAGATCTCTCGATACGGCCGGGAGAGCGGTATACTGACCCCATGCTCCTCCAAATAACATTCGAGTGACGCCACTGGCGAAGGATGATATGGCGGTCGAGCCAGAAAGAGCTTTTCTTACTTGCACAGCTGTGAAATCAAAATTTGTTCTTGGACAACATTCAATATCTTTTTGCTACTCTTGCACTGTAAGATGGCTGGAACCTCCTCGGTATGGTGTGCACAAGATCGTCGAATTGTTGCGGCTCAAGACTCTGCCACCCTTCACCGGCGTCCCTTCCGAGGTATCCTAGTGTGCGAGAAAGGTTTTTGCGTCATCGAAATGCAAGTTTAAACTGGTTCCATCTGGATTGGGACTATGTCCACAGATACCGCACGCCTTTCCATTCGATTGAATCCTACGTCCGAGAGGAAGAGCGCGAGATGTGCCCATGCATTGTCGTCTCGGAAGATGAGCCCAGCGCCTAAATGTTGACCGTAGGGTCCGACAATAGGCTGGAGGACCCTGTCTTGATGTTGCGTAGCCTCAAATTATCCTCGACAGCGTGGAAAAGCATTCGACATCCGTTGAAGATACCGGCCCGAAACATGACTGACCCACCTCGCAGTTGAAACTGCGGGACTTCACGGCTGGTCTGGGTCGACGCAGCGCTCTCAGTTGCCTCCAACATCCAATAAAAGGGAAGGCATTATGCAGCTACACTACCCACCATCCAGGCTTGACCATGATGCTTCCTTGACATGTAACACAAAGTTTTTGGACTGCAAGCTCAATCTTCGGTTTAACCACTGCAACTGATCAACTCGTCTTTATGTCAGTGGCGCACTGGAGGACAACGACAACATCAATTTAGGCTGCTTACTGCGATACCATGCGACAACAAATTTGTCTTATTTATTGTTTCGTGGACAACAACTTCCCACAAAAATGAAGACGCTGCTCACAACGCATAACGTGCCACTGATAAACATAACATTTCAGCGGCTGACCGCATCGTGGTGTAATCACTATGTTTATAACCAATGTACACAGTGTGTGTGTGTGTGTGTGTGTGTGTGTGTGTGTGTGTGTGTGTGTGTGTGTGTGTGTGTGTGGGCGGGGGGGGGGGGAGTTGGGGGGGGGGGGGGGGGGTGCGGATATGTATTTAATTTGATGTACGGGAAAAAAAGGCTAGACACTGTGCTGTTAAGTCTCTCTGTTGCGGATACCTACGAACAACCTGTAGGTTGCGGTCCATTTTCCCGTTCACTTTGTCAAATTTCTGGTCAGCTGTAGATAATTCTGAGGAAAAGACAAACCTAAACTTTACATACGACATAAATCGATTTTCATCAAAGATATAAATTTAACAACAAAACACATTTTTGATACATTTGGTGACACTAACATTTATGATATTACAGTGTATGCAACAATTACATAGAATTTTGCACACATTAAACGTTATTTTTCAGTCATGATGCACATGCATGCTGATAACAGCTTGACTGTATCTAGGTACTACTTGAGAAAGAAGACGATAAATCTTTGTAAATAAAAATGGAAATGATCATTTGTTCAGAATCTTAAATTTCCATAAATTCTTCATAGATTGCCTTGAAATTCTGGAAACGCTGCATTCGAATACTGGTCTTTTATACCTATTTTTAATATATATGATACGTAATTGTGTAATATCTAAGAATTAAGTTACCAAGACTCTCGAAAAATTCTTGACCGATAAACTTCAAATGTTAAACGATACTCACAAGAGAGAAGATGCTCTGTTGTGCTCTGCTGTAAAAATGTGCAGTTTTGTTTCCTTTGTCTCAGCCAATTTTAATTACGATAGTGAGGCAGTCAAACCATTAGAAAAAGTTCTTCTCCCGTATGTATTCTTTCCAAATCTATATATATTTTTAAAGATAAATTGTGTAAGCAACAATATGTTGCTCTATTTTTGTCTGTGAAGACAATTTTCAAAGAAAACAAGAAAGCTGTATTTCTGGCTTATCGGCTAATGACCAGAAAACTATTACATAATCTGAATTTGCAGTAAAGATAAACGAAGCTCGAGGTCAGAGGCGGGGAGGGGGGGAGGGGGAGGAGATGGACACAGGGATGGGAGGGGCAGGAGGAGATGGACAGAGAGGGGGGCAGGTGGTGATGGAAAAGAGAGAGAGAGAGAGAGAGAGAGAGAGAGAGAGAGAGAGAGAGAGAGAGAGAGAGAAGAAGATGGAGGGAGAGGGGAGGTAGAGGGGAGGAGGAGGAGGAGATTAGCACGTACAGCAGGTGCGTGGTTGGGTACAGCTAGTAGGATATATATAAAAAAAAATCGGCTCTGGTGGACAATTATTACAACAGTACACATTTCGCTAATGCAGGTTTACTTTTATCGCCTCTATAAAGGTGGATGTTACAGAGATTCCCCGTAGACAGACTATTGAGAAAGAAGTTTCCGATACAACGGTAGTAATAATAATAATAAAAACATCTCACTAACTATGCAAGTCACGAGGATGGTGGAAAACTATATGGAGTAGTCTGTATCAGCATTTTTGTAGAGTGTAGCCAGTGGATTAAATCTAATCGGTGACACTGATATTCGTGCAATGGTATCGCAATCGCTTATCCTCCGAGCATTCCTTAATCGGCATGTGTACAAGTTAAAATGTTATTCATGCTGAACCTCTTGGTGAAATGTTATGATTAACTGACATTCTGGGTTGGCCTGAGGTGATGTGGAGATGCTTTTGTCCTCAAGCTGTAGCGGAGAAGAAAATTCTCGCAGCAGTAAATGGCGTGAGTTATCCTCCGGCTGCTGCGGAGAAAATTATTCTCGCAGCAGATCTGGGTTAATCACATCTCACGCTTCGAGTATACCTACAAATGTAGTTCTGAACATTCAGTCATTTTTTCTAACTGCTTTGACACGTCTTCATCATAGAATAACAACATTGGTCAAACTGATATCAACTACGTTTTTTAGAATTGGAACCCCTATTTTTATTACATATTCGTGTAGTAAGTAAAGAAATATGAATGTTTTAGTTGGACCACTTTTTTCGCTTTGTGATAGATGGCGCTGTAATAGTCACAAACGTATAAGTACGTGGTATCACGTAACATTCCGCCAGTGCGGACGGTATTTGCTTCGTGATACTTTTCCCGTGTTAAAATGGACCGTTTACCAATTGCGAAAAAGGTCGATATCTTGTTGATGTATGGCTATTGTGATGAAAATGCGCAACGGGTGTATGTTATGTATGCTGCTCGGTGTCCTGGACGACATAATCCAAGTGTCCGGACCGTTACGTTATTTGAGGAAACAGAGAAATTACGGGACGATGACAGATTTTTTTCACGCGTTCTATTTAGCGACGAAGCGTCATTCACCAACAGCGGTAACGTAAACCGGCATAATATGCACTATTGGGCAACGGAAAATCCTCGATGGCTGCGACAAGTGGAACATCAGCGACCTCGGTGGGTTAATGTATGGTGCGGCATTATGGGAGGAAGGATAATTGGCCCCATTTTATCGATGACAATCTAAATGGTGCAATGTATGCTGACTTCCTACGTAATGTTCTACCGATACCATGGCCCGCACGTTCACCGGATCTGACGTCCCCGGATTTCGTTCTGTGGGGAAATTTGAAGGATATTTGCTATCGTGATCCACCGACAATGCCTGACAACACGAGTCAGCGCATTGTCAATGCATGTGCGAACATTACGGAAGGCGAACTACTCGCTGTTGAGAGGAATGTCTTTACACGTATTGCCAAATGCATTGAGGTTGACGGACATCATTTTGAGCATTTATTGCATTAATGTGGTATTTACAGCTAATCACGCTGTAACAGCATGCGTTCTCAGAAATGGTAAGTTCAAAAAAGTACAAGTATCACATTGGAACAACCGAAATGTTCAAACGCACCTACGTTCTGTATTTTAATTTAAAAAACCTACCTGTTACCAACTGTTCGTCTAAAATTGTGAGCCATATGTTTGTGACTATTACAGCGCCATCTATCACAAAGCGAAAAAAGTGGTCCAACTAAAACATTCACATTTCGTTACGTACTACACGAATATGCTATAAAAATAGGTGTTCCTATTTTTTAGAAAAAAACGCAGTTGATATTCGTTTGACCTATGGAAGCACCATCTAGCGGGCCAACCATAGTGCCATCTGGTTTCCCCCTTCTAGCTTCCCCAGGGAAGCGTCCTGGGACCTCTACTGTTCCTGATCTATATAAATGACCTGGGTGACAATCTGAGCAGTTCTCTTAGACTGTTCGCAGATGATGCTGTAATTTACCGTCTAGTAAGGTCATCCGAAGACCAGTATCAGTTGCAAAGCGATTTAGAAAAGATTGCTGTATGGTGTGTCAGGTGGCAGTTGACGCTAAATAACGAAAAGTGTGAGATGATCCACATGAGTTCCAAAAGAAATCCGTTGGAATTCGATTACTCGATAAATAGTACAATTCTCAAAGCTGTCAATTCAACTAAGTACCTGGGTGTTAAAATTACGAACAACTTCAGTTGGAAGGACCACATAGATAATATTGTCGGGAAGGCGAGCCAAAGGTTGCGTTTCATTGGCAGGACACTTAGCAGATGCAACAAGTCCACTAAAGAGACAGCTTACACTACACTCGTTCGTCCTCTGTTAGAATATTGCTGCGCGGTGTGGGATCCTTACCAGGTGGGATTGACGGAGGACATCGAAAGGGTGCAAAAAAGGGCAGCTCGTTTTGTATTATCACGTTATAGGGGAGAGAGTGTGGCAGATATGATACACGAGTTGGGATGGAAGTCATTACAGCATAGACGTTTTTCGTCGCGGCGAGACCTTTTTACGAAATTTCAGTCAACAACTTTCTCTTCCGAATGCGAAAATATTTTGTTGAGCCCAACCTACATAGGTAGGAATGATCATCAAAATAAAATAAGAGAAATCAGAGCTCGAACAGAAAGGTTGAGGTGTTCGTTTTTCCCGCTCGCTGTTCGGGAGTGGAATAGTAGAGAGATAGTATGATTGTGGTTCGATGAACCCTCTGCCAAGCACTTAAATGTGAATTGCAGAGTAGTCATGTAGATGTAGATGTAGACAAGTTACGTTCTTTGTTGTTTTTTGGTTTGACGCTTATTTCGTCAGATATTTGGCCCGGTCACGATCAATGGACCACCCTGTATAGGATGTTTCAGTGTGTTTATGTCAAGCAAGGACTTTGAAACACGCTGTATATTCTGATGTCTCTTCTTCCTTGACAGCTTTCGGCGTTAATGTTTCCCTCGAGCGTCATATAAGCTATTTCCTTCTATATAAACACATGCAGTGTCATCCTGTCCCTTCTTCTAGTTCGTCGTTTCCATTTTTTCTCGCCAAGTTTGCGGAGAACCTCTTCATTTCCTGCGATCCAAATAATTTTCAGCGTTCTTCTCCAGCACCACACGTCAAACATTTCCATTATTCTCCTTTCCGAATTTTCTACAGTCCATGATTCATTCACAAATAATGATTGATTAGAGAGGTGGTACATTCTCAGAAATTTCATCCAAAAATAAAGGCCAATGCCTACTGGTTGATACGTTTACGATGTAGTATGCTCTATTTGTTTGCTTAGTCTGAGTCTCATATCCTCCGTGCTTCGCCTGTGCTGCATTACTTTGTTTCCAAAGTAGCCGGATTCCTTCACTTCTACCATGTGCTAAATGCTAAATTTGACGCTAACTTCACTCCTGCTGCTCCTCAAAATTTCCGTTTCTTTGATTTATTCCGAGTCTGGATCATTTGCTCAGTACACCATTCATCTCGTTTAACAGGTTTTCTAGTTGTTTCTGGCATTAACAGGGGACATCTAGATCGCCAGAGAATCGTCCCATTACATTATTTTACAATGGGTTTTAATCCTATTTCCTTCCTTCAGTGCATCCTCAATTTATTACAGACAGTATACCCGCCGTCGACTAGGTCGCGAGCAATGGGAGAGTATAAAGAGACGAAAGCGAAGACACACGTGCCGCCAGGGCCCTCGGCTGTGCTAACAGCATCTCCCTGAGAGTAGCTCTAGAAAAGCTTTTAGTCAATAAGCAAAGTCGCTGACCCGGCTACGGTCTTTTCTGGTGCTAAGTGAGCCAGTTCTTACGTACGTCACTAACGCCGTGATCAAAGCGGGCGCCGCTGTGATACACAGGGGCGCGTTGCGTAACGTGCTCTCGATATCTCGGCTGGTCGGGAGCAATCGTCGCGCAAGGCTACTTGCTTGAAAGCGCACTTCGACTCCTCGTAGGACGCTTCTCTTTGTGCGTGTTTACTCGTAAACGTGCACTGCTCCCGCTCACAATATTTTGAGAGAAGCTTAGCAGTTGCTCCTAGGAGATAGTTGCTGGCAGACCGAAGCTTTGGGTTGTGGCATGAGAAGCGCCTAATTAGCTCAGTAAACGAAAGACGAGGGTCGAGGTTAGACTCTCGGTCCAAATACAGTTCTAGTATGTTAGCAAGTTTCTAAAGAGTAGCAGTGCAGCAAATCTAAGGTTTAAATAGCTAAGTACTGCAACAGTTACACTTTTTCACGCGTCTCGGGAATTTTTCCCCCATTCTCAAGAGCTGTGTAAGTTTACATTAGTGCTGCATGTGATAAATATCCGGCTACTGGTGGCAAACCTCAGAGTCACGATGAGCATAAAAGGAACACCAAGACAAGAGAAAAAACGAAAGGCTGTATTTTGAAAGAGAAGGAAACTAGAGTATGATGGGCAAACATCTCGTAGGCGCACTCGAATGTAGTGGTGTGGACATGTTGGGAATGTTGGTCTCACGGGGAGCGTGCAAGGGATAAGTCCCTGCAGTCGCGTATCCTCTGTGCCCTCGGTGGCTCAGATGGATAGAGCGTCTGCCATGTAAGCAGGAGATCCCGGGTTCGAGTCCCGGTGGGGGCACGCATTTTCAACATGTCCCTAATGAAGTACATCAACGCCTGTTTGCAGCTAGGGTGTCCATTTAATTATCATTTCAAACTAGAGAAAAGTATTTAAAAAATCTCAGGGAACAAGATGCCGCTAGGTCAAAGCGGGACAACGGGAGAAGTTGCAGTGAAAGTTGCAGTACAAATCCGAGATAAACCAACAACATACGAGGGTGGTTTGGTAAGTCTGGTAAGAAAAGCAAGAAAAAAATGTTTGATTCGCAAACAACTTCATTACTTCCCGACATAGCCCCCTTTGAGTGGTATACGAGTACTTTTGGTCCAAGGATCCTCCAGCTTTTTCATCCCGTGCGAAAAATAGATTTTGTCAAACTTTGCAAAATACTCTTTGACTGCAACTATTACTTTTTCATTTGATAAAAATTTCTTCCCAGCAAACCATAATTTCAAGTTAGAGAACAGGGAGAATTCATTTGAGGCTACGTCTGATGAAAGAAGTGGATGAGGAACCATTTCAAAGGCAGGTTCTTTGCTCTTTCGTCATTGTTATCGCTGATGTGTGAGGTGGTCCATCATCCTGGTGAAATAGCACTTCCTTGGGTGCCAACCTTAGTCTGTTTTCATTGCGTGCCAACCTTGGTCTTGCAAGTTTGAAACGTTCCAACAATGTTCAATTACGGCTCTGCTTTTTCCAAGTAACCTATGAGGATTATTCCTTGGGGATCCCGAAAATAGTGATCATCACCTTACAGCTGACAAAATGGTCCTGGCTTTCTTCGATGCACATTCGCCAACCTTTGTCCATCGTTTTGTCTGGCGTGTAGCGATCGATCGAGGTTTCATTAACAGTCACAAATCGATGCAAAAAAATCTTGCTGTTTGTGACTAAACACTGCCAGACATTGTGTTGAAATGTTGTGCCAGATGCGCTTTTGGTCGACCGTGCGCAATCGCAGCATCCACCTCGCACACAGCCTTTTCACAGTCAATTATTTGTCCAGGATGTTATGCATTTGCTCAATCGAGTTGCCTGCAGTCTCAGCAATCTCACGAGTTTTTTTCGGCCGTCTTGCACAACCATACTATGAATTCTGTCACTGGTTTTCTTTGTGGTGTCCTCAATTGGATGGCCGCGGTGCGCTTCGTGGTTAAAAAAATGGCTCTGAGCACGATGGGTCTTCAGTCCCCTAGAACTTAGAACTACTTAAACCTAACTAGCCTAAGGACATCACACACATCCATGCCCGAGGCAGGATTAGAAATTGCGACCATAGCAGTCGCACGGTTCCGGACTGAAGCTCCTAGAACCACACGGCCGCGGCCGGCGGTTCGCTTCGTCTTCGGTCCTTGTCCGACTGAGTTTAAATTTGTTACCCCAAAAGTAAATGGTCTTCAATGATGGTGCAGAGTCCGCGAGACCTTCAGCCAATTCTGTTTTGATACGTGCGGTAGTCCAACTCTTCAAAAGCAGATGTTTCATAACAGCACGAAACTCAGTTTTCGCCATTTGCAATCGCAGTCGACACACTGATCAATTTAGACAGCTGTCAACAATGAACGGTACATTGTGGAAATTCTTTATACGATCCTAGGAATAATCAGGCTTGACAACTATGAAGATGCAACAAAATGTTCTTTTATTTCAGAGAAATTTACCAGACTTACCAAACCATCCTCGTACTAGTAGCATAAGAATGATACAAATAGCCTTACGACGTCTAACTTAGACTTCCAACAATGCCTCCTTTTCGATGAAGATGTAACATTCAATTTTAGAATTTTAATCGTAATGATGGTATTTACGAAAATATGTATTGAGCTTATGCCACTGAAATAGACTTGCCCTTTCGGTATCAAAATAATGTACCTAAAACATATTACATGTCAAACGATTGCCAGGTATGTGTATAAGTTTCGTCTCGTTCCTATCAAATTTAGCATTGTGGGACGTCTTGAAACTCACCGAGTCAGTTATACAAAAATGGCAATTTTAGAATCTTGCCGCACGAGCAATTCCCTTTACCTGCGGGCATCCTTGTTGTACTTCCCTATCACAGAGACCGCTGGACAGTTGCGGCAGTAGCATGAGATTGCGTTCGACGTCAAAGCAGTCCAATTCCCACACGCTACCGAATAAGGCCGATCGCCAGGTTTG
This sequence comes from Schistocerca gregaria, assembly GCF_023897955.1. Lineage (NCBI taxonomy): Eukaryota > Metazoa > Arthropoda > Insecta > Orthoptera > Acrididae > Schistocerca > Schistocerca gregaria. The sequence continues at coordinate 409,531,050 of NC_064920.1, forward strand.
GTCACAAAGGACCGGACGACGTCCATCATGATGCAGCAACATAGGAGCCAAATAACCTCGACCGTCGTTGATACTCCAAGGGAAAAAAAAAAGAAAAGAGTTCGTCGACAGACGTCCCAGTCTGAATCGTTTTCAGAGATTCACAACATTCAGAGTGCAATGCCCTTACGGAAGTAGTCACAGCTTCCAAGTTTGATCATGGTGTTTGATTGGAAGGTGATCCGGGAAGACTGGGCTACCGCTAGTTTTTTGTCCTCCCATCTGCTCGTCCTTTTTGATGTCGCCGTCCCCAATGACAGTACTTGGTAAGCAGCTTCAGCATTTAAGTCGGTGGGATGACACCCGTTGATCGCAATGACATCTGCCTGGTGATTTTTCGGGCGCATCCACGTTGTGGTCTATGTAAATTGAAAGAGTCCTCCGATTCTAAAAACGAACCGTGGCACCAGTTATCCATCAGCAAATAGTGTACGGCGACAAACACAGAATGGTTGGAACTGTCGTTAGAGCGTGACGAAAGTATCGTAGCATCATACAATGGCTAGAAAAACTTAAGTTGGCTGCGTTTGCTTACGGAAATTTCTGATCCTGGACATCATGAAACAAGCTCGCGGACAACTTCACATTTGCCTCCCAAAGGAACATGACACGGATATGACTTCAAGCCAGTGTTACGAACAAATGGAAACGAGCATTAAATAGATCGCAGTCGAGCTGCGTCACATATCTTGTTTAGTACTAAAATTGTTTACTGAGTATAATTATCGTATTAGAAACGAAAGGAAGGAAGGAATAAAAGTAAGAGTTTAATGCCCGGTCAGACAAGAGGCGGGAGCCTTCGGAGAGCAGCTGGCGGCTCGTGACTTTCTAGAGAGATCGCTGCGAGATTTGGTTGGTTCAAATGGCTCTGAGCACTATGGTACCTAACTTCTGAGGTCATCAGTCCACTAGAACTTAGAACTACTTAAACCTAACTAACCTAAGGACATCACACACATGCATGCCCGAGGCAGGATTCGAACCTGCGACCGCAGTGGTCGCGCGATCCAGACTGTAGCGCCTAGAACCGCTCGGCCACCCCGGCCGGCCTTGATTTGGTGCGTGCGGACATATCTTTATACCAAGGTGCTCTTAGACCTGCTTCTTGAGCAGGTATGGCTGTCCTCCAGTGTTATCTTCACTTTTTTCTACTTCAGTGAACCACGCGTTCTTGATGCGAAAGTAACAGAAGACCTGACTGCTCAACCTTGCAGGACTCATACGGGCCAAGTGGCCACAGAAAATACACCTCACAACCTTTGAATGATATCTGAGAGCTTTTCTATAAGTATATATAGTTCATGGTTGTGTCCCATCTCGGATTCACAATTTTCTTTGCCTGCGCCAGGAATTTTACTAGCCCTGTGCCTCTTATTTCTAATTTCTCGATGGCACCTTTTCTACTCATGGCAAGGAATTCCGCGGCACATTACTGAGCAGTAATGTCTTATCTTGGCACTGATTGATGTTGATTTCATCTAGAAGACGCTCTTGTTTGGTTGTTATGCTGTTTCCGTTTTCCTGATCCATGATGCAAAGCCTTATTTCGTAAGCGGTGCTGGGCTCTGTTCCCTCTCCTAGTTATTGAAGCTTCTGCGTCCGTTTAATTTTCCCTTCTTCTACCTCTATAACTCTGGGTGATGACTTCATATTTGTAATACGTTCAGATTACTTGAACGAGATCTGGAGTCCTGCTTTTGCTGCTTGCATCTGCAGTTCGTTGATTTGTTCTGCAGCTGTGTCTAGAGAATCGGACAAAAATTGCGAAATTATTCTTAAAAACCATGCACAGTGAACTGTCAAATTGACGTTTCTGTACCCAAGTCTGGTAATATTTCCGACAGCTTTGTCATTCACTCTTTTTTTGCCATTCGCTGTCGCCTTCTCGAGTACACATTTGGAAAGCAGATGTGGGGATTTTCCCCTTGCCTACGCCGACTTGATTTTAAAAGCACCTCACATCTGTCCCAGACTTCATTTTAGAGGTCGTGTCATTGAGAGTCTGTCGGGTAATCGCATTTGTTTTATTATCGAAGCCAAATTCTTTCAGGATTTCGAAAAGACTTATTCTTCGGTCTGAGTGAAATCTATGAAATTCTTACGTCTACATTTTATTAGTCTGACTTTGTCGGTCCGAAGGCGTAGCGTGAATATAAGAGGGTTTGGCGTTGGGTTAGCAATCCGACCCTATAAAACGTTTTTACCTTAGAAAAAAATTCAGAAATCTGACCCGACAATTCTGAATCTGAACCAGAATCTAAATCTCGACATGGACATGCCAGTGACTTGAATAATCCGAGAATGACGCCGACTTGGTACCCAGTCACCAATGAAACGGGATTTAATGTTTGGTGCAAAAAATTCGACTTGGATTGGGACTTGAAATGCGCTGTCCTTAAATCAAGCAGGCCGGCCTGCAAATACTCCGTGAGTTAGTTCCGCATGAACAAGGCGTACTGTGCCTTTGTGAAGCTCGTTGGACGGGCAGCGATCAAATAGTCAGCGATTTGGTACAACAGTCCTTTATTCAGGGCATCATGGTCAACATGTGCGTGGTGCTGGAGTGGTAGTTACCTGCTAAGGCTGTGGTTGCATGGAATCCAGTTAATGAGTAATCACTGCACGCTGTGACTCTATTCACACCGGGTCTATGCACCAACGGAAGATTCAGTGAAGACAAGGATGTTTTATGCGAGGAATTGCACGATACATTTGATGAGAAACCCAGATATGATCTTCCATTTCTTATGACTGATACTAATGATTTGCATAGCAATGAACGTAACTACTTTCAGCATTTTGTTCGATCCTTTGCGCCAGCAAAAATAACGATTGATAATGGGGAACGTTTCAGTTTATCCGTAGCTTTCATTGGACTCCGTATAGGCAGTAGTTTCATGTAACATAAGATCTGGCGTTCGCTTGATGGAAGTTAAATGAAATTCATTACGGGAAACCAGTCGCAATATATCAAAATGACGTTTCTGAATGTGATAACTAAAGCCCAGTTTTGTAAACAAAATGAATAATTTTTCCACATTTTGGGGATAAGTAGTAAGGTTGTACTTTGTAAGAGAGTCTAAGTAAGCAGTTTTAACTATGTTTGTCTGTGCTTATTTATCCTTATTTTGCAAGAAAACTTTTTGGTTACTTGTTTTATCATGTCTAATTCAAATAGCTTATTTGGCCGAAAACTGTTTTTTTATCGGCGATGTTAAGGTAAAGTGTGAAATAACAACTGAGAGGAGAAAAACTTGCTGCGATTGGGCAGATGAGTCATCAGTTCGTTATCTCCTCGGAATGATACCATTGGTATGGACGGGGAATCCCCGAGATCCAAGGTGCAGAGTGAAGTGGAACGCTCGTTAGTTTAATGTGCACTACTGCTCGCTGATGTAATTACGGAGAGCGACTCACAAAAACCTCTTAATCAGCATTCTTATGCAAATGCGTAAATGAGTTTGGAAAAAGTATTTTCAGTGATGACGGTATTGTCGTTTTTGTTTGGTGCATGAAAATAACGTTTCTGTGAAGAAAAAATATGACGTTTTAAACATCTTGCGGCATAAGGGACGTTTAAGAATAAATCTGAGTTAAACCAGCAACTGCTTAAAAGCAATGTTGGCGCACAATCGAGTTTTAAATATTTTTTTCAAATACTTATGTTCAGCATTTGTTAGTTCCGATTTTCCGTTGTGTAAATCGAATAATGTGCCGCTTCATGTATTATCAGAAAAATATACAAACAAAAGGGCAAATCTACATTGCGCAGAAACTATATGCCACAGTATTTTCAAGAAGTAATTTATAATATTCGGAATACTTTGAAGCACGAGAACATGTGGATTTCTACTGACAAAACAACAGATGCATCGGAACAGTGCGTATTTAGTGCTGTAATTGGTGGTATGAAATCGGGGAGCAACCATTTCTTCGTACTATACAAATACTCGACCGAGTAAATAATTCCACTGTTGCCAAATATTTAGTGAATCGTTAGCTTTCCTGTAGTCAGAAGGAGTACGGTACGACAGAGTATTGTTACTTCTTAGTGATGCTGCTCCATATATCGTAAAAGCGGAAATCTGATTTAAAACTCTAAATTAGTTCATCTGACGTGCCTTGTTTGTGGTTTACATCGTGTCGCTGAAATAGTCAGAAATCAGTACAACTATATGCATCTTCTTTTTTCTGTAGTGAAAAAAGTGTCAAGTCACCAATTAAAATCGACACACACCTTGAACTACTTCTGAATTTGGATTTACCTCCTTAGCCAGTTTTAACTCGGTGAGGAACGGTATTACAGGCTATGTCTTACTACGCGGAACATTTCAGTGAAGTGAAAAATGTTTTGAATTTTCTAAATGCAGAAGACGCAGTCGGTACTGCCACAGCCCAAAAATGTTTCCCTAAAAACGGGATCCAAGAGAAGATACAGTACATCCATAATCGTTTCTCCAAAATGCCTAGTATTTTAAAGCAGCTGGACATTTGAAATAATTCCTTCGAACATTCAGTTTCCCTAACAGACGAAATTTTAGCAACATTATCTTGCGTTCGGGAAACTGAATCAGTTGCTAGAGAAAAACTGATTGCAAAACACTGTGGAAAACTTTTGAAAAGCTTTCTGGCGAAGAAACAAGTACTGAAGAAGAATTCACCGAAGAACTGTGGTGTTTTTCAGGTGCCCCTGTGGCGTCATGCGACGTCAAAAGAACTGCACAAATCATTCTTCACTGACAGACGCAGGAATTTTACACAGGAAAATATCAGGGTGACCTCCCTTGTGTACTGTACCAACCTTCAGGAAGATAAGAGTTCTGTCAAACTACAATATTTGCGTGTATTCATTTTTGCTTATTTTGGTAATTATTTTCACCACTCTTCATGTTTATCTGCTTGCTTATTTTGCTATTTTACTGAGCTTGGAAAACCGGTCTTTAGTGTTACCGTAATCGTATGTTTTTTTAGTCTCGTGTCCCCACGATGGGCTTATTTGAAACGGATTTTGTCCCCAAACGATGGAATAACTTGCCAGTTTCGAAGCAGGCGGCGGCGGCGCCGCCCTTGGCCGCATTGTGCGTAGGCAGTGAGTCGTCACTACTAGTGCCGCTCGCCTTGGTTCTCGGCGCTCATCGCACTACTTTCTCCGGACGGCGCGTTGCGTAGGCGACGAGCACTCATTAGAGGTGCGACCACTAGGCGGTGGTGCACCGCCTGTTTCGACACGAGCGCCATGCAGACGACCTGACATTTGGAGGGCACACTGCCTTCACTCAGCTCTTCCTGCACTGTCGCCGGGAGGGTAGTAGGCGCAGTCTAAAGACCAGGGTTATATGCACATTAAAAACATTAAAATTTGCATAAAAAGTGTCGAAATACGCAAGATCAAATAATAAAAAAACATGCTACACTACTGGCCATTAAAATTGCTACACCAATAAGAAATGCAGATGATAAACGGGTATTCATTGGACAAATATATTATACTAGAACTGACATGCGATTACATTTTCAAGCAATTTGGGTGCGTAGATTCTGAGCAATCAGTACCCAGAACAATCACCTCTGGCAGTAATAACGGCCTTGATACGCCTGGGCATTGAGTCAAACAGAGCTTGTTTGGCGTGTACAGGTACAGCTGCCCATTCAGCTTCAATACGATACCACAGTTCATCGAGAGTAGTGACTAGCGTATTGTGACGAGCAAGTTGCTCGGCCACCATTGATCAGACGTTTTCAATTGGTGAGAGATCTGGAGAATGTGCTGGCCAGGGCATCAGTCGAACATTTTCTGTATCCAGAAAGGCCCTACAGGACCTGCAACCTGCGGTCGTGCATTATAATGCTGAAATATAGGGTTTCGCAGGGATCGAATGAAGGGTAGAGCCACGGGTCGCAGCACACCTGAAATGTAACGTCCACTGTTCAAAGTGCAGTCAATGCGAACAAGAGGTGACTGAGACTTGTAACCAATGGCACCCCATACCATCACGCCGGGTGATACGCCAGTATGGCGATGACGAATACACGCTTCCAATGTGCGTTCACCGCGATGTCGCCTAACGCGGATGCGACCATCATGATGCTGTAAACAGAACCTGGATTCATCCGAAAAAATGACGTTTTGCCATTCGTGCACCCAGGTTCCTCGTTGAGTACACCATCTCAGGCGCTCCTGTCTGTGATGCACCTTCGAGGTTAACCGCAGCCATGGTCTCCGAGCTAATAGTCCATGCTGCTCCAAACGTCGTCGAACTGTTCGTGCAGATGGTTCCTGTCTTGCAAACGTCCCCATCTGTTGACTCAGTAATCGAGACGTGGCTACACGACCCGTTACAGTCATGCGGATAAGATGCCTGTCATCTCGAATCCTAGTGATACGAGGCCGTTGGGACCTAGTACGGCGTTCCGTATTATCCTCCTGAACCCACCGATTCCATATTCTACTAACAGTCATTGGATCTCGACCAACGCGAGCAGCAATATCGCAATACGATAAACCGCAATCGCGATATTGTATTACAATCCGACTTTTATCAAAGTCGGACACGTGATGGTACGCATTTCTCCTCCTTACACGAGGCATCTCAATAACGTTTCACCAGGCAACGCCGGTCTACTGCTGTTTGTGTATGAGAAGTCGGTTGGAAACGTTCCTCATGTCAGCACGTTGTAGGTGTCGCGACCGGCGCCAACCTTGTGTGAATGCTCTGAAAAGCTAATCATTTGCATATCACAGCATCTTCTTCCTGTCGGTTAAATTTCGCATCTGTAGCACGTCATCTTCGTGGTGCAGCAATTTTAATGGCCATTTGTGTATTTACTGTGTGCATTATATCTCAGAGTCGAACCTGTGCATATCAATTGTACGAGGAAGAGCGCCGGCCACGCGAAAAATCGGTACTTTTAGAACGATGATATTTTCTGAATACTTTCTGTTAGAGGTTAGGAAAGGGGATCTTTCTGGGATTATTTTCTAAAAATTTGCAGAATGAGGACCCATACGGTGTTTGAAGAGTTGTTCCTTTTTTTGCTATTGTTGTCTGTAAAAAGGGGATGCGGTGCGAGTGAGTCGCAGGGATACAATTTATTTTACATTTTTCTATTATTGTAAACATAGACGGCCAAGTACTCTTCCAAATGTTCGGTAATGAGATTGTGTCTTCGATCACTCAAATCATTTTTATAAGCAGAAAAGGACTGAGGTAACTGGGCAGTATTTGAATTTGGGTACTATGTTGGCCCTTATTCTTTCTGATAAAAATTCACTCGTCCCATTAATGAAGCTATGGTTCAGAGCGTGGATTATTGTTTAAAATGTTTTCAAACTTTTCTTTAAGTTTTCTTGGGTATACCTTTGGCAATGAGGAGATAACTAGAATAATTTTGTTAATTAACTGAATAGATTCACTCGACGACAAACCTTGAGTTTCAAGCTTTTTAATACTTGCAGGCGTATGGGGAAAATTAGTGCTAATCACAGAAATGTCTATTTTAATAGCGGCCTCTGCACTATCGAAGACGTTTAATACCCCTTTAATGGCCTAGAAATGTTCATTGTAGAACACCACAGCTTTGACCCACGTACTGTAACGAGTTGCCACTGGTTCGGTAAAGGCACATTTGGTAGTTTTTCTTTGCACGTCTTGATTATAGCAGGAGTCTTTAGAAATGCATTATTTGTGAAATCTACGGTTTTTTTAAAGCAAGGCGATGTACTCCATGAGCAAAGCGCGTCACATGAGTCAAATTCGGATAAAATATCTGAGAGCTTTTCCTGCTTTGATCATATAGGGAACAGCATCTGAAATAAACACAAACACCCTTTCATCTGCAAAATATTCTGATTTTCTAATACCCTCTTTCACAAATCTGGCGATCGTAGAGTGGTTTATTTTTCCAACTTCTTTGCAGGCTGCTAAATAGGAAGAAGAAGGCTCTTTTTTTGAAAAAAAAAAAGCACCAACAATTAAATTTGCAATGTACCGGCCACAAGTGTCTGTAGTTTCATCAACTGAAATCCACGAGGGTAATCCCAAAAGTAAGGTCTCCTATTTTTTATAAGTACGTAGACCTGTTTATTTCTACAATTGTTTACACCAGTTTACAGCTTGAACATTTAGCTATTTTTCGACATAATCACTATTTCTGTCGATGCATTTTTGTACACGCTGTTCAAGAAATGGTTCAAATGGCTCTGAGTACAACTTTAGAGGTCACCCGTAGCCTGGAACTTAGGACTACTTAAACCTAACTAACCTAAGGACATCACACACATCCATGCCCGAGGCAGGATTCGAACCTGCGACCGTAGCGGTCGCTCGGTTCCAGACTGCAGCGCCTAGAACCGCACGGCCACTCCGGCCGACTGTACACGCTGTGGCAGTTTTTGTATGCCCATGTCATACCAGCTCGCCGCCATGCTGTTCAAAAGTTATGAACCTCTTCTTTCACCTCGTCGTCGGAGCTGAACCGCTTTCCGGCCATATGTTCTTTTAACCTAGGGAACAGCTGATAGTCACTGGGCGCCAAGTCAGGATTATAGGGTAGGAGGGTGTTTATGTTCCACTGAAACTGTTGCAGGAGAGCAACAGTTTGCCGAACGATGTGTGGGCGAGCGTTGTCATGGAGAATGTGTACGCCCTTGCTCAACATTCCTCTTCTCCGGTTCTGAATTGGCCGTTTGAGTTGTTTCAGAGTCTCACAGTGCCTGTCAGCGTTAATTGTGGTCCCAGAGATTCAGTTCCGTCGACGTGGTGAAAGAAGAGTGGCTTGCGGTGTATATAGTAGATGCAGGTGAATAAGTAGTAAGGTGGAAAGGTGCGAGGGGCAGGGAGAAGGTAGATGTCGCTAGGGTATGTACCTTCAGCCAGACACTGAACGGTAGCTTGTGGAGTACTTACGTAGATGCAGCCTACTACAAAAGAAAGGGCCTTATTCATAGCGTACCTTTTAAACCGCCCATATTACAAAGGCTCAAGGAAAAGAAAAATCCATTGTCGACGGATATGAAATTCGACCATATATTAGAGCATCTCACACATTGCTTTTAAGAATCATTAGTATCCCTCTACATGTGAACCGTTTGTAGCACGAAGAGTATTGAGACTGTTTGAATGACATTTCCACCATTTGACTGTAAAAGCTTTTTTTTTTTACTATCATGATTTGGGCTTATGTCATCATCAAGTATAAAATGTTGGGTATAATAAGACTTTGTTAAGTGAAGTCATCGTCAAGATCTATTGAACTGGGTGTCGCAGACTGTACTTAAGTATAAAATCATCGAAATATATGGCAGGCAGGTAGAAAACGCGTTTTACAGCCACATATTTTCAGACCGTGCTCACTGCACATGTAACTACTGTACTGTGTTCATCCTGTGGCTCAATTGTTTCATGGCTGGAAAATGTGTTTGTACCTGTCTTGCACACATATCGGTACTGTACTTGTCTACAGGCTGGGACACCCAGTTCAGTAGGTCTTGACGATGACTTCACTTAACTTTTGCAATCCAGTAAATAACTTCTTCGATCCATCACATCACTAAATGTATCATTTAAGTCAATTTCATTTTATTACGGTTATAATTACGTATACCACTAGTCCATTTTAATGATACATTTGTTTTCTTGTCTTTCCACACTTGGCTCAACATCCTTGAGTCTTCGAATAGTTTTCGCGCACGGAATGATCTTGTCTCATTGTCATTAATCAAAGATGGTAATATGCAAAGATTGTAAACTTCACTTCCCAGACTCAAGAATGCTTGGTTTTGACAATATTTAGTTCGCAAAAAGCACTACCTGACAGTATTACTCCTCTACTTGTTTATTTTTCATTTCAAAGACTCTTGGTCTTCATAACCTAACCACAAAAACTCTTCAGTTGCTTCTATGATTTAACTACACTCCTGGAAATTGAAATAAGAACACCGTGAATTCATTGTCCCAGGAAGGGGAAACTTTATTGACATATTCCTGGGGTCAGATACATCACATGATCACACTGACAGAACCACAGGCACATAGACACAGGCAACAGAGCATGCACAATGTTGGCACTAGTACAGTGTATATCCACCTTTCGCAGCAATGCAGGCTGCTATTCTCCCATGGAGACGATCGTAGAGATGCTGGATGTAGTCCTGTGGAACGGCTTGCCATGCCATTTCCACCTGGCGCCTCAGTTGGACCAGCGTTCGTGCTGGACGTGCAGACCGCGTGAGACGACGCTTCATCCAGTCCCAAACATGCTCAATGGGGGACAGATCCGGAGATCTTGCTGGCCAGGGTAGATGACTTACACCTTCTGGAGCTCGTTGGGTGGCACGGGATACATGCGGACGTGCATTGTCCTGTTGGAACAGCAAGTTCCCTTGCCGGTCTAGGAATGGTAGAACGATGGGTTCGATAACGGTTTGGATGTACCGTGCACTATTCAGTATCCCCTCACGATCACCAGAAGTGTACGGCCAGTGTAGGAAATCGCTCCCCACACCATGATGCCGGGTGTTGGCCCTGTGTGCCTCAGTCGTATGCAGTCCTGATTGTGGCGCTCACCTGCACGGCGCCAAACACGCATACGACCATCATTGGCACCAAGGCAGAAGCGACTCTCATCGCTGAAGACGACACGTCTCCATTCGTCCCTCCATTCACGCCTGTCGCGTCACCACTGGAGGCGGGCTGCACGATGTTGGGGCGTGAGCGGAAGACGGCCTAACGGTGTGCGGGACCGTAGCCCAGCTTCATGGAGACGGTTGCGAATGGTCCTCGCCGATACCCCAGGAGCAACAGTGTCCCTAATTTGCTGGGAAGTGGCGGTGCGGTCCCCTACGGCACTGCGTAGGATCCTACGGTCTTGGCGTGCATCCGTGCGTCGTTGCGGTCCGGTCCCAGGTCGACGGGCACGTGTACCTTCCGCCGACCATTGGTGACAACATCGATGTACTGTGGAGACCTCACGCCCCACGTGTTGAGCAATTCGGCGGTACGTCCACCCGGCCTCCCACATGCCCACTATACGCCCTCGCTCAAAGTCCGTCAATTGCACATATGGTTCACGTCCACGCTGTCGCGGCATGCTACCAGTGTTAAAGACTGCGATGGAGCTCCGTATGCCACGGCAAACTGGCTGACACTGACGGCGGCGGTGCACAAATGCTGCGCAGCTAGCGCCATTCGACGGCCAACACCGCGGTTCCTGGTGTGTCCGCTGTGCCGTGCGTGTGATCATTGCTTGTACAGCCCTCTCGCAGTGTCCGGAGCAAGTATGGTGGGTCTGACACACCGGTGTCAATGTGTTCTTTTTTCCATTTCCAGGATTGTATTACTTACTTTCCGTGTCCGGTCAAGAACATCTTAGCTCTCTTCCTCCAAAAGTCTGCAGCTTTAATAGCGTCATTATTCTATAAAAGTGCAAGAAAACGCCATGAGACAATGTTCAAACGTCTGTTTTTCTCCGTATGTTCAAACGTCTGTTTTTCTCCGCCTTGACACTTGTCGTCTTCAGAGCTGCCGAACTCTATCTGGCTTCCAATTCGTAATGTTTTCTTGTCGATATGTTTTAATACATTAGTCTAGTGTTATTGTAATTCATTTTCAGGCCTAGTTTGACACTCGCTGTATAAGTTCTTCGATTTGTTGATCCCACTTGGGAGCTAACAGAGCTTTCTCATTCACTAAACTTGGGTCGCTTAGCTATGATACATTACAGGTATTCCTTATTTTCCCCTGGTTAAGGAAAGAAATCTCTCCCTGGCACTACTTTGCTGAGTGAATCACCTTATTGACTCCACTTATCATCCTGAATTTCTCACTACCGTGATGAAGGTCCAGTGCAAAATATTGCACTGAAGAATATCCTCCAGTAGACCAACGTACACTGACGTGACGAATCATGGGATAGTGATATGCACATATACAGATGTCGCAAGCAATAAACGATCAGTTCGTTGTGGAGGTGTCATTTGTACTCAGGTGACTCATGTGAAAAGCCGCGCGACGTGATTATGGCCACACTACGGGTTCAAAAATTGTTCAAATGGCTCTGAGCACTATGGGACTTAACTTCTGAGGTCATCAGTCCCCTAGAACTCAGAACTACTTAAACGTAACTAACCTAAGAACATAACACACATCCATGCCCGAGACAGGATTCGAACCTGCGACCGTGCAGTCCCGCGGTTCCGGACTGAAGTGCCTAGAACCGCTCGGCCACACCGGCCGGCCGACACACGACGGGAATTAATAGAATTTGAACCAGGAATGGTAGTTTGTGCTAGATGTTTTCGGTTTCGGAAATTATTAGGGAATTCAACATTCCGAGATCCACAGTGTCAAGAGTGCCGAAAACACCAGATTTCAAACATTGCCTTTCACCACGCTGAACTGAGTGGCCGATGGTCCTTACTTAACGACCGAGATTAGCAGCGTTTGCGTCAAGTTATCAGTGTTAACAGACAAGAAACACTGCGCGTGAAATAACCACACAAATGAATATGGGACGTATGTCGAAAGTATTCGTTAGGACAGTGGGGCGAATGAGAGCGCTAACGCGCTGCTTCCTGGACTCGGGTAGGCGCACCGGCCCCGGATCGAATCCGCCCGGCGGATTACCGTCGTCGGTCGGTGTGGCGGCCAGCCTGGATGTGGTTTCTAGGCGGTTTTCCACATATCGCTAGGTGAATACCGGGCTGGTTCCCACGTTCCGCGTCAGTTACACGACTCGCTGACATCTGATCTGAACATGCTCGCACTATTCCATGAATTATACTCGACGCAGACAGCAGGGGTACACCAATTCCGTCACGGGGGGGGGGGTGGGGGGGGGGGGGCAGGAAGGGCATCCGGTTACCCCTTTCCACTAACCCCAAATCCGTTCTTAACAATGCAGACCCTTCGTCAGCGCGGGACATGGCACCAGTGAAAGAAAGAAGGAAGGAAGGAAGGAAGGAAGGACAGTGGGGCGAAGTATGGCGTTAATGGGCTACGATACCAGACAGCCTGCGCCAGTGCCTCCAACAGCACATCGCCTGCAGCGCTGCTCCTGGGCTCGTGACCACATCAGTTGCACCCGAGACAACTGGAAAACAATGGCCTGGTCAGATGATTCCCGATGTCAGTTGACAAGAGCTGATGGTAGGGTTAGACTGTGGCACAGAACCCACGATGCCACGGATCGAAGTTGCCAACAAGGCAATGTGCAAGCTGGTGATGGCTTCATAATGGTGTGGGCTGAGTTTATATGGAACGGACTGGGTCCTCTGGTCTACCTAAGCTGACCATTGACTGGGAATGGTTATGTCCGTCTACTTGGAGACCATTTGCAGCCATACAACGATGGAATTTTGCTTCAAATGGCTCTGAGCACTACGGGACTTAACATCTGAGATCATCAGTCCCCTCGAACTTAGAACTACTTACACCTAACTAACCTAAGAACACCACACACATCCATGCCCGAGGCAGGATTCGAACCTGCGACCGTAGCGGTCGCGCGGTTCCAGACTGTAGCGCCTAGAACTGCTCGGCCACTGCGGCCGACGATAGAATTTTTATGGATGACAATGCTCCTTGGCACCGGGCCACAACTGTTCGCGATTAGTTTGGAGAACATTATCGACAATTTGAGCGACTGATTTTCCTCTCAGATCGAACCACATGAATCCCATAAAACATTCATGGGACATAACGGAGATCTCAGTTCGTTCACAAAATCCTGCACCGGCAGCGCTTTCGCAATTATGGATGCTTCACAGGCGGCACGGCTCAGTATTTCTGCAAGGGATTTTCAACGACTTGGGTCCATGCCACGTGGAGTTACTGCACTACATCGGGCAAAAGGAGATCCGACACGATATTAGGAAATATTCCTCAGTGCAGATTGCATAATCCTTTGTTTCCCAAGGCCTGTTAGCACAGATTTCTATGTCGAACGCTATTTCGGAATATAGGAGTTGCAGGCAAAGTGATAATTTACATTTACTGCACCGTTTTACAACTTTGTTCGAGGCTTGTAAATGGCCCATCCTCTTGCATTGCCTAATTAAAATTCCATGTTTTCTTCTATTCGTTTGGTGGTAATGTCAGTGAATATCTTGTATATTACAAGGTGATTAAGTCTAAATGTTTTAGACAGTTACTTAACTTCTGTGAACAGGTCGCGGTCATATTGTTCTCTTATCTTCCGATTCTCATTTGCTGTCAGGTATTGTGAAGTACCTTATGTGCTGACGTCTTGAGTTGGCAGACTGTACTGACAAGTGGAACGTGACACACTCAAACCATTCAATACTGCTTCTGTAAACTGTATCTTCGAACAACAAGTAAAAGGGGACTTTGGTCGTCTTATCTTCTATCTCGTGACTGGGCGCTTTCCGACAGCACAGAAACATAGTGCAGACTGCTGAATATTCTCCAGTCTCTTGGCACCATTGTGTGCTGAAACACGGAGGAATGCTACCGAAAATTATCAATGAAAATCTGCTATTTCAGCTCTTCAAGAAACTTTACTTTGGATTATGCTGCATACTAATCAGTTTAGCAGAGTGTATTTTAGAGAATAGGACGACACAGGCCAATACCGTTACTTGGCCCCATATTGTTCAACTGAACAAAAATGTTAAAACGAAAATATCTTGTGCTCAAATCGTTTAAAGGAAGAGTATTTTTAATGTGTGTTTCTAAATTGCCTTTAGGCACATTTAGGACATGTAATGAAGAGCGAACAGTTGTTTTGAACAGGGGCTCACGAAAAAAAAAAAAAAGATTATTAACCCTGAAACTCCATAGCAGATTAAAACCGCGTGCCAGACGGAGATTTGAACCCAGAACCTTGCCTTGCGCAGGAAGTGCTCTTACTTACCAGCTGAGGATACAGACGAAAATCAAGACTCGTCCTCACAGTTAACCTTCACCAATACTCATCCTATTTACCACATTTTTTAGAAGTTCTCCAGCGTACCTTGCTAGCAAAGTTCAGGATTCTATTCCTGGTCGAGAATACAGTTTTAATCTCCCACCAGTTCTCTAATCAGGTCACGCTCTGTAGCAGAGTGAAAGAGTCATTCAGGAAACATCAGTGCTGTTTGTAACCGAATCTAATTTTGAATTTTCTCCAGAATCCACCAATACAAGTTGCATTCATCAAACACACTTGGCGTCAATGTGACAGGAAGAGAATCTCCTTACCACCGAAAGTAGTTGCCGTTATGAGGTGCCTTGTCTGGCGCACAGTAACTATGCAAGGTGATTCCGTGATAATGTAACAAACTTTGAGAGATGAAGAGGAATAGTAAATATGTATTTGAGGTAAAGAACCCTGGTCCGGAAACGACCATCAAGTATGGACTCCAAAAACATACCTTAACAGCTATGAGAAATTGTTCATCTTTGCTACTGTGAAGTCTCTCTTCTAATGAACAGGTACTTATAGCTGTTAAGGTATACGTTTTAGGGTCCATGTTTACTAGACACGTTTTTCTTGTTTTGGTCATTACCACCTCTGAAAGTAGCCTATTCTGCAATCTTAGCAACAACGGTAGCGGTACATGTACTCAACCGTCGGAGGTATCAGAACGATTTTCGCTCTGTAACTCTTGACTCGGTCGTTTCCGGACCAGTGTCTCTTGAATCAAACTGGTACATTTACCCTTCTTCAACATCCCTGAAAGTTTGTAACACCTTCACGAACCAATCCTATACAGCCTCGTCACAACACAAAATGGGTTTAGGCAACATCTGTAACTAAATTGTTGTTGTTGTTGTTGTTGTTGTTGTTGTAGTCTTCAGTCCTGAGACTGGTTTGATGCAGCTCTCCATGCTATTCTATCCTGTGCAAGCTTCTTCATCTCCCAGTACCTACTGCAACCTACATCCTTCTGGATCTGCTTAGTGTTTCATCTCTTGTCTCCCTCTACGATTTTTACCCTCCACGCTGCCCTCCAATGCAAAATTGGTGATCCCTTGATGCCTCAGAACATGTCCTACCAACCGATCCCTTCTTCTAGTCAAGGTGTGCCACAAACTTCTCTTCTCCACAATCCTATTCAATACTTCCTCATTAGTTATGTGATCCACCCATCTAATCTTCAGCATTCTTCAGTAGCACCATATTTCGAAAGCTTCTATTCTCTTCTTGTCTAAACTATTTATCGTCCACGTTTCACTTCCATACATGGCTACACTCCATACAAATACTTTCAGAAACGACTTCCTTACACTTAAATCTATGCTCGATGTTAACAAATTTCTCTGCTTCAGAAACAGTTTCCTTGACATTGCCAGTCTACCTTTTACATCCTCTCTACTTCGGCCATCATCAGTTATTTTGCTCCCCAAATAGCAAAACTCCTTTACTACTTTAAGGGTCTCATTTCCTAATCTAATTCCCTCAGCATCACTCGACTTAATTCGACTACATTCCATTATCCTCGTTTTGCTTTTGTTGATGTTCATCTTATACCCTCCTTTCAAGACACTGTCCATTCCGTTCAACTGCTCTTCCAAGTCCTTTGCTGTCTCTGACAGAATTACAATGTCATCGGCGAACCTCAAAGTTTTTATTTCTTCTCCATGGATTTTAATACCTACTCCGAATTTTTCTTTTGTTTCCTTCACTGCTTGCTCAATATACAGATTGAATAACATTGGGGAGAGTCTACAACCCTGTCTTACTCCCTTCCCAACCACTGCTTCCCTTTCATGTCCCTCGACTCATAACTGCCATCTGGTTTCTGTACAAATTGTAAATAGCCTCTCGCTCCCTGTATTTTACCCCTGCCACCTTTAGAATTTGAAAGAGAGTATTCCAGTAACTAAATTATACAACACATTAATACAGTTTACAATAATTTATTAATAGAAACTTTACGTTACTAAAATACGTAAAGCCGGATGGAATTGTTGGCTGGAAGACCCCGAAGGACATGTTCATCCAAGTAATTTTGGCAAGGCTTTTCTATCCTTCGCGCACAATGACATCTTTACTTGACGAAGTGTGACAGTTGCGTGTTCAAGTGTGTGTGATAAGTGTAGGTGAGAGTACGGGGTGCATGCAGTGTGATGTCATGTTTATGTTGGCCGTTGCTGAGAGAAGGGAGAGCATGAAACCCAGTACTACTCCTCTCGAACAACACCAAGGGGCTGCCATGCCCATCCGGCCGACAGGTCACCGTCAACAATGCGACATGCCATCATTTCATGACATACTGTAAGCACTGTAAAAGTTCATTGCACATTTTTGACATCTTTGGAAACGCTATTTTCCACTTTGTTGTGACGTTTGAAAATGGGTCTCGGCCCGAAACTAGTCACCGAATGAATAAAAAGTAAAAATTTGCAACTTGGACTGGTTTTTCATTCTAACAGTTGAGATTGGTTGGTTGGGTGTAGGATTGAAGGGACCAGACTGCTAAGGTCATCGGTCCCTTGTTCCACGATAAAATCACACGAAATAAAAGCTGTCAGTCGTTCAAAACGGAGAACTGAGACAAGGGACGACACAATACAAGAAAGACAGACAAAAACCAGACAAACGGAACTAAAATCACACCGAGTGTGAAGGTGGTTGGCCGACCATGAAAATAAGGAAAAGCCAACCACCAAATGACATTAAAACCCACAGTTTAAAACCACAGGCCAAAGGCCCAAGTCAATACAGGAAATAAAAGGACAAACACTCAAATCATACGATAAAAACCCCCTGCCCGAATAAAACTCAACACGAGGTCCGCCATAGCAACGTCATCACATAAAAGGGCAGGGAGGGTATCAGGCAGCGCAAACGTCTGCCTGAGTCCTGTTAAAAGCGGGCAGTCCACCAAAATGTGGACCACCGTCAGACCTGCCCCGCAGCGACATAGCGGTGGGTCCTCCCGGCGCAACAAATGGCCGTGCGTCAGCCACGTGTGGCCAACGCGCAGCCGGCAGAGGACGACAGAGTCCTTCCGAGAGGCCCGCATGGAGGAGCGCCACACACCGGTCGTCTCCTTCACCGCCCGAAGTTTGTTGGGCGTGGGCAGGGTGCGCCACTCGTCACCCCAGGCACCAAGCACTTTCTGGCGCTAAAGCGACAGGAGATCACACTCCATAAGGCCGAGTTCCAGAGCCGGTGAACTCACTGCCTGTTTAGCCAGCGTGTCAACCCGCTCATTGCCCGGGATGCCGACATGACCTGGGGTCCAAACGAAGACCACGGAGCGGCCACAACGGGCAAGAGCATGGAGCGACTCGTGGATGACCATCACCAGACGGGAACGAGGAAAGCACTGGTCAAGAGCTCGTAAACCACTCAGGGAGTCACTACAGATGACAAAGGACTCACCCGAGCGGGAGCGAATATACTCTAGGGCGCGATAGATGGCAACCAACTCGGCAGTGTATACACTGTTCCCGGGTGCCAGCGACCGTTGCTCACAATGATCCTCCAGAGTAAGAGCGTAACCAGTGCGACCAGAGACCATCGAACCGTCGGTATAGGCCACGGCAGATCCGGGAAACTCGGCAAGGAGAGAAACAAAGCGGCGGCGGAGGGCCGGAGGAGGGACCGAGTCTTTCGGACCCTGTGCCAAATCCAGCCGAATGCATGGTCGGCGCACACACCAAGGGGGCAGACGGAGATTGGCCCGGAAAACAGGCGGGAGAGGAAAAAACTCAATCCCACACAGTAGAGCCCGGATGCAAACCGCGATCGTACACCCTGACCGGGGCCGCCTGTCTGGAAGATGGACGATCGAGTGCGGGAACAGGAGACGGTAGTTGGGATGCCCTGGCAAACTACAAACGTGGGCAGCATAAGCGGCCAGAAGTCGGTCGCGCCGGATCCGCAATGGCCTCCACAAGTAAGCTGTCAACAGGGCTTGTCCGAAATGCTCCTGTGGCGAGTCGGATCCCGCAGTGATGGATGGGATCCAGCAATTGCAATGCCGATGGCGATGCCGAACCATAAGCCACACACCCATAATCAAGGCGGGACTGGATCAGCGCTTGATACAGCCGGAGAAGGGTGGACCGATCGGCACCCCATCCGGTGGGGCTAAGGTAACGGAGAGCGTTTAAATGCCGCCAGCATGTTTGTTTAAGCTGCCTAATATGAGGCAGCCAAGTCAACCGGGCATCAAATACCAGTCCCAAGAACCGATGCGTCTCTACCACAGCAAGAGGTTCACCGTCAAGGTAAAGGCGTGGCTCAGGGTGAACCGTGCGACGCCGGCAGAAATGCATAACGCAGGTCTTAGCGGCCGAAAACTGGAAGCCGTGCGCTACAGCCCACGACTGCGCCTTGCGGATAGCGCCCTGCAGCTGGCGCTCAGCAACTGCAATGCCAGCGGAGATGTAGTAGAGGCAGAAGTCGTCGGCATACAACGAAGCTGCGACGGACGATCCCACCGCCTCAGCGAGCCCATTGATCGCAATTAAAAACAAGGAGACACTGAGGACAGACCCCTGTGGGACCCCGTTCTCCTGGACCCGGGAGGAACTATGGGACGCAGCAACTTGCACGCGGAAGGAACGATACGACAGAAAATTCTGAATAAAAATCGGGAGCGGGCCCCTAAGACCCCACCCATGAAGTGTGGCCAGGATGTGATATCGCCAAGTCGTATCGTACGCCTTCCGCATGTCGAAGAAGACGGCAACCAGATGTTGGCGGCGTGCAAAGGCTGTACGGACGGCAGATTCTAGGGATACCAGATTATCGACGGCAGAGCGGCCTTTACGGAACCCACCCTGAGACGGAGCCAGAAGGCCTCGAGACTCGAGGAGCCAACTCAACCTCCGGCTCACCATACCTTCTAGCAACTTGCAAAGAACGTTGGTGAGGCTTATGGGGCGGTAGCTGTCCACCTCCAGCGGGTTCTTGCCAGGTTTCAACACGGGGAGGACGATGCTTTCTCGCCATTGAGACGGGAACACACCCTCAACCCAGATGCGGTTGAAAACATCTAGGAGGCGTCGCTGGCAATTCACAGAGAGGTGTTTCAGCATCTGGCTGTGGATGCGGTCTGGCCCAGGAGCCGTATCAGGGCAAGCAGATAGTGCACTCTGGAATTCCCAGTCGCTGAAAGGAGCATTGTACGACTCCGCGTGGCGCGTGTGAAAGGAAAGCCTCCAACTTTCCAACCGCTCTTTCCGGGAGCGGAAGGCCAGTGGGTAATTCGTAGATGCGGAACACTGAGCAAAATGCGCTGCTAACCGGTCCGCAATCGTGTCGGAGTCAGGACACACCACTCCATTCAGCGAAAGCCCAGGGACAGAGACAGGTGGCCGATAGCCATGAAGTCGCCTAATCTTAGCCCAAACCTGCGATGCAGAGGTACGGACGCCAATGGTGGAAACATACCGTTCCCAGCACTCCTGCTTTCGTTGGCGAATAAGGCGTCGGGCACGGGCACGGAGCTGTTTAAAAACGATGAGGTTCTCCAAGGACGGGTGCCGCTTATGGCGTTGAAGAGCCCGCCGGCGATCTCTAATCTCCTCTGCGATCTCGGGCGCCCACCAAGGCACAGTCCTCCGCCGAGGGGACCCGGATGAACAGGGAATCGCAGATGCCGCCGCAGAAACGATGCCGGTGGTGACCGACTGAACCACCGCATCAATGGTGTCATGGGAAGGAGGTGCGATAGTGGCGAGAGAGGAGAACAAGCCCCAATCAGCCTTATTTAGAGCCCATCTGGAGGGGCGTTCAGAAGAATGACGCTGTGGTAGTGACAGAAAGATGGGGAAATGGTCACTACCACATAAGTCGTCATGGACACTCCAGTGGATGGATGGTGAAAGTCTGGGGCTGCAGATAGAAAGGTCGATGGCCGAAAATGTGCCATGGACTACGCTGAAATGTGTCGGCTCTCCCGTGTTGCGAGAGAAGAGTCTCGACATCTCTACCCCGGCCAGTAATCGCGGCGCTACCCCACAGGGGGTTATGGGCGTTAAAGTCGCCCAGTAACGCAAAAGGAGGAGGCAGTTGTGCTATCAATGCAGCCAACACATGACGCGAGACATCACCATCTGGCGGAAGATACAAACTGCAGACAGTAATAGGCTGAGGCGTCCACATCATTACAGCGACAGCCTCTAAAGGTGTGTGAAGAGGTACACATTCGCTGTAGACAGAGTTAAGGATGTAGACGCAGACTCCACCAGATACCCTCTCATAAGCTGCCCGGTTCTTGTAATAACCCCGATATCCACGTAGGGCAGGGGTCCACATTGCCGGAAACCAAGTTTCCTGTAGGGCAATGCAGAGGAAAGGGTGACTGCTGATGAGTTGGCGAAGCTCATCAAGGTGGCGGAAAAAAGCGCTGCAGTTCCACTGGAGTATCGCTTTGTCCATGTCCGAAAAAGGCGTGAAGGGGCCGAGGATGCAGATCACTCCTGAGGCAGGTAGTGCAGGAGCAGCAGGGAGTGAAGTGCCCCCCACCATCAAGGGGGCAGGTGTAGCATTCCGGCTCTGAGAGGTGGCAGTCTGAGGGAGAGCTAATGGGGCCATAACAGTAGTAGCCGCGGCGTAGGAGGCAGTCATTCGAACAGGATGGAGGCGTTCGAACTTCTGCCTGGCCTCAGTGTATGTCAGGCGGTCCAGGGTCTTATACTCCATGATCTTGCGCTCTTTCTGGAAGATCCTGCAGTCCGGCGAGCAAGGCGAGTGGTGCTCTCCGCAGTTTACACAGATGGGAGGCGGAGCACATGGAGTATCGGGATGTGATGGGCGTCCACAATCTCGACATGTGAGGCTGGAAGTACAGCGGGAAGACATATGCCCGAACTTCCAGCACTTAAAGCACCGCATCGGGGGAGGGATATACGGCTTGACGTCACAACGATAGACCATCACCTTGACCTTCTCAGGTAAAGTATCACCCTCGAAGGCCAAGATGAAGGCACCGGTGGCAACCTGCTTATCCCTTGGACCACGATGGACGCGCCGGACGAAGTGAACACCTCGCCGCTCTAAATTGGCGCGAAGCTCGACATCGGACTGCAATAGAAGGTCCCGATGGAATATTATGCCCTGGACCATATTAAGACTCTTATAGGGCGTGATTGTAACCGGAACATCCCCCAGCTTGTTACAATCGAGTAACCGGCGGGACTGGGCGGAAGACGCCGATTTGATCAAAACCGAGCCCGAGCGCATTTTGGACAAGCCCTCCACCTCCCCGAACCTGTCCTCTAAGTGCTCGACGAAGAACTGAGGCTTATGGATGTAAAGGATTCACCATCAGCTCTCGTACACACCAGGTAGCGGGGCGAGTATGTTTCGCTGGCATCCTTAGTCTTTCGTTCCTCCCATGGTGTAGCCAGGGAGGGGAACGATTTGGGGTCATATGTAGTTGCGTTGTATTGAGCCCTGGAACGCTTAGAGACTGCTGGCGGCTGGCCGCCAGCAAGAGATGATGTACCACGCTTCATTGCGGGTCATCCGCCCTGATGCCACCTACTCAGACCAAGGGCCCTCCCCACGGGCGCCACCCAGCCTCAGCAACGACCACCTGGCAGGATGGCCATTGCCGGGAGTCCCAATGCCCCAAGGAGATAGGCATCTACTCCTTGGCATACGTGGGGAGTTAACGGCGCTGGCATCAGCAGAGCGATCCCTGTGTAGTCAGGGGGCTACAACCAACAGGGTACAAGGCGGCCCCACCACAACGGACTGGCTACCGTGCTGGATTTCAGGTGATGTAGTCCAATATCGTCATTGGCGCATAAAGCGACACAGCATAGCAGACTGCAATAAACTGCACCCAAGAACAAATCCACGCCCAAGAGATGGTAGGTGAGCGGGACTGCTAAGCGATGACGACAAACCTGGCTAGAGATGGTAATGCATGATGGACACATCGCTCCTTGTAAGGCGCCCTTCCCCAATAAGCACGCTCTTCGGAAAATTTAGAAGGATGGAGGTCAAACCCGTTAGGGGACCATCTCACAAGGCCAAAACGTTTGAGACTCCTTTTAGTCGCCTCTTACGACAGGCAGGAATACCGTGGGCCTATTCTTACCCCCGAACCCACAGGGGGGAACAGTTGAGAGGTTTGGACTTTAACTCAGGACATAGACGCTGAGTCTGGTGTCAAGAAGTTCACGCTGTCCTTCGTGTTCCTCTTTCCGAAAAGGTAAAGGGAAAGGAGCCAGCGGCCGCAGCATGTAGTGGTTACCCATCTTCACTTCCGTGATCTGACGAGAAATTATGTATTCAACGAGGAAAGCTGTTGGCTTCTTTAAACTACTTAACTTTAATCTGAAGATGGTACGTGGTGCTAATTCCAAGTTCACTAGCACTGTTCTTTCTCTAACGCTGGAATAGCTCTGAATCCAGTGAACGATATCTACGATCATTTATAGAACGTTCAGTCCGGCTGGTGTTGTCAGCGACTGTATGTGCGCTCCTTTTACTGTGATATAATGTTGATACTATAGATATGGCGTTTGGCGGATTGATGTCGACTTGGGAACTATTTGAAGGCCGTATGGCAGACGCATCAGATAGGACTTCCTTTGTTGAGCTCTCTAGAAGTTGAGTGGTTGGCCTTAACGCACAAAGGGACCGTACGGCAATCGAGGTTTGGGATTTTTTTTTATGTATTCACGGTATGTGAAGTTCAAACTCAAACACACCTTTCTCAAAATAGTTCAACGCAAGTACCAAAAAGTCTCGAGAAAATCTACTTTGAAGTTTTCCAACCATGTTTAATACGCTGAAATAAGGTCCATGTTTTTCGACGAGCAGTGTTGCTCTGAGATCGAATGCTCGCTCGCTGCGTAGTCGTTGTTCTACGAGCAGTTCCGTGAAGCGTAGACTACATAAAGCGCACGAGAACTGATAATCGCTATTTTGAGTCTCTTCTCGGTCATGTTTTTTTTTTTCGTTTTATTTCTGTTCAGTTCGAATACCTACGTCATTTAAGTACATTAAGTACATTTTTATGAAAACTGCACATCATCCTATTTCTAATTATATATTGCACACTCCTTAATTGCCGATCTCTTATAAGAGATTGTTAACTGATATGTTTAAAATTAAAAATTAAATTTTTTGTATATTTTGTTATTTATGCTTCACATAAATGCACTTATCTTTACAAATCCGATTCCGCGAGGGTTCGAAGCCAGGTCCCCAATGTGTCATTCGAGCACTCTACCATATAGCGATGCTGCTTGTCCTTAGTTTAGCATATTAAACAAGATCGGAAACTTCAAAGTCAATTTTATCGAGTATTTTTGAGAGCTGCGGAGGTACCAGGTGGTCATAATTAAATTGCCGCCACTAACAAAGGTACAATGTGGCCTGCAATTACCGTATGCAACGAAGCTCTATTGATATTGTAATCGCCGTGGTTCCCAACAGGTGGTCCGCGGACCCCCAGAGGTCAGCGAGCTATGCCAGAGGGGTCTGCAAGATGCTATTAGAATAAAAAAATGTATTAAATATATTTCGTATGATTACATATTTTTTGTTTTGGCTGCTCAATATTTTTTCAATAATGAATATGTCAATATTTTATCTAAGTACCAAAAATAGAAAAACACTCTTAATTTGGCTCTTTTAGGTACTTGAAACTGTGATATGACAAGGTACCAATCGTGTTCGATGAGGGGGTCCTCGAGAAAATTGTGTTGGGAAACCTGTTCTAATGTATTTACGCTGGAAAAAATTAGTTCCAATTTTGGCTGGCAGGTGCTAATCTGGTGCTGTGAATGCAAGAAAGACGCACATAAATTTTTCCATATGTAATGGAGTGGAAACGGGACGTGAGTAGAAGAGATCAAACAGTGAGAAAGGCAAAATGTTGATTTTATTATTAACTGCCGTTTACACAATTAGTTAAGTATAAGCACCGGAGATTCTGCACAATGTCAGATTTGCACCTGGTGGCCAAAACTGGAACTATTTTTTTTGTATGGATCAATTCCAGATTAACACAGGTATCAAGTTTCACTGACATACGATGATTACAGTTCACACTAGACCTCTATAAATAACTGCTCTTTAATCATAATCACCACCACTCCGGGTATATTCGAGTTTCGAACTTCACGTGCCATACATATAAAATGGTTCAAATGGCTCTGAGCACTATGTGACTTAACATCTTAGGTCATCAGTCCCCTAGAACTTAGAACTACTTAAACCTAACTAATCTAAGGACATCACACACATCCGTGCCCGAGGCAGGATTCGAACCTGGGACCGTAGCGGTCACGCGGTTCCAGACTGAAACGCCTAGAACCGCACGGCCACACCAACCGGCCCATAAAAATAAAAATATACGATATTTAATCGAAACCCTCAGATGCCAACAGGTGTTGTTGATATACCTCAATAGGGATAGCTGAAAACGTGTACCCCGACCGGGACTCGAACCCGGGATCTCCTGCTTACATGGCAGACGCTCTATCCAACTGAGCAATATAGTACAAAAATTCCATTACCGTGAGGTCTTCTTGTCATTTGCACCTGGGTACAAGGCATTTTGGCACTCTCCTACGTATGATTAGGTGCCGTATCTTCTGCAGAACGCAGCACAAGCCATCAACGAAATTAAGACACTGCACAAGCCGTCAACAAAATTATGCTCTCTTGAACCACGGAGACTGTTACACCCATTTCGAAATACTGTCGTCCCTTAGCATAATGTCGCACAGAGTACGCTGCCAAAGAGACAGACGGATTCTTTAAGTTGAGCGCCCGGTGTGGTGCAAGTACAATACAGGCTTGCCACGGTATAGTACGAGGGAACGAACTGCGGCGTTGTCGTGACAATCCTGTGAGCGCGCCTGCGTTCTATTTGGGGCGATCGCGGCCGTACAAGAGGCACGTCTGTCTGCCTGCTCTGTTTACGTGCAGCTCTACCACCGCCACAGTCCTGCTGTATTTCTGGCTGTGCAGCTCTCCAGTATTTCTGGAGCCGGACCAGACACGCTCGTGTCCTAACCAGCACGGCAACACTACTGACACCAGTCAATAGCCCTGTCGCATTCACTGCCAAATAGCGAATACTCTGTGATAGGCTGGAGAGTCTTGCAGTCATACTACACTACTGGCCATTAAAATTGCTACACCAAGAAGAAATACGGATGATAATCGGGTATTCATTTGACAAATATATTATACTAGAAATGACATGTGATTACATTTTCACGGAATTTGGGTACATAGAACCTGAGAAATCCGTACCCAGAACAACCACCTCCGGCCGTAATAACGACCTTGATACGCCTCGGCATTGAGTCAAACAGAGCTTGGATGGCGTGTACAGGTACCGCTGCCCATTCAGCTTCAACACGATACCACAGTTCATCAAGAGTAGTGACTGGCGTATTGTGACGAGCCAGTTGCTCGGCCACCATTGACCAGACGTTTTCAACTGGTGAGAGATCTGGAGAATGTGCTGGCCTGGGCTGCAGTCGAACATTTTCTGTATCCGGAAAGGCCCGTACAGGACCTGCAACGTTCGGTTGTGGATTATCCTGCTGAAATATAGGGTGTATCGCAGATATCGAATGAAGGGTAGCGCCACGGGTCGTAACACATCTGAAATGTAACGTCCACTGTTCAAAGTGCCGTCAATGCGAACAAGAGGCGACTGAGACGTGTAATCAATGCCACCCCATACCATCACGCCGGGTGATACGCCAGTATGGCGATGACGAATACACGCTTCCATGTGCGTTCACCCAGATGTCGCCAAACACGGATGTGACCATCATGATGCTGTAAACAGAACCTGGATTCATCCGAAAAAATTACGTTTTTCCATTCGTGCACCCACGTTCGTCGTTGAGTACACCATCGCAGGCGCTCCTGTCTGGGATGCAGCATCAAGGGTAACCGCAGCCGTGGTCTCCGAGCTGATAGTCCAGGCTGCTGCGTACGTCGTCGAACTGTTCGTGCAGATGGTTGTTGTCTTGCAAACGTCCCCATCTGTTGACTCAGGGATCGAGACGTGGTTGCACGATCCGTTACAGCCATGCGGATAAGGTGCCTGTCATCTCGACTGCTAGCGATACGAGGCCTTTGGGATCCAGTACGGCGTTCGGTATTACTCTCCTGAACCCACCGATTCCATATTCTGCTAACAGTCATTGGATCTCGACCAATGCGAGCAGCAATGTCGCGATACGATAAACCGCAATCGCGATAGGCTACAATCCGACCTGTATCGAAGTCAGAAACGTGGTGGTACGCATGTCGTCTCCTTACACCAGACATCACAACAACGTTTCACCACGCAACGCCGGTCAACTGCTGCTTGTGTATCAGAAATCGGTTGGAAACATTCCTCGTGTCAGCACGTTGTAGGTGTCGCCACCG
Organism: Schistocerca gregaria; assembly: GCF_023897955.1. NCBI lineage: Eukaryota > Metazoa > Arthropoda > Insecta > Orthoptera > Acrididae > Schistocerca > Schistocerca gregaria. Next base: position 409,558,410 of record NC_064920.1, read on the forward strand.
GCGCCAACCTTATGTGAACGCTCTGAAAAGCTAATCACTTGCATATCACAGCATCTTCTTCCTGTCGATTAAATTTCGCGTCTGTAGCACGTCATCTTCGTGGTGTAGCAATTTTAATGGCCAGTAGTGTACACAGATGGTCAGGCGAGTACGGTAAACTCATGTTGGTGCTCATTGAACCACGCAGATACACTCCGAGCTGTTTGACATATTGCTTAGCCCTGCTGGTAGATGCCATCATGCCGAGGAAAAACGAACTGCATGTAGGGGTAGATGTGGTCCTCAAGGATAGAAGTACACTTGGGTTGCTCCTTTGTGCCTTGCAGAATGACGAAATCACCCACGGAATGCCACCAAAACATTTTCAGACCTTTACCTTCCCTCCTCCAGCCTGGACCCTTCAGACGAGAGTTGCAGGGTTTTTGCTTTCAGACGTTTCACGCCTTAAACGCTTATGGCCATCTGCCACCCGAAAAGGCTACTAAGTCGGCCTCCAGGCTCCGTCGCTGATGTACAGCAGTCAGCATACATGCATGAACCAGGTGCTTGCAGTGTTCGTTGAGAGGTTCAACAGGGCGGTCATTCGCTCACATTTCCGTCGCATCCCCCTACGGCCAGTGATACAGCACAGTTGCCTCGGCACCAGTTTTGGATGGCGCCATTTTGCCATACATGGTATACCTTAACCACGAGGGCACGCGAACAGTTTACAAACTTAGATGTTTAGGAAGGCCAGTTATAACGCCCTTTTGGACGTCAGATAAATCGCTGCGTTTCTGCATTGCGACAGCACTGTTTTATCCGCATTCCCACGACACGCTTCATGTATTTTCCACTGCTAGTATTGGCATCTGCTGCCTCTGAATGGTTATTGCACGCTGCGTCGAACATAGGTGGTGGTCACATTAATGTGACGGGACCGTGTATTATCACTCAGGAACGCTTCTCCCTTCCGTAGTAGAGGTCAGTAACGCTCGATTCAAAACCTGAAGGCAAAGAACTTGCAGTAGAGGATGATGATGATGATGATGATGATGATGAGTTGGGTTTAGGGGGCGCTCGACATCACGTCCATCAGCGCCCTGACGAAAAGTCAACATGTAATCTCATGGGCGGGGACGAAGGCTGTCCCCACATGCAGAGCAGTTTATAACGTACGTCTGCCGCCCTTCCCCACCAGTTTAGGGATGAGGCCTGATAGTTCACAAAATTTCACCATTCTGTTAACACTGGTATCGATATCTGCGAGGACGGTGGGCAGATCTCCAGCGAGACCAAGGGCTGCCCTATTTTCAGTATAAAGGACACACGTAGCCACAATATGCTGAACTGAAAGCGGCATGCCACAAACTTCACAGAAAGATGGGTCCTCCCTCTGGAGGAGGAAGCCATGTGTGAAAGGGCTATGCCCGACGCGCAGTCTGCAGTCTGGTAAGCAAAACCTCCTTCCAGCGGCGAGACTGACACGAAGTCCGCCAAGCCTTTGTGGTCGGTTTGAGAGAGCGCAGTTTGTTGTCCGACACCTGCCACCATTCAGTCTCCCATTGACGTATGATGTATCTGTCAGAAAATGAGATAATGGCGTGCAACGGGATTAGTCATGTCGTTACCCTGTATCCCAACGTGGCCAGGTACCCAGCAAAATATCACCTCCTTGCCACGGCGTTGGAGCCGCTGTAAGCAGTCAGGGATGAGCTGAATCAGCTGGTCTACCGGATACATTTGGTGAAGCGCATGCAGTGCCTAAGACAGACGGGACAGACAAGCAAATTCGTACGTTGATGTCTGTGAACCCTCTCCAATGCCATTAGAATGCCATATAACTCCGCATCATAATTTGTAAATTGTTCAGGAAGACGCACTTTAAAATCCCTATCAGGGAAAACCACAGAACAACCGAGGGCATTTCCCTGCTGGGATCCATCTGTATAAATAACGATAATAATATGGTACATACTTAAAATAGACGAAAAAAGTTGTAAAAAGCATATCTGGAGTACAATTTTTCGGGTACTACGTCAAGCTTAAAATCACTTTGGGTCTCCGAAGACACCAAGGCGGCAGTGCGTTCCATCCCTGAGTGTGTATTTTCATGCCCGAGAGATCCAGATCCTTGAGGCAGTCCGTAGCACGTATACCAAATGGCTGAGTCGCTTGGGGCCGATTCCTGAACATTCGTTCAAAGGCGGGTGCGTCACTGAACTAAATGCCAACGGCTGGGGTGACGCTGAGATTTGCAGCGCCTATCGAGCCAAAAGGATACGTTGCCGAATCCAGAGTGGTGGTTCACCAGCCTCTGCACGCAGACTCTGTACTGGGCTGGTCCGAAAGGCTCCAGTCGATATCTGAATGCCCGCATGGTGGACAGCATCTAACATTCGGAGGTGGGAAGGACGGGCCGATCCATACCACGCTGTCATTAAGCGTGATTATGTTTACTGAGACTTTTTTTGCTTCTAGTATTGTGTATGAGTTTACGCCATTAATTATGATACACTCTGTATCTATTTGCGTATATTTCTGCTTTCATTTCACTTTTGGACAGCCGGCCGCGGTGGTCTCGCGGTTCTAGGCGCGCAGTCCGGAACCGTGCGACTGATACGGTCGCAGGTTCGAATCCTGCCTCGGGCATGGATGTGTGTGATGTCCTTAGGTTAGTTAGGTTTAAGTCGTTCTTAGTTCTAGGGGACTAATGACCACAGCAGTTGAGTCCCATAGTGCTCAGAGCCATTTTTGAACTTTTGGACAGCCAGACTAATTCAGCTGTAGATGTTTTTCCGATCGACTGAAATCTTACTATTCTTATGATTACCTTTGCTGATATTAAGGTTCTTTTTAAGTGCATTTAAAATTATGGTCACGCAATAATAAAGTATAAACCTAACTCAGACACACCGGATGGAGATTTGAACCACATCCCTTCAGAGTCAAAATGGAAGACATGCGCAGTTTACTCGAGATGCCGCTAACAGGATAGTCACTCTGCATGGATTGCAGGTTTGTGACATTAAAAAGTACAGTTTGCAGTAAAAACACTGCGATATTTAAACAAAATTTGTTAGGGTTGAAATGATTGTCTTTGCATCTACGTTTACTGTGTTCACTGTGTTGGAGCTGGAGAATTGGTGGCTGACTTCCACCGTAAGCTGATGATGATAAGTAGACAAATATGCTAGCAGAACGAAGAGGACTAAATGTAGCCGTGTGCCCCGCGTTGATAATTCCTCGTTTGAGAAGGGTTGTAACAACAACACGATTTTGTCACGTAAACCGAATACCTTTTTCCGACATGTAAGATGCCTTACGCACGGAAGAAATTTAGCGTCCTCGTCAGTTACCACCTTATTGTGGACAATGTTTTCTTGCACCTACACGCAACTTTATCATCATCTCCCCTCATGCGCTGCCCTTTTACGATACCAGACGGTCGACGAATTTCTTTGCCTGGTTCTCACGTCCCTCAGTTGTCAAACCTTGGCGACTCACAGCGCACGGTGTCGCGCGGGGCACAGCGTGTGCTGGCCATTAGTATTCGGTGGTCGCTTCCTTCCTTGCCCAAGGATTACTACGTCTGACTCAGCGGCGACCTCGTCACAGTCTCGAGTCGTTGCTCATACAACTTGCGTCTTTCGTTTTACGTCTCGAGCTTTCACCAGCGACTGGTTTCTTTCCCCAAAAAGGTCGCTGTTCGTGGCTTGTTTACTGCAGCCCGGGCTGAATTTCCTGCTCGTTCGCCGGTATTACACCATCAAATTTCTTTGTCAAAGATTTGATCAAAGATGTGATCAAATATATTTGACAAAGTATCTTTGACGTAGCGCAAGAAGGGGTATTACACTGTCATCATATTTTTCGTCAAAGTTCAAGATGGCTGACAACAACTACTTCTTATTAACCGCAGCAGTTGCATGTACCACAATTGCACTGTGCGCACATGCGGAAGAGAAGCGGGGGAAAAAAGGAAATATACCTGGGTGAAGCCGTGGGTTTTACGATGACACGATAAAAGCATTCAACAACACTTGTTACGTGAGCTTATAGTGGAGGACGTCAAGTCGTACATCAGTTACTTAAGAATGGATGAGTATACGTTTCTGTATGTGCTCAATGAAGTGTATCCTCTTATCACAAAGCACACTATTCACTTAAGAACTGCTACATGTGCTGAAGACAGGATCACTGTCACAATCCGATTCCTTGCTACAGGAGAGGGTTAGGTAGGGTTGGGTTAGGTTAGGTTAGGTCACGTCAGGTCAGGTCTCCAATCTTCTTAATCTATTTTTGTATTCAGGGTGCCTCACGCTTTAAAGCGTCTCATCAGCTTCATACGTCTCCATTAATTTTCTAGTTGTCGGCATACACCAATTGTACTTACCGGCAATGTTTATAAAAACACTACAGACGACAGATCGCTGCAGCGATGCTAGCTCTCCACGTGGTAACATGTCACATTGCAGTGAACAGAAGACAAGCGACTTCTTTGATCAAATCACAGCCCTAGATTTGATCAAACATTGGACGACATTTGACGAAGTTCCCTATTACACATCAAATATCTTTGACAAAGATATCTGACAAAGACATTTGATAGTGCAATACCGGCCTTACTGAAGCAATCTTTAGCTAATTTTGCTCTTGATTTCATACCAACAAAGTCGGCGACCAATGGCAAAGGTTACCCTAAATCAACTGCAGATCCATGCGACACCATGCTTATGCTTTTCATTTGTCATAATTACCTGGCAAATGCACAGATCACAACACGCTAACATTCAGTGCGGTAGAATCCAGACTCTAAATGGCTTCGAAAATTTTGTCTCCAGTGAAGTTGAAATTATTTCAAATACTGTTAATTTCGGAAATTATCTAGAAATCCAGCATACCTGAAGTACTGACATTTTATGATGCCAAAGTGTATCCATTTCTGAAGATAATGGAACAGGTGAGACTCCGTCATCTGGAGCAGCCGGGGCAGTTTGTAAAGAAGGAACTAAATTTCGATATTTCTTTTGGTATTATGTAATTTTTCGAGTACGTTGATTCAGTATTAATTCCGTCCAAACAAGCCTCGTAAGGTCCAGCGATCGTAAGGCCCAGCGATACCGATTGACCGCCGTGTCATCTTCATGTGATAGTCGTCAATGGAAGCAGATATGGAGTGGCATTTGGCCAGCACACCGTCCCCGCAGCCGTCGTCAGTTTTCGTGACCGGAGTCGCCACTTCTCAGTCAAAAGTAGCTGCTCACTTTGCCTCGGCAGCCCGGACGGTCAACCATCCAAGTTCTAACCAAGCCCGATAACGCTTAATTTCAGTGCTCTGGAGGTAACCAGCGTTACCACTGCGGCAACGCCGTTAGCGACTCAGTGTTAGTACTCTTTAATTACTAGTTGCATACCATTCAGTTGTTAGCGTCACGTGACCCAAAATGAGTCGTCGTACTCCACGGCTTTCTTTTACTACATTGTACCGTCATAAACCTCTGTGATATATGTAAGTCCTGTATCTATCAGACATTGTTTCCTTTATTTAAACAGGTCAGAGTTTCACAACGTTATGAAGACAAAGAATCAAACAGTATTCTTTGCGACCAGCAATTTCGTCTAAGAACTTCCACACGCTTACGCAATAAAGAAGCTTCACGTAAAAATGACATAAAAGACAGAATAGTTTCCTATTGTGATGAGGGAAGCACAGGCCCATGACAGTAAGTTGTGAAGCCAGCAGGGGACAAAGAACTACAAAACGTGATTACACAATTACTTTCCTGGAACAGAAGAACTGCGACCGTGACTTCAAGCGGCATTGAATCAGTGAAAGCTGAGCGTCTCGCAAGTTGATTGCTGCCAACCAGGGCGCTATTGTATGCGCTGGTGAGTCTCGGAGCGCTTCTTCACTGTTTGGTGTCAGTATGGCCGTAACCAAAATTGAAACAAAGTACGGGCGATAAGCTTTTCCACACAAAGACAAGCGTGAATTCTACTTTTCGTGTGAACAGGTCTCCCACGTTTAAGCATTTTCTCAGGGCTTCTCCCCAGTAAAGTGGGTAATACCAGCCAATTTGACGCAATAACTTCGTAATCCATGTGTATTCGCCAGATAACTGCAAAAATAATCTCGAAAACCCTTGAAATGCTTTGCTTGACAGGAGACCGAGCACAAATTCAAAAATCAGATATAAGTTAGGAAAAGAAGCTATTATTCGAAGAAACAATTAACAGAATTATGATGGGCCACTTATTTTCAGAGTGCACGGCAGAAGCGAATTCGATAATTTAATTTCTTCAGTTATGTGAGCATATTGTCCGTAGTTGCTTTACTATTCGTGAGAGTATATTTGCTCCGTCGTTACAAGTACAAGAAAATGCGTGTTTGTCTCACAAGATGCGTTTCGATTTATTGAAGTAAACCATCGTCAGTCGTTCCCGGGAATACAAACAGGACGAGGCGACGGCTCGTCACTTACAAAGTTGCGGCGTACATAGAACAGCTCACAATGAATCCTGGATCCAGCAGGTCACACTCTACCTGTAGTCAGGTCAGAAGCCCGTTCACTGGTTTCAATTTACAGTAGGATTTATTTCACTGTTTTCGATATTTACTGGTTCAAAATGGTTCAAATGGTTCGGAGCACTATGGGACTCAACTGCTGTGGTCATCAGTCCCCTAGAACTTAGAACTACTTAAACCTAACTAACCTAAGGACATCACACACATCCATGCCCGAGGCAGGATTCGAACCTGCGACCGTAGCAGTCGCACAGTTCCGGACTGCGCGCCTAGAACCGCGAGACCACCGCGACCGGCGATATTTAGTGCATGCTAATACAGATGATAATCCAAACTGCATTCGAATTAAGGCCGATTTACACCAGACGACCAGACGTAACGGACCGCCCCGCCCGTCCCGTCCCGTCCCGTCCCGTCACGTCACGTCACGTCAGTTCGCTTGGCTGAGAACCGAACGATGAACTGAGGTTGTGAAATACCATGAATGAGGTTATGAAATACCATACGCGACACAAAAAGTCGGAATATGGTATCAGAATTGGGCAACTAACAACGATAAAATTTATGAATGGTCAAAGCAAATTTCAAAACATGTTCTTGATCAATTTTGTGTGGCAAATTGCTAAGGAGTGAAACAAGATTTGAAACATCGACATTTATTTTCTAGCGAAAATATATGTACGAAAACACACCTAACAATGTTTATAAGACCTTGTCCGTTGTGTTTTCTTTTTATGTAGCACATGTCATCATAAACAACTGTATTTATCCAGAATGAGATTTTCACTCTGCAGCGGAGTGTGCGCTGATATGAAACTTCCTGGCAGATTAAAACTGTGTGCCCGACCGAGACTCGAACTCGGGACCTTTGCCTTTCGCGGGCAAGTGCTCTACCAACTCAGCTACCGAAGCACGACTCACGCCCGGTACTCACAGGCAAAGGTCCCGAGTTCGAGTCTCGGTCGGGCACACAGTTTTAATCTGCCAGGAAGTTTCAACTGTATTTATCTCCTGCAGTAGGGCTGAATTTTTGAAACAAATATAAGTTGTTTAATGAAAACTGCTTCATCAGCTTACGTTCTTATTTATACACAGTGTGTTATCTCTGTTATGTTACTGTAAAAAGAAATATTTTTCGTTTTCAGATATCTGGCCTCGCTTATCGAAGAATACTCAATGGAAAAAATATCCAAGTCTTCGTGAAACATTCACAGTTTGGCTCGAAAATAACATACAACAATAAAATAACGAATAAGAAGATACAAAAGCACAAAATCCACTACTATACCATGAGTGAAGGCGGCAAATATAGATTAAGTTCCGATGTCAGCAGACGACGACGACACAGTTTCCCTGCCCTCCCCTCTCGCAACGTCACCGTCAAAACTTTCTATTCAAGCAACCTTGACGGTGACGTGAGGTGAGGTGAGGTGAGGTGAGGTGACATGACGTAACGTTCCGTGCCGCTGATGGCCTGTGTGAATGCCGCCATTTGAAATGCACTGTAGAATGTTTTGACGCGACTTGACGGCAAGTGTGACTTGGCCCTTATGTAGTGCTTGTGCCGTTTACTCATTATGACTCTTATCAAACCACGCTTTCCTCGGCACGTTCGACTGACTGCCTGCATAAACTTTTGCCTTTGGGGTTTTTACATTATTATCTCCTTCCTGTCCTATTCTTCGTGTATGTGTTGACTTACTTTTCGTATAAATTCATCATATGACGGTCTGATTTATTGGAATCTGCCTTGAGTAACACTTTCTCAGCCTTTATGTCGGCTATTTTGTTTACCAAAGCCGGTAAGTTACATGGCTTTCGACTTTTCCGTCATATCGCCAGCGGATGCATAGCGATAATAAGGCGTATCAAAATTTAAGCTGGCTGTCACGAGTCGATAAAACTAGTATGGAGGGGCATGTCTCTGGAAGGTACTAATGGATTTGGAACCTAGCTACAGACGTGGTGTAGCACTATATATAACACGATATGAGGCGCAGGGTGAAAATTATACGGCTTTCAACTTTTCTATCGTAAAACCAGTCGATGCATAATTAGTAAGGGGTATCCAAATATTCACGATTACTGTCAGAAGTCGACAAAACTAGTGGTAGACGTGGTGGGTGGCTGGGATACGCCTGTGGAAATTATCAATGAATTTGGAGTCTAGCTTAAGGTAAGGTACTGTGTATAACAACACGATACGAGGCGCAGGGCGGGTCGTGGGCGTGGGCGTGGGCAGCAGCTTGGGGTCGTGTGGGAGGACGAGCCGATTCAAGGGCGCCGCGGCCTACCTGCGTTATAGTGGGCGACCAGTCCCCCAGGCACACGCAAGCCAGCGCTGTGGACACCGAGTGCAAGAGAAGATAACGTAGAACAATAGGCATGTCATCAAAAATGGTTCAATTTGCTCTGAGCACTATAGGACTTAACTTCTGAGGTCATTAGTCCCCTAGAACTAACCTAAGGACATCACACAAATCCATGCCCGAGGCAGGATTCGAACCTGCATGTCATCCATCTGGTTTACACTCTCTAGGCTTTTCCACGCATTCGGTTGTAAGTAGGCTGTTTAGGTTTTTATGTTGGTAACGTCACGTAGCGCTCTGTATGAAAATCACTGACTGTGCTGTGTGCAGTCTGTGGCTGATTTGCATTGTTGGAATATTCGCTATTGTAGCGTTGGGCTGTTGGATGTGAACAGCGCGTAGCGTTGCGTAGTTGGAGGTGAGCCGCCAGCAGTGGTGGGAGTAATTTTGTAATACTGGATATCATGAACTGATTATACATATTATGATTTTTGAACACTATTAAGGTAAATGCATTGTTCGTTCTCTATCAAAATCTTTCATTTGGTAGCTATGCCTATCAGTAGTTAGTGCCTTCAGTAGTTAGAATCTTTTATTTAGCTGCCAGTATTGGCGCTCGCTGTATTGCAGTAGTTTGAGTAACGAAGATTTTTGTGAGGTAAGTGATTCCTGAAAGGTATAGGTTATTGTTAGTCAAGGCCATTCTTTTGTGGGGATTATTGAAAGTCAGATTGCTTGCGCTAAAAATACTGTGTGTCAGTTTAGTGATGATCAGAGTAAGTGAAGAGAGAAATGTCTGATTACGTTGCGTTTGGTCATCTGCTTGAAAATCAAATAACCTAAGAGGTTTACCAGCACAGTAATTCATAAATTTTTCTAAGGGGAGGTTTCACGGTCTTTGGCTGCTGCACGTTCTCTAATACCGGCTATGCAGTTTGAAGATGACTGTGATCTAAAAGGGACTTAACTATGCGGTTATTAGCCCCACAATTCTCTCATAGTGGTCGAAGACATAGGTCCCAGACTCTTTGCTTCATAGGCAGTGCACTTGATACACGAATAGTTAAGTACACAAATAAAATATAATTGTTTAACAAGCAGACCGCACAGCAATCATATGTTGGTTTTTATTTTTATAATTATGGTGTGTCAAGTTCAGAACTCAAATATCACCCGCCAAATACATTTAAATGCAACTCTCAAAATTCTCAGGACTATGAAATTTCTCTAGCATTAGATAAGGTCAAATTTTCGACAGGCAGCGTGGCTCTGTGGCAGAATGCTCGCCTGCCACGCAGGGGGCCTACATTCAGTTCCTGGTCGCAGCATTTTTTAAACAGAGTTTCATGTTCTACGAGCATTTCCGTCAAGCATAAAATACAGAAAGGTGGAAAAATGTCAGTAACGCTCAAGACTTGTAATCGCTGCATGGCTGGTTCAAGTCTCGTTTCGGTCATTAATATTTTAGTTTTTATTCCCTTCATTTCGAGTACCCTACGTCATAAAATTCATCAAATATATGGTAATTCACACATTTGTCATTTTTATAAACATGCAGTTTCTTATTTCTCACTGCAAATACACTCCTGGAAATTGAAATAAGAACACCGTGAATTCATTGTCCCAGGAAGGGGAAACTTTATTGACACATTCCTGGGGTCAGATACATCACATGATCACACTGACAGAACCACAGGCACATAGACACAGGCAACAGAGCATGCACAATGTCGGCACTAGTACAGTGTATATCCACCTTTCGCAGCAATGCAGGCTGCTATTCTCCCATGGAGACGATCGTAGAGATGCTGGATGTAGTCCTGTAGAACGGCTTGCCATGCCATTTTCACCTGGCGCCTCAGTTGGACCAGCGTTCGTGCTGGACGTGCAGACCGCGTGAGACGACGCTTCATCCAGTTCCAAACATGCTCAATGGGGGACTGATCCGGAGATCTTGCTGGCCAGGGTAGTTGACTTACACCTTCTAGAGCACGTTGGGTGGCACGGGATACATGCGGACGTGCATTGTCCTGTTGGAACAGCAAGTTCCCTTGCCGGTCTAGGAATGGTACAACGATGGGTTCGATGACGATTTGGATGTACCGTGCACTATTCACCTGTCCCCTCGACGATCACCAGAGGTGTACGGCCAGTGTAGGAGATCGCTCCCCACACCATGATGCCGGGTGTTGGCCCTGTGTGCCTCGGTCGTATGCAGTCCTGATTGTGGCGCTCACCTGCACGGCGCCAAACACGCATACGACCATCATTGGCACCAAGGCAGAAGCGACTCTCATCGCTGAAGACGACACGTCTCCATTCGTCCCTCCATTCACGCCTGTCGCGACACCACTGGAGGCGGATTGCACGATGTTGGGGCGTGAGCGGAAGACGGCCTAACGGTGTGCGGGACCGTAGCCCAGCTTCATGGAGACGGTTGCGAATGGTCCTCGCCGATACCCCAGGAGCAACAGTGTCCCTAATTTGCTGGGAAGTGGCGGTGCGGTCCCCTACGGCACTGCGTAGGTTCCTACGGTCTTGGCGTGCATCCGTGCGTCGCTGCGGTCCGGTCCCAGGTCGACGGGCACGTGCACCTTCCGCCGACCACTGGCGACAACATCGATGTACTGTGGAGACCTCACGCCCCACGTGTTGAGAAATTCGGCGGCACGTCCACCCGGCCTCCCGCATGCCCACTATACGCCCTCGCTCAAAGTCCGTCAACTGCACATACGGTTCACGTCCACGCTGTCGCGGCATGCTACCAGTGTTAAAGACTGCGATGGGGCTCCGTATGCCACGGCAAACTGGCTGACACTGACGGTGGCGGTGCACAAATGCTGCGCAGCTAGCGCCATTTGACGGCCAACACCGCGGTTCCTGGTGTGTCCGCTGTGCCGTGCGTGTGATCATTGCTTGTACAGCCCTCTCGCAGCGTCCGGAGCAAGTATGGTGGGTCTGACACACCGGTGTCAATGTGTTCTTTTTTCCATTTCCGGGAGTGTATAAATTCTTAATTATTCGTGCTTTATAAAAGACAGTTAATAAAGATTTTTTCAAATGAAAAAACATTACAAATTTTTCTCTTCATGTATTTTACGCTCAACGTAAATACTCATGGTTAATGCAACTTTGTTTAAAAATGTATCAGAGTCAGGATTCGACGTTGTTGTGATGCCTCGTGTAAGGAGGAGAAATGCCTACCATCAGGTTTCCGACTTTGATAAAGGACGGATTGTAGCCTATCGCGATTGCGGTTTATCGTATCGCGACATTGCTGCTCGCGTTGGTCGACAGCCAATGACTTTTAGCAGAATATGGAATCGGTGGGTTCAGGAGGGTAATACGGAACGCCATGCTGCATCCCAACGGCCTCGTATCACTAGCAGTCGAGATGACAGGCACCTTATCCGCATGGCTGTAACGGATCGTGCAGCCACGTCCCGATGCCTGAGTCAACAGATGGGGACGTTTGCAAGACAACAACCATCTGCACGAACAGTTCGACGACGTTTGCAGCAACATTGACTATCAGCTCGGAGACCATGGCTGCCGTTACTCTTGACGCTGCATCACAGACAGGAGCGCCTGCTATGGTGTACTCAACAACGAACCTGGGTGCGCCAATGGCAAAACGTCATTTTTCGGATGAATCCAGGTTCTGTTTACAGCATCACGATGGTCGCATCCGTGTTTGGCGACATCTGGGTGAACGTGTGTATTCGTCATCGCCATACTGGCGTATCACCCGGCGTGATGGTATGGGGTGGCATTGGTTACACGTCTCAGTCACCTCTTGTTCTCATTGACGGCACTTTGAACACTGGACGTTACATTTCAGATGTGTTACGACCCGTGGCTCTACCCATCATTCGATCCCTGCGAAACCCTACATTTCAGTAGGATAATGCACGACCGCATGCTGCAGGTCCTGTACGGGCCTTTCTAGATACAGAAAATGTTCGACTGTTCGCCTGCACATTCTCCAGATCTCTCACCAATTGAAAACGTCTGGTCAATGGTGGCCGAGCAACTGGCTCGTCACAATACGCCAGTCACTACTCTTAATGAACTGTGGTATCGTGTTGAATCTGCATGGGCAGCTGTTCCTGCACACGCCATCCAAGTTCTGTTTGACTCAATGCCCAGGCGAACCAAGGCCGTTATTACGGCCAGAGGTGGTTGTCCTGGGTACTGATTTCTGAGGATGTATGCACCCAAATTGCGTGAAAATGTAATAACATGTCAGCTATAGTATAATATATCTGTCCAATGAATACCCGCTTATCATCTGCATTTATTCTTGGTATAGCAATTTTAATGGCCAGTAGTGCAGATTGCAACAGCCAGCTGTAGTACCGACGTCGAACAGCAGTATCTGGATTGGTCAAACGATGTATTACCGTTAGTGTTTAAGAATTCGGTTCGAATTTTTGCACCACTCTGTGGGCAGATAGTACCGACACAGAAATATCAAAATGATTTTTTACCTCATTCCATGGTCACACTGCTAAAACCGATACGTCATCAGCCAAAGTGCGACGACCGGAGTGTATACAGCTATCATAGCCTGCCTTCCAGTAATGCCAGACATGGCGTTTCTCTTGTGCTTGAAGTACCGTGTGAATGAGCAAACTAAATCGTATTCCATTTATACAGTTACTATGGTAACGCTGTAAAGAATTAAGATCACAACCACGACAAAATATTCCAGTGTTTTCATGAATTACGTTCCCTCTAACTTCACCTTATTTCAGAGGTAATGCAGAGACGAGTTCGTTCAGCGTATTACCCATGAGTGAATTCAACTATTAATGTGCACATAAAATTACATATCAGTTGCTCTAACTGTTAACGAAAGACGTAAACCCATTTCGAAGGTCGAGTGATTGTAGACTGTCCTGACAATGCGCGTTTTATCGGACGCTCAACTCCTTTGCAACCAGACGTAAAGTAACAGAGCATACAAGAAACTACACTACATCTCATATTTCTCTACGGCATCTAGTATATTGATGTACAGCACTCCAATGCCACAAGATTTATATTTCGAAATCTGTCGATAAAGCGGTTGGTTTACGTGTGAGGTTCTCGAGATTAGATTTCGCCGTTGTCATCTGTTTCATCATTCAACGATATTTAATGGCCAACGGAAAGTGACGGAGCACTTCAGTGTTGCTACTCTACTCACGGCAAAATTGAAGCATCGCGTCCTGCACCATCTACCTTTCTACGCCAAGTCCAGCGAGTGAATGAGGAATGAAAGCCCGTTCTTATTTATTTTTTCGTCAGTCTTCTGCCTGGTTTGACGCGGCACGTCACGACTTACGCTCCTGTGCCAGCCTCAGTCTCACACAACTTGCTCGATTAGTTGTTGGATGTATTCCAGTCTCTGTCGCCCCCTGAAGTGATTGCCCTCTACGGGCTCTTCTAGTAGTTTTAACACGTATCCTATCATCCTTTCTCTTATTGTAGTTAGTGTTTACCCTATATTTCTCTACTCGTCTATTTCTTGTACTGTCAGTCTACTGTATCTTGAGTAACACCGCATCTCAAACGCTTTGATTCTCTCATTTTCCTGTTTTTCCACAGTCCATGTGCGTTTCCTCCTAATGCTATCCCCAGTCGTGCATTCTAAATATTTCTTCTTCGAAATTAAGGCCTACGTTTGATACCAGAGGATGTCTTGCAGCGAAGACTGCCCTCTTAGCCTTGATCCTTTTAACGGGAAATCCTGCGGGCTTTTCCTTCAGACATTTGAAACGTTACTTGTTACATTCTTTTTTTTTCTTTAGCTGACCCTTCTGATGTCCATCTGAAACACACGGGTGATAGGTGAGCGGCCTTCCTCTACGCTCTTTTTAATTTGACCAATTCTGTCTTGGTCTTCCATCTTATTGGCCGTCTTCACCTACAATTTATAAGTATTTTTCTGAGAATTTCAAAAATCTTTATTCTTTTTACGCTGTAAAATGCTTTTTCTGTGTGGATAAATCTTATGGAAATGTGTTGATGCCTCTTAGGTCTTGCTCTCATTATCAAGCGCAACGCCAGAACTGCCTCTCTGGTGCCTTTACTTCTCCTAAGGCCAAAATGATCATCAAACAGATGGTCAATTTCCTTTGCCACTCTTATATTATTCTTGTTAGCAACTTGGAGACATGAGTTATTAAGCTGATTGAGCGACAGTCTTCGCGCTCGTCTGCCGTTAAAACTGTACGTCAGCATTTAACTGGCTGAGTAAAAGGTAAGAAGGTAGCTTTGCGAACAGGTCCGAAGAAGCGCCGCTGCGTGATTCTCAGCCATCTGGCGTCATGCGGATGCGCCATGTGACCAGCACACCACTATCCCGACCGTTGGGGCCGTTGTCGGCTTTCCAAACTTCGAAGCCGCTGCTTCTCGTTCAAACAGCTCATCAACTGACACGAGGCTGAATGAAACCCGTTCCAGGCCTCTTCTTCAAACCAACCTGCTTGAGGACAGGTTTACTTTTTAATGAGAAACAGCTTTTGTAGTCTAATGTGGCATTCACACCCTCTTCCAGTGTCACGAGATTGGACAGCAGAGGGAAGAGACTGCATCCTTGCCTCTTATTGGTGTTATTTTTTATCATCTGTCTTCTGATTAGTTACATGCGACCCGCCACGAATTCCTCTCCTGAGCCAACCTCTTCGTCTCAGATTTGCACTTACAGCCAGTGTCCACAGCTGTTAGTCAGATATATTCTAATCTCTGTCTTCCCGTACAATTTTTACCTTTTGCAGCTGCTTGTAATACCAGGGTAGTTATTTCTTTATGTCTTAACACATCATCTATCGACCTATCGCTTCTTGTGAATCTTTTCCAAATGTATCTATCCTTCCAA
Organism: Schistocerca gregaria; assembly: GCF_023897955.1. NCBI lineage: Eukaryota > Metazoa > Arthropoda > Insecta > Orthoptera > Acrididae > Schistocerca > Schistocerca gregaria. Next base: position 409,574,092 of record NC_064920.1, read on the forward strand.
ATTCTGCGGGGAACCACGTCATTTTTATCGTATCCGTCCTCCTAACACTCTACATTCTTCTAAAGCACATCTCGAACGCTTGCGTCTCTAATGATTTCGATGCGGACTCGACATCAAACGCTCTTCTTCCTTCCTTTCCTTGAAACGCTTGCTTCGCCTTGCGCCCTTCCGAATACGAGCATTTATTTCATGGTCTCCCTCTGCTGATGGAGATCCAGTGTAGGCTGTAATTATTTTGCAGCGATACTTCATACACATGCTAATGCGTTTATGAGTCACCGATTTACGCTGAAAAAATTAGTTCCAATTATGGCCATCAGGCGCAAATCTGGCACTGTACGGCATCCTGTAGATGTTTCCAGTGCTCACACTGAACAAACTGTAAGCGGCAGTTAATAATCAAATCAACATCATGTCTACCTACTGGTTTGACCTTTTCTGCCCATCTACCATTCCTAATCCATTGCATATGGGAACAGTTCTATACTTTTTCTTGCATCCCAGCTCCTGAGACACACCAGTGCAAATCGGTTCCACATTAGCATTAGTATATCTACCAAGTTTCGCTGTCGCACGATAATTCTGTGAGCAGCTGCACTGTGAATACCCAGTAAATCAGATGTCTTTCTCTGTAGCTTGTATGTATTTTCTAAGAATCTGTGTCGAATCAAACATGAACTAATATGAATCTAGGGGACCAGCTTTTCGATGGCAGCAAACTGGTGCTGTCCCCGAGGACAAACCTAATGCTAGCAACACTGAGGCCCCCATAACAGTGTGGGAAGGGCGGCGGTCAGCATGTGGACATTGCGGCGTGAGCTTGTACATCCGGGAGCAGATGTGGGGGAGGAGGAAGGGGCGGCCAGATTGCGATCGGAATGCAGGGCCGGCGGCGTGCGGCCCAAATATGGAGGGCGGAGTGGCGCTCGCTGGCCAGCAGACACGGGCACCCGCCCACGCAACCTGCACACAGCACGGGCACCAGCTAGGCCGCGACACATGACTGCCTAACGCAGCAGGGTGACAGGGGAATTATGTTAGGAAATGAGACACAGACTACGAGGAGTGTTCAATAAGTAATGCAGCTCTTTTCATTTATCGGCCAATTTCGGTTGGAAAAATGCGGAATTTATTGTGGAACATCGTGGATTATTTTCGGATCAACCGCTGTAGTTTCATGAAGTTCCGAAAGGTGACGGCTCTATACTTACAAGGGAACCTCCCCATCGCACCCCCCTCAGATTTAGTTATAAGTTGGCACAGTGGATAGGCCTTGAAAAACTGAACACAGATCAATCGAGGATACAGGAAGAAGTTGTGTGGAACTATGAAAAAATAAGCAAAATATACAAACTGAGTAGTCCATGCGCAAGATAGGCAACATCAAGGATAATGTGAGCTCAGGAGCGCCGTGGTCGCGAGGCACGTGTTCGGTCAGAGGGCTGCGTGCGCTCTGTAATAAAAAAACTGAGTCAAGGAACCAACGATGACTTTGAACGGATGTCTTGTGACGTCCGCCTCGACCAAACGCAGCGAACTATATCGAACAAAATGAGTTTTTAAAAAAAAGAGGCCAGCGTGAGCAGCTGCGGAACGAGAGATCTTTGGTTTAAGTCTTCCCTCGAGTGAAAAGTTTAATTTTTTATTTTCAGACAATTGTTATCTGTCCGTCCGTCCGTCCGATGCGAGGTAACTGCGCCGTAGTATGGGGACGCTACACCTAAACAAACATCGAAACAAAACATGTTTTGACAGAGCACAGGGAACACTGTGCGACTGTGAAACTGTTGCATTCATTTGTTGCAGTTTATGTGACAAACTCTTATGTTTTCATCACTTTTTTGGGAGTAATTATCACATACACAATAAAACCTAAACCTGGCAAGGTAGGAGAATCGTTTTACCCATTCGCCTAGTGTACAAGTTAGGTGGGTAGACAACATATTCCTGTCATGTGACAGACATGCCGTCACCAGTGTCGTATAGAATATATCAGACGTGTTTTCCTGTGGAGGAATCGGTTGACCTATGACCTTGCGATCAAATGTTTTCGGTTCCCATTGGAGAGGCACGTCCTTTCGTCTACTAATCGCACGGTTTTGCGGTGCGGTCGAAAAACATAGACACTAAACTTATTACAGTGAACAGATAAGTCAACGAACGAACGGACAGATCATAACTTTGCGAAAATAAACTTTTCACTCGAGGGAAGACTTGAACAAAGGACCTCTCGTTCCGCAGCTGCTCACGCTAACCACGGCGGTCCTGAGCTCACACTATCCATGATGTTGCTATCTAGCACATGGACTACTCAGTTCGTATATTTTGCTTATTTTTTCCATAGTTCCACACAACTTCTTTCTGTTTTCTCGATTGATCTGTGTTCAGTTTTTCAAGGCCTATCCACAGCGCCAACTTATAACTAAGTCTGAGTGGGATTGCGATGGGGAGGTTCCCTTGTTAGTCATCAAAATTGCGTTTCTAACGGAAGTGCATTCCAAACAGAGAGCTGTCTTTGAGTTATTTTTGGCGGAGAACCAGAGCATTGTTGATGTTTATATGCGCTTGCAGAATATCTAAAGAGTTGGCAATGAACAAAAGGACGGTAAGTCATTGGGCGAGGCGTCCGTCGTCATCACAACAAAGTCGCGCAAACATGTCCTATCTACCGCGTGCCAGCCGGCCGTATACAGCTGTGACTCCTGCAATGTCGGAATGTGCGGGAACACACCAGCTTAGAGACGGAAGTGGTGACACTATTTGCAGGACCTGACCGTCAATTTGTTGGATAATGCTTAACCACGTACACTGCAAGCTGTTACTGATTTGTTTGACTGATGGGGCTGCTAAGTGCTATACCACCTACTGCACTCCCCTGATTTAAGCCCTTGTGAGTTCAACTCAATTTCTAAACTGAAGGTAACAATTCACGGCATTCGCATCAGAACTGCTACAAATTCGTCGGGCAATAGACTGCGCCACTCGAACTGTCAACACAACTGGCACTGCTAAGAGTATCCGCCGGCCGTCGTGGCCGAGTGGTTCTAGGCACTACAGTCTGGAACCGCGAGCCGCTACGGTCGCAGGTTCGAATCCTGCCTCGGGCATAGATGTGTGTGATGTCTTTAGGTTAGTTAGGTTTAAGTAGTTCTAAGTTCTAGGGGACTGATGGCCTCAGAAGTTAAGTTCCATAGTGCTCAGAGCCATTTGAACCATTTAAGAGTATCCTACTATTTCCACATCGCTGGCAACGGCTTATACCCAGTGCTGGTGACTACTTTGAAGATCAATAAAACTTTGAAACACGGTTACACGTTCGAATCCTGCCTCGGGCATGGATATGTGTGATGTCCTTAGGCAAAAAATAGCTCTGAGCACAATGGGACTAAACATCTGGAGGTCATCAGTTCCCTAGAACTTAGAACTACTTAAACCTAACTAACCTAAGGACATCACACACATCCATGCCCGAGGCGGTCGCGCGGTTCCGGACTAAATCGCCTAGAACCGCTCGGCCAAATCGTCCGGCGATGTCCTTAGGTTATTTAGGTTTACGTAGTTCTAAGGTTAGGGTACTGATGACCTGAGATGCTAAGTCGCATAGTGCTTAGAGTCATTTGAAACACGTCTCTATTTTGGACGAGCTGTAAATAAATAGCTGCCACTATTAAAGTTCCAACCCTCGTAGTAATGAATTATAAACCAACAGGGAAAGGATCAGCACGCAGACCAGGAAAGTAATGGACAGATCAGACAGTTACTAACTACAGACAAATGAAGCATTGAACAAGAAGACTTAACAGGCAAATGACTCACACATGAAGAAAGGAGAAAAAAAGAAGAAAAAGATATTTCCCTTAATCACGGTCCGCAACCAGTCACTAGCCACAAACCGCAGAAAAAGAAGACAGAGAGATCTTTGACTACTATCTCAGATAGTTTTCAATGATCGTCTCTTCGTATGGAAGAAAGAAACACAAATGTAACTCAAATCATGTTAAAAGACTTGACCCATAAGATACTGAACACAACTGGGGTCTGAATGGAAAGAAAGCGTTTCATCAGCAGAGTTGCATTCGCAGACGGAGCCTGATGTAATCGAATATCGGGTAAGATTTATAAATAAGTGTGTGATGCCATCTACAAAAAATGCAATGTTTTCTTGGGCGCGCCTAGATGAAAGGTCACGCCGCTTGCTGAGACAGGAAATAAACTCTGCAGTTGCATCCACGTCCTAAACTTGTACAGGGTGTATCAAAAAGAATCCTATTTCAAAAAAATCGTAATTATTATGTTATCTGAGATGTGTGCTTGAACATTGTAATGTTGCAAAGAACGAACTCCCAAGTTTTAGCCGCGGGGTAGCGAAGCGATCTTGGGCGCCTTGCCACGGTTCGCGTGGCTCCCCGATGACCTCAGCGGTTTGGTCCCACCGGAACTTCCCACAAATTTCCGAAAACTTATCGAGTTTTACTTGGTTCCCGCTAGGTAACAGGATCGTGCGCCTACTTCTGTTCTAATAAAAATGGTGTCGGAACAACATAAAGCGCGGGTCAGTAATAACTGTTCAGCGTGACTTTCGTACTAGGTATGGTATGGACCCTCCTACAGTACAGAGCATAAGGCGATGACATGAACAATTCCGAGAAACAGGTTGTTTGTGTAAGGCAAATCACCGGGTCGTCTCCGAGTCTCTCACAAAGACGTCGAACGCATCCGCCATAGTTTCTAGGAGTCCAAAGAAATACGTTCGCCGTGCAGCTCGACTGCTCAACATACCTCAGTGTCCGTCTGGCATGTGTTGCGTGGACATTTTACAAAATTCTGCTACTGCAAGCTCTTCGTGAAGGGGGCAAATAGCAACGCGTGGAGCTCTGTAATTTGGTTCTTGACAAGATGAAGGATGACAGTTTTCTTCCACGCTTAGTGTTGAGTGACGAGGCAACATACCATTTAAATGGAAAAGTGAACCGTCATAATTTGAGAATATGGGGTACGGAACAACCACATGAAATTGTACAACATGAAAGGGACTCTCCAAAATGTAATGTGTTTTGTGCAGTTTCATGGAAAATAGTGTAGATCCATTTTTCTTTGCCGATAACACTATTACAGGAAGAACATATCTCAATATGCTTGATAACTTTCTTTTACCACAGCTGGAGACAGATTCGAACGACTTCATTTACCAACAGGATGGGACCCCACCACACTTGCATCTGGAAGAAAGGTAATTTTTAAATCTAAAGATTACTGAACGATGGATAGGTCGCACTGCACCAAATGATTCAGCCTTACATTACTGGCCTCGGACCTGAATGTGTGATATTTCTTTGGGGAGGGGGGGGGGGGGGGGTTACAAAAGACTCAGTTTATGTGCCTCCATTATCAACAACAATGAATTGAGACATCGCATAATATCAGCTGAGGAAGCTGTAACTCAAGACATGCTCGATGCAGTGTGGGGACAGTCTGAATACCACATTGACATATGCCGTGCATTTCAGGGGGGCAATATTGAACGGCTATGAAAGAGTATGAAAAAAAATCCCCTTTTCAGTTCATCAAAAAAACAAAATTCATTGTATATGTGTATTAGTTTGAAAAATATAGACGTGCCAAATCGGATGATTGTTTTTACACATCCTGTACATTGAACCCAATATCTCTGGCAGAAAGGCTTCGAAGGCTGACAACAAATTATGTAGAAAAATGTGTGATGTTGCATTTCTAACGCAGAACAAGAAACAGCAGGGACTTACGCATATTCATGTAGTTTAGGGGTAAAAACATGCTTCTCTTAACTGTGTACTCGATACTCAAAGGCTGACAGTCAGGCGATATAAAAATTGTGAATTAGAAATTCTCTCTGTTTTAATGCAGCTGAAATGATTTTTTGATTTTCTTCAGACCCGAGTCATTTCCATAACCGTGCACCTAGTGTCATTTTCCTGTTTACTATTAAGTGCCCTTTCAGTTAATATTAATAATCTCTATTAATGAAATGTGATGCGTGGCATTAAGAGTTTCTTGGCATTAGAAAGTACATCGTCTTGCGAGAGCAGGCTTTCTCGGCGAATTTCATTTATGAAGTCTTCTTGAGAATGCGCTGAATTTTTGCAAAGGTTGGGAGAAGAGAGTTGGGAGGGCCCGTCCATGGTTTTCTTTTAGCAATAATATATTAATAATAACAGTAACTTTGACCCTGACAAGAACGGCGTAATTCAATGGAACAGCAGCTAGGAGGCAACGAGTGAGATATGTTTTTCACCACAGAACTGTACTGGTATCTGAAACGTTTTACGAATACGGGGGAAGGAGGGCGTTTTGCAAAGAGAGAAAGGATCGACTGCTGGTGACACGACGACGCAAACGATGATTTCGTT